>NC_135506.1:47539599-47839599 GCF_052857255.1 Amblyomma americanum
ACACGTGGCTGCTGACTGCGGTTGCTGATAAGCGGCGACGGCCTGATAACGCAATTGCGTTCTACGGGAAGCTCAAGCGTCCAACAAGTTTTCTTTTTACTTGCAAATGCGCGCTTGGTGCTCAAGGGAGCGTTGATAGTTGATGGAAGCCGCTGTTCCAATCACAGCAGCACCCCCACTCGGAACGGCAGCAGTGCCAGGGAGTGTCGGTCACGCATATTTTCTCTTTAGCTCTGACGCATTTGACTACTGCTGGCCGCGCTTCACAAGTTTTTAATGTAGTGCTTCGTCAGTCATCTTTTGTGCTGCAGGTCCGGCAAGCGACCGGCACTCGTTCACGGCTACATTCAAGATGGCTGCCATTTTTTTACGTCGAAGAAACAAACAGCCGTGCGCCGGGCCACAAGTTCAACGTTCGCAACGGGTGATACAGGTGTGGCAGCTGCAGCGAGGAAAATTATCAGCTGTTCCACGCAATGTCATGATGTGGCTGTTTGCGAAGTGCGGGATTTCGCTGTACAACGACATTAGAACAGCGTGTTTTGGGACTGCAGCAGCGATCACGGTGGCAGTGCTAGTGAGGACGATGGCGCAAGTGTGGACAAGTGGTCCAGTGATCCATGAAAATAGAGCAGCGCGTAACAAAACAGGACACAAAGGAGAGACACAGAACGACACGAGCGCTCGTGTCGTTCTGTGTCTCTCCTTTGTGTCCTGTTTTGTTACGCGCTGCTCTATTTTCATGGATCACCAACTCGCCCAACAAGCAACACTTCTAGTCCAGTGACTAATACATTTTCATTTTGGAATGTGCCAACGGGCATGCCCGCGCGCGGCAGCCGATAGCGGCTGTCGATAAACGGCGGCCGCTGGATAATGCTATCGCCTTCAACTATTCAAGGCCAAGCTTAAACAACCTCGGAAGTTGTTTTTTTTTTTAATTTTCGGAAATGTGATTTGGGGGGTCGACTTGCATTCGAGTCGACTTAAAATCGTGAAAATACGGTATGTTTGGTTAATGAGTACAAAGTTAAAAATTTCAGGTAGCCTTTAATTCAAGCAGCAGTTTTTGTCATTTCAACCCTTCTTCTTTTGTTTTGTCAGAACAGAACAGAGTTTTTGTTCTCCAAAGTGACTGGACTTGGACATTCACATTGTATCTCGTACAATCTGATTGTGGCCTGATGTGACGTTCAGGCGTAAACAGCGTTTCGATGGTGCGCAAGATGGTGTTTCTAAATGTGTGGTCATGACATGTTGCTGCTCATTGACCTCTGACAACATTTAAGCTGTGGCCTCCACATTAATTGGGCCTGTCCCATGTTCTCCCTTCTTTTCACGAATTCAAGCAGTGCATTTTGGCTGAGGAAGAATATATAAAACGCTGATTGAATGTTGACGTTGGGAAGAAAATGGTGGATGTTCAAGGACCTTGTTGTCACTTAGCGACAGGCCCTCCTTGGACTTTACTCACCATCGTGCTGCACCGTTGCAGGCAGCTGCCCTGGCCCCCCTGATGTCTGTGTTGGGTGAGCTCATCAGCAACCTGGAGAAGTCGGACCTGAAGGGACACCTGCCCCAGCTCCAGGAGCTGGTCCTCCGGCTGTTGGCATACCGCAGGGACAACCCAGAGGTCAGGAGAAAAAAACAACCCTTTCACCTGCTATGTCGTTTCTCTATCTTTAGTAGGTCAATGCTATGAAAGGGACACTGGACAGCTCTGTCCCTCCAGCCTAACCTAACCTAACCTTCGATTCTGTGGCCGTTTATTTATTGCTGACATAATTGGGAGTTAGTTGAAAATAGAACATACCTGTTCCTACCACCAAATTCAAGTTCATGACATCAGTAATGAAAAGGACTGCGTGTTCACTAGCTGGAAGTGAATGACAGTGTAACCTGGCCAGAGATATCAGCATACAATTACTCTATCGATGTCACAGCAGTTTGTCTGTGAAGACATCCAGTGGCAGTGAATGTGAATGAATGCAGCAGTCATGTGCCCTCATGGTACAAGCAGTGCAGGTAGCGAAAGAAGTGAGTATCGATGGGATACTGCAGATAGAAGCCATTGAAAGCATGCAGCAAAGCCATGCCATTAGGAGCTGGTTTGCTGGCTGCTCTGTCACCTTTTTTTTTGTTGTTGTTAAAGGTGAAAGCTTTATATGTCCCCTTACGACAAAGCCCGCAGATATCGGTGTCCTGGTACGAAAAATTATGTAGCCATGGAGATGGCAAGAAGTGAAGAGGGAAGCGACTGCCGCAGCTTCAGAGTGAGGGAACATAGCTGGAGAGGGCATTGGAGTGGAGAGGGCGTGGGAGGGGTACAGAGAAATAGGACTGCAGATGGCTTCGGAAGGCAGCGTGTGCCTATAGGAAATGCACTGGAAGGGAGCGGAGTGTCGTAGGGAGCAGGCACCCTGCCTTATGACTCACTCGCGCCAGCGCTTGCACGATTGCAGCCTTAAGTGTCTCTGCAAAGGATTGCACAGCTGCGCGTGCATCATTGTCTCTTCAGACTCCGTTGTTGATGGTGTTTGTGCGATGGCGTGTGCTGCACAACAGCTGCTTGATGGCTGCAGAGGCAGGCACCACCATTGATGACCACCACTGCAGTACGAGCACGGCAGGCTGGTATAAAATGGTTGAAGCGTCAAGGAGATTTCGAACTCCACAGGCGAGAAGTGGACATGAAGCGGCAGAAAGGCCTGCAGCCGACGTCGAGTTGCGAAAACATGAAGCGGAGCCAATGCGACAAGCGCGTATACGAGGCTCAGGCTCGGGCACAGTCGTGAACGATGCATCTCTCTGAAGCATTTCACATGCGGGACCATAATGCTTGAATTTTTTTGCTCTGTTTTTTTTTTAATGCAAGAGCGTTTTAAAAGCCGCGTTGTCCAGAAAATTCAGTGTAGGCATTGTCAGCGTCAGTGTTATGAGCTAAAAATCATGAGCATGACTCGGCAGGTGGTGCCAGAAAGCAACCTAGAAGGCAGATGGGCGTCCGTTGCACCGCTGCGGCAGGAGGGGTATGAGGACTTCCAGTGATCTATGAATGTAAAATAGAGAATAACCTTCTGCATATATGGGAATTAGCCCAAAACGCTATCGCGTCATGCGCTAAGCTGGAGCTTAAGTGCCCCTACAATTTTCTTTTGAGGGCGAAACATTGTGCAACGAACATTTTCTCTCCAAGCAGTCCTTTCTGTGTTAACCTAACTTTGTAGCAATGTTCTGGATTTGTGCTATGCTTTTAGTACCGATTGATTTGTTTTCTCTTGAGTGACATTTACTTTTTTCCTTCGGGACACTGGATGCCGGCTGCATTGCTGCACCAAGCTTGCTAACACTCATGGTGGCTTTTCAGATGGACGAGGAGGAAGTCAGTGCTGTCGAGGCCAGCATTGTGGGCGTCGTGACATCCCTCTCCTTCAAGCTCTCCGAGGACACCTTCCGTCCATTCTTTTACAAGGTCTGTCAACTCCGCCACTCTTGTGTTGACCAAAATCATTCAAGCACTTGTGTCTTATTTCAGTGGCCACAATCTCACTTCTTTATGGGGGGGACGCAGCTTTCAGCAAGCATTTTTTATGTCTTGATATATATACATGAAATTTTTTGAGCACATTAGAAATAATATTATAACTGCTCTCACGAAATTTCATTATCATATTTGCAGAAAATTATTTTCTAATATATATTTTTCCTCTGAATCTTGTAAAAAAAGCGGCGGAGTTAAGATAATGTGGCAGAAGACTGGTGCAATACTCATTGCGTTCCTACTGGTGTGATATAGGTGAAAACATGTTTATAATTCTTTTTTTTTTTGCAAAGTACAAGTTCTTGTTTTGAATTTTTCTTATTTTTTGTGAAGTTCCACGTTTATCAGTTTTTCATAAACTGTATTATCACTCAACGCTTCATAATGACTTTTTTTCTTTGCCTTCTTCCATTTTTGACCGCCGCAACCATCGATTTAAAGTTAAGCGCTTGTCATGTCGTACACCTAACTGTGCACATTCATTCATACCACGTTCTATAACTGACTCGAACGCTCTGCCTTCACATGTTGCTATCATCACTGAGGAGATAAATTTTATAATCTATTGGCTGCCACTACCTCTGCTTAAATTTTTTTGGGTACATTGTTAACTTACTAGTGCATTTTGTTTCTATCTTGTATTTATGTTATTGATGAGTCTCGTTTTATTTTCATGCCATTGTTTGTGGGACATTGTATAACTTGTGTTAACGTTACTGTCTGCTGCTCTGCTCATGTCTTTGTTTTTCCCCTTTACGCTTCAATGTTTAATTTTGTGTTTTGTATTTTTCTTGCAAAGACTCATATGCTTTTATCTGTTTGGTTGTAGTTTCTTGAAATTGTGGTTTATTTGTTCATTTTTGATTACATGCCTGAATCCCCCCCTATGTATTACCCTCGAACTGAGGGCCCTTAGAGTTATTTTGTATAAATAAAAATAAATTGTGTCCATTGACAGCTGGAGTGAGAAAATTTCAGATGACAAATTTAAAGGTCACAAATTTGAGAAAGAATGTCTTGACTTGCAGTATGGCTCTAGGAATGCAACAAAACAAATGGGGTCAGAGTAGATAAAATAGTTGTGGAGAAATCTGCTTCACAAGGTGAGCATCTAGTCAGAAAACCGAAACTGGCACCGCCGCGGGGCGCATAATACTCGCGGCTCAGTTGAAGCTACCTCAGATAGGCTGGCTCTGTGTATAGGTCTTCCCGCGGGTGTAGGAGCCCACAATTTTGGGTGGTTATGTGATGTGATAATCTGGAGCCTATGTGCAACTTTTGGATATTAAGCTCCCACATACCATCTTGAGAAAAGCATGCTCATGCTCAAAGAGGTCCAGTGCTAAGCAGTGCATCTCCCCTCACGCCAATGGTTACATGGCAGTTTCCAATTTGTGCGGAAATTGGCTTGAGCAGCCTGCGTTTGGAGAGCAGTGCCCACTTATCTTCATTGTGTGAGGCACCTCTTGTTGCTAGATGCCACAGGGTTTGGTTGTCAGCTGACTTCCACTGTTGTCTCATTGTGGCACTCTTTCAGATATACAACTGGGCTGCTGTCGAGGACGAGGACAAGAACAAAGTCCTGACCTTCTACCATCTTACTGAAAGGCAAGGAGTGACGATCCATTGTCATGCATTGTGCGGTGCCACATCAGCATACCATTGAATGCAGTGCCAATATGTTTCATTCTTATGAGTGTAAAAACTGAAACGTTGCTGTCATTGTTAGCATGTTGAGGAGCCAAGGACATTCAATGCAGACATGCTTTTGAACAGTTGGCGGGTAAACATACAGATGTACATTTAGCTGCTGTAATGCGTAGCTGAGACACAATGGGCCGTAGCCATGAAAGTCTGGCCATTCGAAAGCATTCATCATAGATCTGTCGAATGGCATGCACTGTTTTCCCATAACTTGAAAGGTAAGGCAGTTGTTTTCTACTGTCTGGCGAGATCATTCTTTTGAAAACTTGAATGTGCTGCATATAATCTACAAAATGCATCCTGCATTGAGGGGAGGCATGGGTCTTAGATCTGCTTTTTTAATTACTAAGCAAATATATAATGAAACTGCACATTCGTCTTGTTCAGTTGTCTGCACTAAATTTGATTGTAGATCAATTAGGTCTTCAAGTATTGTAACATGTCTTCCTCCGCCCTTCCTTTCTTCACTTGCAGGCTTTCGGAAATGCTCAAGAGCCTATTTGTGCTGTTTGCGGGAGTGTTCGTGGAGCATGCCGCCGATTTGCTGGTTTCAACGAACAGTGCCAAAGCAGGTAACCTTATATTCTTATTTTCAGAACATTTTTTTTTTTTTTGGAAAGGAAAGTATAATGGTTTATGTTACACTGAGTAGCGAATGCTGACCATGGTGGGCCTTGCTCTGAGGGAACAAAGCAGCGACACTCTGGCTGGCACAAACAGCCATTTATTGCAACAACAACAACAACACCAGCTAGCAACAAAATATCAATATGCTAAGGAATCGAGGTCGTGCAACTGATTGGCAAGGTTACGAGAGAATGTTCGCCCATGCTAGGGCAGGGGATACTCCGTGGCCGGACGGAATGAGATGCGGTAGAACGCCTTCGCCACGAGGCCTTGCCCCGTTGGTGGAGAGCAGAGCGCTGCGGCGACATGTCTACACGCAACAATGTTCCCCAGCCGAAGAGAATGTGCTCTCCTGCGCACGTGTGCAGCAGTCATGCCATTTGTGCCACTCTTGTCGCCATGATGCCCTCTCTTGTTAGTTAAGGTAACTAACCAGGGAGAGTTATGTGGCGCGCCCCTCCTCGAGGCGAAGCCGTGGGAGTGGGGGGGGGGCACCGTGGTAAAGCAAACCAAAGGGGAAGTCGTGGGGGAAAGTCCCCACAGTTCCAAATAAGGCAGTAGGCAGTTGCAAAACACGTGGGAGGTGTATGTCTTCATGGAGACAACAAGCAAGAGAAAATGACGACGCTTTTCTAAGTGAGGAGCGTCTACCCATGACAAATACATAACAGTTCTGGCTGTTTTATTGCAACGTCATTAAAACTGCTATTTTCATAACAGGCTGTATACTTCTCATTATACATAAGCCACCACACAGTGAATACATAGTATACTGCTGGTTCCGAGATGGTTTTTGGCTCTAGTCACTAGGCCTAACTACGAAGGTCGACAACAACAGAACACTTGCATCAGCTGTTTGTCAGTTTTTTTTAAATCTTTATCGCCACCTTCGCTTTTTCATTTCAGGCCCTCTGTATGGTGGGCATAGTGCAGTTACCGCAGCAACGCATTCGCTTTCATGTCTGGACCTAGTCCCAACCCGTGTGTTTGCCCATGGTGTGCAGATGGCAGTACAGCCATCAGATGCCGAGCTTATGAAGACGCGCAGCGAGATTTAGGGCCGTGTGATGCTTCAGAATGTGCGCAGAACTGCCGACCCCTTCCTCCACCACATCAGCAATTATAAGTTGAAGTAAACTGATTTTGTAGGGGAAATTTGATTTTTGGATGTTCCTGCTGTCACCAGAGAGTCCGAAACATCTGTTGGCAACTGCTTATGTATATAAATGTTTGATTTAATCTTTTTTACCACGTTCTGTAGACTTACTCTCCAGTAAGGTACAACGTGCAACTCAAGTTTGCCATTTTAATATTTTATTTCTAATTCAGAAAAAATGTTGAGCTTAGAGCCATGGCTCACGGTTCCACTGTAAGTTTCTCAAGTGATGCAGAATGAGATGATAAGTGCAAGCTTTCAAGGAATGAAACTTCAGTGATTTTCAGTTGCTGTACTTTAAAGTTAGCGGTTACAAAATATTTCTTATGACTTTGATAGACGCATAAAAAGATACTGGTGGGTTGTTTTTTCCTCTTCTCATTTTCCTTATGTTTCTCTCACAGAAGAAGATTACTTTGAGGACGACGAAAAGAGTTGTCGCCTCCTCAACCATGTTCTGGCCACCCTGAACGGCTGCTTCCATCATGGCGGAAAACGATTCTTGACCCGCGAGAGGGCCACGTTCCTGCTCAAGCCTCTCGTCAACCAGGTGTGTGTTGATTTGAATATTGAAGCCCGTGCAGGTCGTTCGTGAGCAAGTGCATCGAGATGAGGAAGCCGCAGAGTGCAACTGCGAAGTACTTGACCACACTGCCTCCGCTTGCTCTAAGGTCGAGAATGAGCTTGGTGGCGAGGAGGCAACCCAGCAGCGAGTGGAGCGCCAGCTGGTGCCCTGCCTGGCAAGCTTTGCGGCTGGCTGTGAGGATGCCATCCGGAAAGAGTGGCACCAGAAGCTGCTGTACCAGATGCGGCATTCCTCAGCACGGGTGCGTCGATTTGTCTATTTCGAGGCTTTAGACAGTAAATTAAAAACTCACAAAAAAAGGATGAAAATGCATCATCTAGAAAGGGTGTTGTTCAAGATGAAAACGAGTGTGCAAACGCTTTCCATGAATGGAAAAAAAAAACATTAAACATTAAGAAGGTTAAAGTATGTGGCATTGCCTGTACGGAAGCTGGCCTTATGTACACACTACAGCTTGTGTTGCAGCCGAATCTGTTGGTATTTTTTTGCTGTAATGGGGAGGTCTGTGTCTTGGGGGCCACAAACTTGGCTTGAAACTGTGTTGTCTATATCTACTTTGTTGTGTGACTGACTTGCAAATGGTGAGAGCATTTTGTGGTGTTGTTGGGTGATGAGCAAGTGCGTCGAGTTGGTGCTGTTGAATGCAGTAGTTAGGTTGCCGTTATACTAGTTACAGACAAGCATATAACAACCGTGCCCAGTAAGCTACAGTGAAATAGCTCATTTTACAGGTAATGTTGTGGGTGGCAATACTCGTTTGATGTGTGCACTTGCTGTGCTGTGCACACAGGAGGCTGATACAAGGAATGAGAAATTTTCCTTCGTCATACTGGACACACTACTTCACCGATGGCGTTAATGGGCCTTGCGTGAAGAATATTGAACATAGATGTGTAAAACTTTGCAGACTGCTGAATAATTAGTTGCAGATCTCGAAAATAACATTAAAAAAAAATCGATTTTTTGAATTCTGAACTCGTGTCCTCCCCTTAACTCAAGTCTGACCTGTCCTTTTGCTGTTACTATTGATCAGCACGCATTCAGAGCAGCATTTAGTAGCACATACTGTTCATGATCCATTGTTTTGTTATATCAGCCACTGTTTTGATATGTTTGTTGAGAAAAATGTTACATTTCTGGGGAGAGATTCTGTTTCTTTTATAATTTTCGTCACTTTGTTATCAACCATGCTTTTTACACTAAATCAAGCAAGGCTTTATGTTGGTGACATGCTGGTGACATTTTTGTGCCTTGCAGGTGCGCTACACAACACTGCTGGCATTCCGGGAGGCGGTACGGAAGCTGGGCGACGACTACCTGTCGCTGCTGCCTGAGGCTGTGCCTTTCCTGGCTGAACTGATGGAAGGTAAAAATAAATGAATTAATCTTTGCTTCAGGCTTAAAGCCCCCTTATGCCACCCTGTGTGTAGGGTGTGCATTTCCGATGTGATCCGAGCTAATGCCGATCTAAACCTGAGGTGTCAAACACATGTCAGTCTGGACGTAGCTGGGCTAACACGTGCAAATTTGGATGGGCTCCTGGCGAGGGGCTGTGTTGAGGTGCGACCTACACAGCGAGTGATCCTCAAGATAAATAGCTCTCTCCAAGCATGCATTGCATGGTGTGTGGTATTGCCCAAGCACCTCTGACGTGCACAGTCTGAGAGCCCTGCCACTGAGAAATAGTCGTTCTGTTTCGCATTCCGAAGCTTCACGCCAGGCCATGGTGACGCCAGTCAGCCGAGCATAGGTGTGCACCATTTCGAACTCTGTCAGATGCATTGCTGGTCATTTCCTTTTCATTCTGTAAGGCATCTTGCTGTCCTGATGCCGGCAGCTGTTTCCCTCGCTGCTAGAGGTCCATGAGGTTCTTCCATTTTCACAGTGCGCCAAAGCTGCGCGGTCATCGCTACTGACAGGTTGTGCGGAATAAAGCTTCTGATGGAATTGCGAGAAATCGTCAGTGGCTCGCAGTTTTCATCTTGAAAGACGATGACTGCCACCCAGGTTTACACAAAGTAAATCTACTGCATTGCGAATGGTTTCTAGCAGTTTTTTTGGGACGCATTCAATAATTCAGGCATTTTTCCCAGCCACTTGAAGTCTAAATTAACAAGGTTTTACTTATTAATAGGGAAAAGTGTTTCCATGTGTTGGGGGTAATTGCGTTTCCTTGTTGCATATATGGCTTTATTATAAACCATATTGTTCATGCTAAATCAAGTTACGTTTAACTGCATCAACAACATGCTGCCATTACATTTTTATATCATGTTGTTTTTTTTTCCTTTCTTCTTTAGATGAAAGTACTGAAGTGGAACACTTGTGCCAGGATGTGATCCTCGAAGTGGAGCAGATCCTTGGTGAACCACTGATGAAATATTTTTGAGGTAGAATAAAAGTTAAGTTTCACATCATTACTGCATTGTGCTTGAGCTTCATTGGTGTCCAGTTTTAATTAGGTATTTGAAGGAACCAATTGCTTTTATCCATCCTCATGAGTTGTCACCAGTCAGTGGCACAAAAGAGGATTGTCCAATGTTAAGCTATTTATTGCTCTTCATGCTGCCATCTTGGAGGTTTGTTGCACACTAATAATATTAATAGGTGTGTGCGGATAGTGTTTTTTTGGGGGTGGGGGTTAGAACCGAATTCAAAACATATATAGTAATTTTCTTCGAAAAATTTCGAAGCGAATATTTCGGAATCTTCTGGCACACAAGAAAGGTTTAACAGCACTAGAAGCATTTTCAAAATCATATTTTTCTTCCTCAGAAAGCCATTACATAAAAAAAAAACAGAATGCATTGAAGCTTTGTCATCTTTCTGCAGAAATAGCAATCAGAAATTGCCGGGTTGACCTACATGCGGTGCCGACATATTTGCGGGGTGTGAGACCAATATGTGGGACCTCCGACCGCTATTCGTAATGGCGACTGCGTCGTTGCAGTTTTTTGCTTTTCAGCAGCGACTCCACGGACACCTGCTAGGCATACGCACTAACGTTACTAGAACAAACTCAGTTTCACAGCTCTGTCTGGAGAGGTGTCCTTGGTGGCAGTTGCGCGAAATAATGGCGCTGCGGTAGTCTTGCTCCCTCGCCGCGACTCACAGGCTCTGGGTCATGCCGTAGCCGCTACTGCGCCCTGGGTAAACGCGCGCTGGCGACCGCTGCCGTGTGTCATATGCTTCTGGGTTTTGTTTTTTGTAGCGATAGCTACATTACGGTAGCATTTCGAGCCTTCAGCGTGGTGGCGTCGCCACCCTGTGGCTACACTGCCACGCTGTCAAGTGGTTGGTCACGTGGTGTGGAGCAGCTGCCGGCGGCGCGGTGCCGTGGTTCGTCACTTGGTTGGTCACGTGACCAAGTTCCACTCGGCCAGATGTAGCTATCGCGTCACTCCAGGTTTAACCAGAACTAAACCACTGCCAATTAATTTTTTTTAAATTTCATGACATCGGGCCTCTCCATGCCGACCTTTGTACCCGAGTGGAATAGCGGGTATCGCAACAATGACTCGGAGGGTGGTCATTTCCTCGGGCCACCGAAAGATGTGCTTCGCAGTAAAGATTGAAAATTTAAATTGAAATGAAATGTTTGTGATATGCATTCTGAAGACCTGCTAAGGCACTATCGTCATGTAGTTCAAGCTCAGCTGCTGACCCGAAAGTCACGGGTTCCTTTCCGGCCTCGGCGGTTGCATTTTGATGGCGGCGAAATGCTAGAGGCCCGTTAAAGAGCCCTAGGTGGTCCAAATTATCCAGAGTACTCGACTATAGAGTCCCTCATAGCCCGAGTTGCTTTGGGATATTAAGCCCCATCACATCCAATCATGTAGTTCACAGTAAGAAAGTACTTTTGGGGAGAAGGAACTAAATGCTGGTACCAGGCACTCTCCAGAGGCTCTTTCCTTCATTGCTGGCACATATTTCTAAGCCAAAACGCACTACGCCGAAGAGAAAGCCTCAAATGGATTGCGCTGCCCTGTTAGTGGCGACAGAAGTGCCGGAAGAGAACTAGCAGGATTCCGAGAGCACATCAGTGCAGTTCGAACCGGACAGCTGCGCTGCACAAATGGGTTTTAACCTTGATCATCTTCAGTCCGCAACGCTATCTACAATGCGTGGAAATTTGAGTGTTTTTGCGATGAAGAAACAGACGAAAGATATGGGATATTTTACACTCTCGGTCTAATGCAGAGGAGCTTGCTTGCTGAGAAGACCATTCTGACTGATGAGAAGCTATTATGCACAAGGAACACATGCAGAATACCGCACAAAAAAATGGTGACACAGAAGCACTCTTCTGAAGCAGGTCAATGAATTGAAATTGTGTGAGGGAGCCTGAAAGCTTATGCGGAGAGAGGAGACATTCAAGAACTGCTCTGTGTCTGTGTCATTATCGTGAGAAGTTTGTGCTCATATCTTGAGGCTGCACAGACAAATTCGAGAAGCAAGAAAATCAGAGAAAGAAAATATATTCAACAACTAAAGGCGCGGAATCATGGAAAAGCGCTGCTGTGGGCTGCGGCAGCTAACAAGAAAATGGAATAAAATGCATTTAAAAAGTAATCTCGAAAAGAGCCCAGAAGAGCATCTTGAACAGCATCTAGAAGACCTTCTTTGTGTAGATTGTCTTGCTTACGGCAACTACAAATATTGCTTAAATCATGGTATATCATAGCATATGTACTGTAGCATGTTCAATCATGACATAATATGTGCTCTGCATAATTGCGCTTTCCAACGTTTATGTGTAAATAAGAATTAATAATTTATTGGATTTTACTGCGTAATGGAATATTTACCAAAGAGGAAGCAGCACTGTCATTTGCGTTGCCCTCGGTTCTTGCCATTTCTTGTCCACGTTGAAGTTCTCAAATTTGGCTGCTGCATCACATTTAGTTTGTGTACAGGCCACTGGTGTTCTTGACAGTACTGCAGTTCTGCTCTTTTTCATAGTTGTGTTGAATTCTTTCCATTCATGCAATACCCTTTCAAGGCTTAGATGTATACCTTCAGTATCATGAGTGTAGCATTCCAGTCCAGGGTGCTAGTTTGGATTACATTAATTTCTCCTACAAGCAGTAAAAGCATAATTTTTTTTTAAGGAGTGGGAAGGACAGGTGGCATTTTTCAAGGGCAAATGGAATAACAACTTCCCATGATTACGCCCCAATAAATTTTTTTTAAGAGATTAGTTCTTGCTCTGTCATTTGCTTTCGCTGTGCGTACTTCCCACAGATTTCTTTTCCAGTCAGTCCATTAAATAACTCCAACCATGCGGCTTTCATAAAACACAGCAGTAAAACATTTGAAGCAAAAAGTTTCACTACGCTAGGTAAAGCAGTCTTCGGGGAGTCAGCACGATGACCTTGAACTACCTTCAGCCCTACCAAGGATAGCCGTGTATGACCATATGTGCTACAGTTATGGTGTCGAACCCCTGACCTTGACTCATGACCTTTAGTTGACCTTTGACACAGGGTGACCTTTGGGTTGACCTTTAACCTTAAGAATATCCGATGGGGTGATGTGAAGCCACGTGGTGGCATCCGATGGGGGTGTCATAAAACCATGTCATAGCCACGTGGTCGTGTGGGTATATAAAGAACAGCTGTCGCGAGAGGGTAGCGGAGCTGCTATGGATGAGATGAGCTTCAGACACTTGGAAAGTATGCTTGTTTTTCACTGAATTCCAGGGTTAGCCAAGTAAACCGCCATGTTTTTAAAATGGTATATGGGGGAGTGCCGATGAAGCTATGTTTCATGCTTGACATCAAAAGTAGTCAACTAAGAAGAGCGCTTTTGATTAAGCAAGGACAGAAGAGGCTTGCTTGTATTCTGTGTTGACTGCCTCGTTTCACGTGTGCGCGTCTAGCGAACACGCGGGTCGCTACACACCAAACGCGGCGAAGGAATCAGAGTGCGCTGTCCTGCCCAGAAAAACGGGCGATGACGAAGGCTTCTCCAGATTTTCGGATAGATTCGGCATCGGGTTCAGCGCGATTTTCGGACAGCGTTAATTCCCCTTAGTTTGCCTAGAATGGCAGCTATCAAGTATTCATTCTGACCAGAATTAAGCGACTACCAACGTGACGGCAGAATTGGGAAGCAACGCACGAGCACTGGGCGATGACTTCCCCCGCCTGCTAGACGGAGTATGTATCCTTTGGCGCCTATTTGCGAAGTGGGCAATAAAGCAGCTGGGGAAGCGGTACGTATGTACCGCTTCCCTACAAATGGGCTTCTACCGCACGAGGCGGATTTAACGTTGTTGACGGCGGAACTTATCGCTGATCCGTCAGAGCAGCTGTGGTCAAGACCCTTTTCCCAAGCATCTCACCCAGAAGAGCCGAGCACCAGGCTGGGGGAAACCTTGTACCCATTAAAAACCGGTGTGTACCCGGCGGCACTGGGGATCGAACCCAGCACCTCCTGAATGCGAGGCGGACGCTCTACCACAAGGCCACGCTTAACACGTACGTACGTCTACAAGCAGAATTTATCGGAGCTTTGAAACTTTACAAAAACAAAATACGGCCACTTGTCTTGAACATCACTAATCATAATCGGCCGTCGCTGTAACCACAACAGAAGCCGCTAGCGCTCGAACTCAGATTTCTTTGTCGTCACGCACGCAGAAGACTAAGACGAAGTACAGAATTGGTAAGAAAATTAGCTTTTTTCTCTCGATAGGATGGAATTCAAGCATAGCAGATCATAAATTTAGGCTAGCATAAATCTTTACTTTTGCCTGGCTGTTGCACCCAAAAATCCAAACTGAGCTCATGCCTGTGCTTCACAAGGCAACAGCATACTTCTTGCTATTACTGAAAGTTAGTTTGAGGAAAGAGAAGTCTCATTAACGCAAGTCCGTGGACACTCGAACCGCGCTGTCGAGGAAGGGACGAAGGTAGGAGTGAAAGAAGGAGGTACCGTAGAGGAAAATGAAAATTGGTTTTTATTAATAATAGTAATATTTGGTTTTGGGGGAAAGTAAATGGGGCAGTATCTGTCTCATATATCGTTGGACACCTGAACCGCGCTGTACGAGAAGGGATAAAGGAGGGAATGAAAGAAGGAAGAGGTGCCGTAGTGGAGGGCTCCGGAATAATTTCGACCACCTGGGGATCTTTAACGTGCACTGACATCGCACAGCACACGGGCGCCTTAAAGTTTTGACTCCATATAAACGCAGCCTCCGCGGTTGGGTTCGAGCCCGGGAACTCCGGATCAGTAGCCGAGTGCCCTAACCAATGAGCCACCGTGGTGTAATAATAATAATTGGTTTTTGGGGAAAGGCAGTGGCGCAGTATCTGTCGCATATATCGTTGGACACCTCAACCGCGCCGTAAGGGAAGGGATGAGGCAGTGAAAGAAGAAAGGAATAAGTGGTTTAGTGGAGGGCGCCGGAATAAATTCGATCACCCGGGGATCTTTAACGTACACTGACATCGCGCGGGACAGCGTCGCCCGTTTCACCTCCATTGAAACCCAGCCGACGTGGTCTGGTTCGAACCCGGGTGCTCCGGATCAGTAGCCGAGCGTCTTAACCAAAGAGCCCCCGCGGCGGGCCCGTAGTGGAGGGCTCCGGAAATTTTTCGGGCACCTGGGGATCTTTAACGTACGCTGACATCGCTCAGCACACGGGCGCCTTTTATGTTTCGCCTCCATAGAAACGTGGCCGCCGCGGCCATGTTCTAACCCGGATACTCCGGCTTAGTAAGACTGATATCAGACAGTAAAGCCGAAATATTTAGAGTAAAGTTCTAGTATAAATGGTATAAATGGCTCTACGGCCGCGCAAAGTTTGGGTCAAGAACTTATAGTAGCTGCGGCGAGGTGTCGCACTTGTAGCCCAATGCACAGCTGCTGGGGCTCTTCACACAATGGTGACTCATATACTGTACGTTCTGCGCAGACATGCGCTGTGGTAGGTTCGTCACTGCATCCAAATTTGTCCAAGGTCGAAAACTAGGTTCTCGATCTACCACCAAATGCCGCGAACGCTTGAATCATTATCGAGTCCCTAATGTTGCGGCTCGTCCGCACAAAGGGTCTCGGCCCGGAGGACATGACCGCGCTGGAAACCTTAGAAAACGGCTTGATTTATTAGGGGATTTATTAAAGTAATCAGCGCCACTTTTGTCTGACTTGGTTTTTTTTTTACTGTAATAGGGTGAAGTCCACTTACTATACGAACTTCGGATACAACGAACGCATCCACGTGGCTGTCAGGTTCGTTAAGGGAGCTCAACTCCATGTATAAGTTTTGTTTTGAAACCGTTAGTGCACTTTTAGCGCACGAGGAAAATGGAAAAAGGACAACCTGAATTGCCGGAATGTTGGAAGCCACAATGGCGGTCAGCTGAGTTTCGATTTGTGGTATTGTTTTTGACGCGCCTCTGTTTACAAGTGCGGAGCGGCGGAGGACCTCCAAGTGGCCCTTTTAGTGTTCCTCAGACGAATTGCATGCAGCGGCACGCACCTGCGACAAAGAAGACACCTGTGGATAGCTAATTTTGCACGCGCCTAGCTCCATGTGTAAACAAACCCACAGTTCGGCGCGTTCGCTTCGTCAACGTACCAAGACGCTGGACTGCATTATCAGCGCTGCGAGGACTATCTTTACAGAATTTAAATAAGTCCGCACGTGCCAGACTCCACTGATCAGTCGTGACGGTGGCTCGGCGGGGACAGCGACTGCGTCGGCAACTGCACGTATTTGGCTTGCTGCCGACTCCTCGGTGCTCGGACTATCTTGTTAGAACCGCCGCCTCAGCCCTCTAAAGTATCGCACGCTGTGGACTGAGGTCGCTGAGTGCAGGGCCACGCTTCTGTGCGAGAACTTCTTTGTCGGAATCGGAAAAGGGGATCCATCATAACGCTGGTGCGAACATAAACTAAGCGGTAGTTTTCATTTCGGCCGCTGTTAGGCTTCACCGCTCGCCGCCAGCAATCACGGAATTCTCGTTTACGTCACTTTTAACCTATTTCTTCATTAGAGAGTCCCGAGCTTGAATCAGAGTGTCGGGAAAAAAGTTTTTGAACCTCGAATCCAAATTTTGTTTTAGCAATAATATTCGCACCTTTCGCTGCCGGACAAGCGGCAGTAAAGTCACGAAGGGCCAGAGTATTAGATTTTACTAATAAAAATTGATAGAGTTGTCCTCAGTTTCCCCTAAAGACGTAGTGCGGCAATGTGCTGACGTCGTGTGCTCTAGTATGCATCCGAAATTAATACATTTCTTCGCCTGGTGGCATGGCAGTGCATACACCATCCTGCCTGCACCATCCATGCATATAGCTCAAGCTAGATGCCGGGGAGAAAGGCAAAGCCGGGGCTATAATTAGGCAAGCATACGAGGCAGCCTTGGGTCTGCCGAATTTCACGTCGGCAGAAAGACTCATGGGACAGGGAATACTTAACACACTGGAGGAGCTAAAAGAAGCTCACCTCACGGTGCAATAATAATTAATAATTGGCTTTTTGGGGCAAGGACATGGCGCAGTATATGTCTCATATATCGTTGGACACCTGAACCGCGCCGTAAGGGAAGGGATAAAGGAGGGAGTGAAAGAAGAAAGGAAGAAAGAGGTGTCGTAGTAGAGGGCTCCGGAATAATTTCGACCACCTGGGGATCTTTAACGTGCACTGACATCGCACAGCACACGGGCGCCTTAGCGTTTTTCCTCCATAAAAACGCAGCCGCAGCGGTCGGGTTCGAGCCCGGGAACTCCGGATCAGTAGTCGAGCGCCCTAAGCACTGAGCCACCGCGGCAGCAGAAGCACCTAGGCATAGGCGTAGAACTTCCACCTGCGGACACAAACACACAGATACCCAAGCTCATTAGGAAGGGACTGTGGATCACACCACTGCCAAAGGATATGCACCGCTCACACCACGAAGGAAGGAGGAAATTTAGGGCAATAGCTCTACACAAAAAACACGGAACGGACGAAGAAGCTGTCTATGTAGACGCGGCCAACACTCGTCAAGCCGAGCGTTCGCACTGGCGGTGATGGACGTGCACGGGCGGCTGCGGGTCTCGGTGTCGGCATAGTGACAAAATCTTCAGAAACAGCGGAACAGGCAGCTGCGGCACTAGCCATTGCTAGCACTGACGCGGATACAATCTTCTCGGATTCCAAATTGGCCGTCGGTAGTTTTGCGGGGGGCAGAGTCTCGACTGCGCCACAACAGATACTGAAACTGACCAGGCAACCTCACAACGAAATTGAGGTGATATGGGTGCCGGCTCACTCGGGGAATCCGGAAAACTAGGCGGCTCGCAACATGGCCCGAGGTTTCGTCAACCGAGTCTGTCGGTCGTCCGTCCATGGATTACTCCAAGGAAGGGCTGACATGTTTCCACGATATCACACGCCATTACAAATTGCAAAGGCACAAATTTCCGCCACCTGACAAAGCGTTGGATAAGGCGCGAGACACCGCCTGGAGAAGACTCCAAACGAGGTCCTTTCTTAGCCCGTATCTATTGGCAAAAATGCACCCGGATGACTTTAACCCCGAGTGTAGGTGGTGCAACAGCCACATATGATCACATACTATGGCAATGTATAGAAGAACTTCCACTGGAAGATCTAGTACAAAGGCATTCTCTTGTGTAATGCGAGACCTTTCTGGTCAGCTCGGACCCGGGCATTCAAGCCTTTGCCACCGAGTGGGCCAAAGCCGACGCTAGCCGCGGACCGTCTGCATCTACATTTTGAGGAAATAAACGTTTTCCAATCCAATCTCGTGGTGGCGCAACGTGCTAGTGGCCGCGAGCCGTATTCGCGAGCAGAAGACGAAGAAGCCTTGGCACCGCGCCATGGAGTCCCCGAAGCGATCTCGAAGCCCCCCCGGACCATCACCGACGCATTCCTCAACGTCCAGGTCGCGTGGACGCCGCCCAAGGAAGCGTTCCCCCAGGAGCTCCGAACATGCAGCCCGGGAAGCGGGCGCCAGCTCGAGGTGCGAGCCTCGGCTCAAGGCAGACACCGAAGAGCAAGGAGGTGCGAGGCACAGCAAGCAGTCAGGAGGCACTACTGCGGAGCAAGGCGCCCGTAAGTTATTATTCTTCCTATTTTGTTGCAGCCACGTTTGCGGTGTTGGTTTTGGATTGTACTACCTGCCGTGTGGACAAATTTGAGTTGGGCTCTATTGATAATTAACCGCACGTCTAATGACAAAGGCCGCGTATACTTTCACAGAAAACAGGTTTATTAAGCCACAAGAGGTACAAAAATAATCATGGACGGTTTTGCTTGGGGTTAATCACAAATTCTCGTGCGCTAGCACGGTTAGCTCTGATTTTGCATGGTTTATCTTGACTTTCTATGGTTTTGCTTGATTGCAATTGACTCACTTTGGTTGGTACATCATATGATGTGGAATATCATATGATGAATCATATGATATGATGAAGTATCATATCAGTATCATATCATGAAGAAGTTGATCCAGCACCGATGCAAACGAGGAAGAAGCGCTTGCGCCACCCGTCGGATCCTCATGCTGGAGGTGTAGATGATGACAAGGACGAGAGAGGCACAAGAACACAACAGGACAGGCGCCAACTTTGCGCCGTCCCGACATCATATACAGCTATGAACCAACTAGCCTAAACCAAAGTACTTCTCGTGCTGGAGAGCTGCCGCTTGTGTCCTGGTCTCTCGCCTCGCTGGTTCTTATATTACTTGAGCTAGGGTCTCGTCCCGAGTTTCAACGTGCCAATAAACCGCTCTACAGATGTAAGTTTGCATGATACTACATCATTTTAAATTTGTGCTGCAGTTTAATTGGTCATTGTCTACATTCATAGATCCCTAGGAGTCCTCGTACCACACCTGGCACAGTGGTGGAGTAGTTAAGCAGCGCACCACTTCCCTACGAGGGCAGGTGCTGCCATCGGCGGGCCTTGTGCGAACCAGGTTGCTCTTCCCGAGAAACCGTTCGCGACCAATCTTTAATTAAACTGCCATCTGCCACGGCAAGCAGTTTTCTCACTTTCCGGTTGGTAGGTTGCGACGACGCCATAAGGTCAAGTGACCTAGGTGGCCCACCTGCTTTAGGTTGCTCCTCTGGGGATTTTTTGTGAATTTTTTTTGCTCATAGCCAATGGCGCTGACGACGACGCCGACTTTTCTGCGACTCGGGTCCTTAACGCTATAGCGGTATCACCACCAGTGGCCGTTGTCAATAGCAGTCGGCACGCGGTGACGTCAAAAAAGTTTCTCGCGTGCATAACCCTGCCTCGAGGCTACACCGTCGTTTTTACCGACGGTGGTCGCGGAGAACTTGTTCTAATGAAATGGTGGAAATTTAGTGTTCAATTTTTGAATCCAATTTTTAATAATAATTGGTTTTTGGGGAAAGTAAATGGGGCAGTATCTGTCTCATTATCCTTGGACACCTGAACCGCGCCGTAAGGGAAGGGGGAAAGGAGGGAGTGAAAGAAGAAAGGAAGAAAGAGGTGCTGTAGTAGAGGGCTCCGGAATGATTTCGACCACCTGGGAATCTTTAACGTGCACTGACATCGCGCAGCACACGGGCGCCTTAGCGTTTTTCCTCCATAAAAACGCAGCCGCCGCGGTCGGGTTCGAACCCGGGAACTCCCGACCAGTAGTCGAGCACCCTAACCACTGAGCCACCACGGCGGGTTACAGAGAGAGGCAGAACCGAATGTTACTACAATCGAAAATTGCATGTAGATGTGCCCGGAGGACCTCAGTCCAACGAAAACCGTGTCTCACCTAACATGTTTTAAATTCCAGCGACAGCGCCGGCTTCCGCCCCCGTGACGTCGAAGTCCACTGGGATGACGACAGAGCAACCGCCAGCCTCCAGAGGTTCCCCGCTCAGCACAGAGGTCACCAGCACTGGGTGAGAATGTCGCTCTCTCTGCATCTAAAGTCGACAGATACCGAGACCCTGTCTCCTAATAGAGAGAGGGCTGCTTGTCGACATACAGCTTTGCGCGCAGCTATGGCGACCGCCAGCGCTCAGGGAAGTCTATTCGGTAAACAAGCGATAGCGCAGACGATGACAAGGACAGAGAAACGAAAACGAACAGCACGACGAGCTCTCGTGCTGTTCTCCTTTTCTGTGTCTTTGTATTCTGCTGCGCTGTATTCTGTTTATCTATGATGTAGCAAAAATTCTCAGGGCACTTAAGTCTTTACGTGGAGGAATGCGAAAGCATGTGTTTTGGGTTTTCAAATTTCGCGCCATTGCTGTTTTCCCGTCCACCGTATTCGGCCGTCCTACGGCTTTTGCTTCTAGTTAATTAACTAATTAATGTATGTCAATAAAGCTTTTTGTTCACTCATCAAACACATTTCAATTCATTTCAAAGTAAGTTTGTTTCTACTCCTTTGCCTATTTTTTTCACTATTTTCACTTCCACAATTGTTTTCCCGTTCACTCTTTGTAGTGACGTCCGCGCTATTTCGACGGGTTTTCGACATTTTTCGCTCCGATTAATTAACTAATCATCCTATCGACGCCAAATTTTGTCGCGAATCGCCCTCTATCGATTAGAGTCATTTGTTTGATCCTAACTCTTCTGAGAACGACACAACGGCTGCCGACGCGTTTTGCAGACACGCACTCGCTGACATAGCCAAGTAATGCTTTCGCATAAAAGACCAAAAGCCAGGCTGCTGAAGCCAACGCCACAAAAAGAATGACAACATTGCATCAGCTGGCTATAGTGTATATGGCCTAGAATAAAGCCAGAAGCACAAGTCTGGGTCCATCGGAGTCCGAAGCACGGCACTGGCTGTAACACTGGCTTTCCTACCATCTTAAACGCATATTGCATGTGGGTTTAACAAATTCTTACGTCACTTATTCGGGCCTACGCTGCACACATATCTTCAAGGCTGCGTGTAAAATGGCGTTTTCATCGCCGATGGCGTGGCCTGGAACATTTAACTGTGGGTGTAATTCCTTTGCTGCCGACTTTCATACTGTTTTGAAACGGCGATGGCCGGAAAATATCCTGAAAAAGCCTTCATATATTACAAACCAAGAGTTCGACATCTAATGCAGCGTCTAGAGCCTGATCACGTCGAATTCCTTTGAAAAGTCCGTACTTAAGTATAGTGGGTGCTTTTCGATATAGAAGTTTTTCACCGCAAGCTCTCAAAGCGAGCTCTGTTCACGAGTGTAATAAAAACATATTGGAAGACGTAAAGAGATATGGCAAAAGTAAAGGGCGGATAGTGGCCACACTAAACGCTTGCAGTCCGAAATGAAGCTATAGCGGTCGGCATATAGAACATGCACACGCCATCCAACAGACATTAAATTTCCGCGTCTTCGTATACCGTACTCAGTGGGAACTCAAAAAAGGTGAATTTATTATGGTGAGCTGCCGCGTGTTTTTCAATTAAAGTAGCCACTCATCACACAAAAGGCAGCCGCTGGAAACGTGGGTGATGCTTAGTGTTGTGGCATTGAAGCACACTAACAAATTCGCAGAGATCAAGGCATGCCGCAAAAGTGCCTGAATAAATTCGTGACGTTTGAAACAATGAAAAGTTCTTTAATCTACCTGATAGCGCTGCGGCAGGTATTTCGGGTATATATGTATTACACAGAAATAGCTCAGAACGCGCTGTTTAGACTCAATGACGCAATTCGTAACTCGACACTGTCCTACAGAAGATGAAAGGATGCATTGCATGTGGGTTTTCACAGAACCTTTGGCAGCTGGTTTACTGCGTACCAAAGGTACATTTTCCGGCTTTTTGCTAACACTGAATCTTGTCATGCGCTCAGCTAGTTGACGTAATTTCGTTAAGCTAAAAGGCTCCCATTCTGTAACCGTCAACAAAAAGCTCCACCTGGTAAAGCCGATGTGACTGTAACCAATTTAGACACCAAAAACGTGTTGCTAGAGTGATTTTATGACGGATTCGTATTTTTAATACTTCATCTTACTTACAACTTCACGCTCACGAAACAAGATAAACCTCTACGTAAGACATGCGAAGGCGTGGTGACGATAAACCGCAGTCTACGTAGGTGTGCAAGTACGAAACAAGAATTTCACTTAATTTTGCAACGAATACATTCCTTTCCACCCTAGGCACCCCTTGGAGGAAAGCACACTTGTAGATTTATTATGTATGTTTATAGACTCAAAAGAAAACGTTTGACAGAAGTCTGTCTGGCAGGGAAATATAATTTAGGACAAAATTAACTTGGTTGGCGTCAGTCATCTTTCTCCTAAATGTATATTTATTGCCTGCAGGTAAGAAACATTTCAAAGAAAATTTAGCTTTGAGAACCTATATTTATTTCAACACAAAAATACAGATTCCTTAACCTGGTGTTTTCCGCACGATAGCCTCCGACACTTGTGCAGTAGAAAGCCCAATACAAGTCACCTTTATTCGGTCACGCTTTAAGCAGCAATGTTTTCATCTTCCTGCACGCACAGCGCACTTACACGCAGACCTCCATGCCCTCCCTGGAGGAGCCATCCCAATGGGCACTGGAACTCTCTTGGACGTCCCATGGGCGTCCTAAACATCCACAGGACGTCCAAGGGAGTTTCAGTGCCCATTGGGATATGGAAAGGGATAACTTGATGTTAGTTATGTTAGTGACGCAGGAATGACGGTTATAATCGCGAGCGATGAAGCGTGCGGCACGGTTCTGTATCGATTCGAGGCTACGTGTTAGATATACTTGGTGAAGCGACCAGATGGGCGATGCAAATTCAAGTTGCGGACGAACAAATGTCTGGTAAGCTAGTTTTCGAGTGTCAGATGGTGCACCATAAAGATTACGTTTTAAGTATCCGAGGGTTCGTGAAGGTTTAGCTGTGATTTTATTTATGTGTCTAGACCAGGAAAGGCTTGTAGTAAGGTGAATGCCGAGATATTTGTATGAAGACGCTGTTGTGACTTGGTGTTTGTTGAGCCAGCAGGTGAAGGAGGAATTTGGTAGTTTACGGTTGAAAGTCATTAATTTACACTTATCAGTGTTATCAGTGAAGGTATAGCTCCTGTATGGAAGAGAGCACATTCCCCGCATTCAGCTAAAAGATGCCCATATGGTTAATGAAGACGGGGCGTCTTCCTTTGTTATAAATATCTTTCCTATGGAGTTATAATGTGAATAATGAGGCATGCTCAACTTCAGTGAAGAAGTAACAGCAGATTTCGTTACTGTGTGCAAACTGTCTCTACAGCAAATAATAGCGCGCTCTTGTATGACCATATAATCCGATTTTTCCCGTCGGCAGCTTGCATGGCGGGTCCCCTGCTGCCGTGTCCAGCAGACTCCCGAAGACTACTACAGCCAGCTCCCAGCAGGTCACGGCGACGCTGCCAACACCGGGCACGACGTCAACGCCACGACGGAGCTCGCGGCAGCTGTGGGACGGTTACCGCCACCCTGCCAGGCCTGTCACGGCACTGATCGCCCACCCGGTGCCAGGAACAGTTCGACCTACAGGACTGGCTAGAGGAATGGTATAAGGCCTGTGTAGAAGTAACAGCAGATTTCTTTATAGCGCGCAAACTGTCTATCCACGAAATGATAGCGAGCTGTAAGCATTCCGGTCATTCCCGTCAGTAGCTTGTGTGGAAAACTAAAATATGAACAGCATCGAGAAGAAATGCAATTATAAATTATTTAGCGTTCGTAGGCACACACCACGCGTTGATCCGTCTTTACTGCAGTCTGGTCATCATTTGAAATAACACGCGAGCAATAAATTCGTGATTATGCCCCTATCAGAGTTGAAATGGGTCACGTGAGCTATTGTCATCGGTCATATGTGACCGGTCATATGTGACCGATGGCAATGCGTCACCTTACCTTGCCATGGATGATGTCATTTGATGGGAATGGTGAAGGTCTGGTTAAACAGACGCTGTGAAGAAAATCATCCCTCGTGACATCGAAATATACAGTACTTCAAGAAGTTCACAATTGGTGCCTTGAGATTAATTAGGACGTGCTTTACACACTGCGCAGCACTCCCCTTCCACTCGCGGCGTCATGGTTCCCCGTCATTCGTTGGCTAGACCACAAGCCGGTGAAGCAAGCCCAACGCCGTGGCATCCCGGCTTCACAAGCCCACCAACGGCGGGCTCCACTACGGACGTAGCGGTAAGGCAGCTGCTCATCGTGCTGGTTCAAGAGATAAAACTGCATGCCCAATGGTGCGTTCACACTCGGGCAGTTCGACTTCCGGACCGCGGGGCATTTCGTCGCCGCGGCAAGGGTGTGACATTCCCGTAGAGCCAATGGGGACGATTTTGAAATGCGACGGTGGCGGTGCCTGGGAGTTGGCGGTAAAAACATAAATTGCTCAAAACTTTGCTCGCTATGCTTGCGCCGGTCGCTGTCGTCTGCTGCCACTGCGCTGCAGCGTTGCCCGCGGCGGCACTGGCGGCGCAGACGCGTTGTGTCATTGACTCCAGCCGCGTTTGCTGCCAGATACCAGGATCGCTGCAATCGTTCCGACCGTGGCGACACTTATGGCGCGGACGCGCAACTTGCAACATGCCACAGCACTGGCCGCGGCTAATTTTCCGGCCGAAAACTCGGTAGCGAGCGCGATCGGCAGTGAAGCGGTTTCTGTACCAAAGTAGCGCGCGTCGTCGTCCGCTCGCCGATGACGTCATCGGTAAGGTATGCGTCACTCGCCAAAGGCGCCAGAGTAGCGCGCGCTGTAAGCGTGATGGCGTTCGCCCGAGGAACCCGAGGCGAGCTTCATCGGCGGCGGAACGCTGCGCGCACTGCCCAAGTCTAAACCTGCAGAGACACGTCTTCGTTCGGCACTGCGGGTTCCGTATGCGGTCGCCTACGGTTCGAGTACCGCGGCAGCTGAACTCAGTAATCGCATTACAAAGAAACGTAATGATCGGCTAATATATGCCCTTTTGTCTTTTTTGCCCGTACTGTCAGCTGTCCCCAGACGAACACATTTTGGGTGTTAAAAAGGGCGCAGAGATCAGCACCCTTAAGAAAGGGGGCACAGCATGAAAGTTTACAGGGCGCGCATCAGTCGAAGGATTTTGCTTCATGGGTGGATCAATGTGGAGCACCCTTCCAACATGCATTCGTAGAGGTGTTATGGAAAAATAGTACCCTTTAATGAGGGTGCAACCATTACATCCTTTGAAGTATCATTAAGTGCACCGTTCCTTAAGGGTGCTGATCTCTGCAACCTTTTTTGGCACCGAACAATTGGAAAACGGTGCTCGTCTGGGGACAGCTGATTTACACCCTAAAGGGTAAGAAATTGTTTAGTGTGTACCGCAGGTTTTTCCACGATGCCGACGGGCGAAGGGCGAGCGCAGCTCTCTCTTTGCGCAGCTGTCTCGTGGCATTTTTAAAATTTTTGTTAGTTAAGTGAGCTTAGAATGATATGAAGTGGTGGAGATAAGCGAGTAGGATGATGATGATAGCACACAAGGGTTTGTATGGGCTGCCGGAGGAAATTGCCCTTTATACCGCAGCGCACGTTAAGGAACCCTAGGTGGTAGAAATTGAGAACCCTCCACTACGACGTCCCTCATAGCCCGTGTCGCTTCGCCCACATTAAACCACACATTCCAATACCATTTCTGCAACAGTCACGGCACCCAAAGTTCCACCTATGTATCTATAAATATAATTGGTTTTTGGGGGAAAGGAAATGGCGCAGTATCTGTCTCATATATCGTTGGACACCTGAACCGCGCCGTAAGGGAAGGGATAAAGGAGGGAGTGAAAGAAGAAAGGAAGAGAGAGGTGCCGTAGTGGAGGGCTCCGGAATAATTCCGACCACCTGGGGATCTTTAACGTGCACTGACATCGCACAGCACACGGGCGCCTTAGCGTTTTTCCTCCATAGAAACGCAGCCGCCGCGGTCGGGTTCGAAAGAATAGCCTCCATAATCGCTTTTAATCGCTTTTAGAGCGTAGCGGAAATCTGCGGTCTGCCCTCCTCCCCGCCGCGGTGGCTCTGTGGTTAGGGCGCTCAGCTACTGATCCGGAGTTCCCGGGTTCGAACCCGACCGCGGCGGCTGCGTTTTTATGGAGGAAAAACGCTAAGGCGCCCGTGTGCTGTGCGATGTCAGTGCACGTTAAAGATCCCCAGGAGGTCGAAATTATGCCGGAGCCCTCCACTACGGCACCTATTCGTCTTTTCTTCTTTCACTCCCTCCTTTATCCCTTCCCTTACGGCGCGGTTCAGGTGTCCAACGATATATGAGACAGATACTGCGCCATTTCCTTTCCCCAAAAACCAATTATTATTATTATGCCGACGGGCGAAGGGCGAGCGCAGCTCTCTCTTCGCGCAGCTGTCTCGTGACATTTTGAAAATTTTTGTTAGTTAAGTGAGCTTAGAATGATATAAAGTGATGGAGATAAGCGAGTAGGATGATGATGATAGCACACAAGGGTTTCTATGGGCTGCCGGAGGAAATTGCCCTTTATACCGCAGCGCACGTTAAGGAACCCTAGGTGGTAGAAATTGAGAACCCTCCACTACGACGTCCCTCATAGCCCGCGTCGCTTCGCCCACATTAAACCACACATTCCAATACCATTTCTGCAACAGTCACGGCACCCAAAGTTCCACCTATGTATCTATAAATATAATTGGTTTTGGGGGGAAAGGAAATGGCGCAGTATCTGTCTCATATATCGTTGGACACCTGAACCGCGCCGTAAGGGAAGGGACAAAGCAGGGAGTGAAAGAAGAAAGGGGTGCCGTAGTGGAGGGCTCCGGAATAATTTCGACCACCTGGGGATCTTCAACCTGCACTGACATCGCACAGCACACGGGCGCCTTAGCGTTTTTCCTCCATAAAAACGCAGCCGCCGCGGTCGGGTTCGAACCCGGCTATGTATCTGCAGTTTTGATTTTCGAGTGTTCGCTCTTGGAGTTGGTTCCTCACTTTCGCGCTGTCAATCGGTGTCTGCAGCGTCACTCGGCTGTACAGAGAAAAATGGATAGAGGGAGAGTGGCGAGAGTGAAAGCAGGTGATGTAAAAGGGAGAATCTTCACTTTTAAGAGCCCCGCCGCGGTGGCTCAGTGGTTAGGGCGCTCGACTACTGATCCGGCGTTCCCGGGTTCGAAGCCGACCGCGGCGGCTGCGTTTTTATGGAGGAAAAACGCTAAGGCGCCCGTGTGCTGTGCGATGTCAGTGCACGTTGAAGATCCCCAGGTGGTTGAAATTATTCCGGAGCCCTCCACTACGGCACCTATTTGTTCCTCTCTTCTTTCACTCCCTCCTTTATCCCTTCCCTTACGGCGCGGTTCAGGTGTCCAACGATATACGAGACAGATACTGCGCCATTTCCTTTCCACCTAAAACCAATTATTATTATTATTTTTATTATCACTTTTAAGAGAAAGGAGGGAGAGAGGAGAGGCGTTATACACTCGCAACCACCTTTTTTTTTTCAATATTGCAGCCATGGTCTTCATTTGCTGCACACTGCGGGCATGTAGCTCTTAATTATGGCGTGCATGCTTTCTGCACTCTGCAGCACTCTCCCGATCGCAGCCCCTGGCCGGCAAAGCCTTCCGTCCAGGCCTTCGGCAGAGCGGAAATGGACAACTCGGGCCCGGGACCGCGAGATTCCGGAATTAGAAACCCAGCAAAGACGGGCTCTCCCGTCCACACACCGGTAAATATGGATCGGACACACCTCACAGTGTGTGAAGGAATCAATCAAGACAGGACCTGAATAGTGCGTCTAAAGTTCAATACCTTCTGTCGTGGCGACCCGATGAATCTGTAATGATAAATGCGGTAGCTCTGGGAATTAGTGAGATCATCGCCCCTGGTTTACCCAGTACAGATCCGGTGGGGTGGCCAGATAAATCATTAAGCCACGCACGACCATTATAGCCGGAAAGAGCTTAAGTCAACAGTAAAGCTCCACCAACTTATTCATTACTGGCATAGAGAATTCCTCAAGAAAAAAGTAGTCTATTGTTAAAACTTTTCTAGTTACCCAAGCACGAAGCAAATTACAGGAAAAAAATTATAGCCCTAGAATTTTTATATGTGGCCTGTTTAATAAAGTCAAATATTAAAAATGTGATATTGTTTATTGCTGTGATTGACTAGCGAAGTAACACAGTAAAACACTCTCCGGGGCATGTTGGTTCATAGCTAACAAGAATAAAAGCGCAACAACACGACACAAAGGAGGAGGAAACCGACAGGACAGGCGCTAACTTGCAACACTTTACTGTCTTCATAAACCACCGCGTATATATCAACCACAGGGGGGGGGGGGGGGGGGGGGGGTAAAGACAGATAGGGGGGATCACAGTTGAAAGCACGTGCGTAGAAAACTCGAATGGCATAACAAGAAGAAAGAAGAAGAAGGAAGAAAGAAGGCATGTGGAGCAAAACTTCTGGAAACAAGTGTAATCTGCAAAAGTAAAGACACGATCGCACGCGAATTGATAGAAGCGCACAGAATATGTAAGAGTGGGAGTGCATGTGTTAGCACCCCGTCGATCGTGATGTATAAAAAAGAATGTCAGTTTTTAGATATGGCATAGTATCTGCGGAATCTCCTGTTCTTGTTATGCCATTCGAGTTTTCTACGCACGTGCTTTCAACTGTGATCCCCCCTATCTGTCTTTACCCCCCCCCTCCCCCCCCCCCTGTGGTTGATATATACGCGGTGGTTTATGAAGACAGTAAAGTGTTGCAAGTTAGCGCCTGTCCTGTCGGTTTCCTCCTTCTTTGTGTCGTGTTATTGCGCTTTTATTCTTGTTAGCTTTGAAGTAACACAGGACGCCGCAGACCAAGGCGTTGTATCGTACTATAGGTGAGCCCAGTTGCAATATCACTACTTAAAATGCGGGGCGTGGCATGACAGCAGGATAGCTGTTCGCGCCATGATGCGCCAGGTGCGAGGGCTTCGTGACCACGGCTGAGCTTTTGCTGGTGGAGTCGGGGAGCGATCCCACACACTCGGATTTTACTTTCTGTGCGAGAAATTGTCTGTTGAAAAACTGCTCTGACCCACTACCTTTTTTTCGAATGGAATTTTAAAATTCACCATAAATATGAGACAACCTTGAATATGGGTAAGATAGCTAAAGTAGCAGACAAAATAATAAAGATAATAATTACGGAGGCAGAGATGCGGAGTAATTATGCATCCCGCTGATGAGGACAGCGGAGGCGAAGAATGCTTTACAAGCGATAAAATGCAGGAAGCGGCTGCCGAGGGACAGGTAACTGCATATATATTGAACGATGGCGGAGAGATTGTGCTAGGGACTATGATGTATGCATAGCGGAATCTTGGAATAACGCTATCATCTTAATCCAAAAGAAAGGGGACGTCAAGAACGAGAAAATTAAGGCATATAAGCTTACTGTCCGTGCCTACAATGTATTTACATAGGTAATCGGTAAAACAATAAGAACAACCTTACCCAACAAACACCAATCCTTCTCAAAATCTCCCAAAAATATCCCATCGGGACATTTGTAATCTCCCCAGGGGGTGCTCATTTTTCCCATACACATCCAAGAAACGTCCCCGCAAATAGCAGTTTCCAAAAAAAATTGTGCGTCCCAAGGAAAGCCCCAAGAGATTAGTGCTCGATTTATCGGCTCTAATTCAATAAAATTACTCATTTTAAAGCGGAAGCTTTACTGGCCGCATGTTGAGCAGTTTCGCGCGATTCCTGGAGAGCCGTGCTGCGCATGCGCGAGGAGCAGTGACAACACACGGCGCGGTTCGGGTGTCCACCGAGATATATGTGAGACGGTCACTGTGCCATTGACCTTTCCTCAAAAACAAAACAAAACAAGCGAGCCAACGGCGTTCATAGAGTTCATTGGCGTTGACAACTTTGCAAAGACCGTTCATTTTGACGAAAGGAAAGGCGCACAACCGGCTCCGTGGGTCAGCGGAGACCTCAATCTCACTTTCGCTTTGTATATCCTAGATTGGCGCAACTAATCCACATTAATTTTTCATGCAGCCATAAAAAATTTAAGCGCGCATATGTGCCAAATTTCAGGCACTTATATGTGATAAACCCTCCGTGGTGGTTCAGCGGTTAGGGCGCTCGGCTACTGATCCGGGATACCCGGTTTCGAACCCGACCGCGGCTGCCGCGTTTCGATAGAAGCGAAACGCTAAGGCGCCCGTGTGCTGTGCGATAACGGTACACGTTAAAGATCCCCTGGTGGTCAAAATTATTCCGGAGCCCTCCACTACGGCACCTCTTCTCTTAGTCCCTCCTTTATTTCTTCCCTTACAGCAAGGTTCAGGTATCTGCCGATATGCAAGACAGATACTGCGTTATTTCCTTTCCCCAAAAACCATTTTTTCAATTTGTTATCCGTGGTATACGCGCAAGCTTGGCTGGAATCGGCTTTCAAACAACTAAACGTTACCCGCCGCGGTGGCTCAGTGGTTAGGGCGCTCGACTACTGATCCGGAGTTCCCGGGCTCGAACCCGACCGCGGCGGCTGCGTTTCGATGGAGGGGAAACGCAAAGGCACCCGTGTGTTGTGCAATGTCAGTTCGCGTTAAAGATCCCCAGATGGTCGAAGTTATTCCGGAGCCCTCCACTACGGCACCTCTTTCTTCCTTTCTTCTTCCACTCCCTCCTTTATCCCTTCCCTTACGGCGCGTTCGCGGGTCCGCCGATATGTGAAACAGATACTGCGCCTTTTCCTTTCCTTAAAAACCAATTGTCAGTTTTCATGTACCGCGGCGGCTGCGTTTTTATGGAGGAAAAATGCTAAGGCGCCCGTGTGCTGTGCGATGTCAGTGCACGTTAAACACCCCCGGTGGTCGAAATTATTCCGGAGCCCTCCACTACGGCACCTCTTTCTTCCTTTCCTCCTTCACTCCCTCCTTTATCCCTTCCCTTACGGCGCCGTTCAGGTGTGGGATGATATATGAGACAGATACTGTGCCATTTCCTTTCCCCAATTATTATTATTATTATTATTATTATTATTATTATTATTATTATCATCATAATGTAGACGAATAATAAAGGTGCTCAACCTGCATTCTCTGTAGTGCACTGCGCACTTCTTTCTCAAGAAGACGCGGAAGTCGTGTTAGGCGTTAAGTGAATGCTTGCAATTTTTCTCCTCCGCAGGAATCAACGCTTCCTTCGCAAATTCCCAGCCGATCATACCGGCCCGCCGCAGTCTCGGCTTTGGCCGCCCTCACCACGACTGCCATTTTCTGCGGATTCGTCTACGTGTTCTTGCCCAAGCCACGGCATCTGCTTGACGCGAAAAACGAGCTTCTCTGCCACACACAGGAATGCCGGACGCAGGCACATATCCTGAACACTTGGTTGGACAGCACGGTCAATCCCTGCGACGACTTCGACGGCCACGTTTGCTCTAAATGGAACCGTCACGCTGTGGACAAGAGGGGCGATACGCACTCCCTCATGGACTTCGGCTTTACATCTTGGGCAGAAAACTTCGAGAGCAACCTGATGAGAGCGGTGCCGTACAATCCGATCGCTACCCAAGTGCTCGGCGTGTTTACCTCTTGCATGGCCGATGCTTCACCAGAAAATTCATTCGCAGACATTCAACTCTTGAAAGTGTTCATGGATGAGCTCAGAGTTCCTTGGCCCCATGATGCACCTGAAGGTGTGGACCCTCTGGAAGTCGCCATTGACCTTTCGGTAAACTGGCGTATTGGACCTTGGTTCGACGTCACCCCGCTACGAGTCGCGGATGGAGAGGCTAATGTTATACTACGACCAGCCCGGCTCTACAGAATATGGTTTCCAGTCGAACAAGAAGTTGCTGCTTCGGGAGCACACCGCGCCCTATGGGACGGTCTGTACCAAGCGCTTGCACCGAATCAGCTGCCGCGACCTGAGTTCGAAATCGAGAGCATCGTGCAGACACACACTGACATCTACAAAGCCCTGAGTCGAGCCGCCAGAGCGAAGCCGACAGCACCTTTGCGTCTTACCCTTAGGGAGCTTCCAGCGCACATGCCCAACGTCTCGGCGGCTCGCTGGATGCAGGTGTTGCATGCCTCCACGGACTACTCGTTTAATGTCGCGGACGCCGTCACCTTCGCTGACAAGACGTTCCTGGACGCTGTGAACAACATCTTCTCGCGCCATAACAACACTGCGATGAAGCGCGACCTGTCGTGGACGTTCGTCCAAGTCTTCTCGTCGATCGCCGATCGAGATTTTCTGATGCACACACTCGGCACCCGTTCCTTGGCTCTCGAGCAGCGACGTTCGTTTTGCGTCACCGAAATAGAGGCGGCGTATCGTTGGCTCATAGTGTCGCTGCATGTCCTCACCGACTTCCCTCCCGATAGACGGGCCGTGATAGACGCTTCGCTGAACGGGGTCACGCAAACCGTCGTCTCTAAGCTCGACAACCTATCATGGGCCGACACCGACCTCAGACGCGCGCTCAGCGACAAGGTTCTAAACGTCTCCGTGACCATGTGGCCTACCGGGAGCCTTCTGACAACCGAAGGGATTTCGCATTTCTACGCGGGCTGGTTCTCAAACACCAGCTCCTTCACCCAACACTGGGTCACCGCAGCGAGGAACTGGCGGCGTCTCAACATCCCCGCCTACCTTTCGGAGCACCCGCGCATGCAACAATTTATTGAGTACGATTACTTCCTCAACGCCATTCAAATCGCCCTGGTCACCCTGCAGCCTCCCTGGCACTACGCGAACGGAACCAAGGCTATGACATACGGCACCCTCGTGTTCTTCTACGCGCTGCAGCTGGTGCGAAGCTTCGACGCCATCGGACTTCAAATAGATCCCGAGGGAAGGGTATCCGACTCGTGGCTTCCTGCTGGAACCAAGGCAGTGACGGACAAGAGAGCCTCCTGCCTTGGATCGGGGAGAGATTATGACGACTACTTTCCCGAGGTCCCCGCCATAGAGGCGGCGCATGCGACGTTTGAGGCCACCCTGACCGAGCATGAGCGCTCGCAAGTCGTCGTCAGCGGCTGCAGTGAGGACCAGCTGTTCTTCTTAGCTGCCTGCTTCATCTTGTGCGGCCTCCACGACGAGCAAGAGATGGCTCGCCGCGTCAGCTGTAACAAGGCCGTCGCCAACTTTCAACCGTTCGCAAAGGCCTTCGGATGCCGTGACAATGCCGCTATGAACCCGCCCAACAAGTGCCCTTTTTTTGACTGACTCTTTTTTTCGGACCACAGTTATACCAGCTTCCGTATTCTTTTTTTGGGCTATTTATTTGGTTTGACGAATTTTACCTTTGCTAACACAAAGATATCGTTTTACCTTCCTTTCTTGCTTAGTGCTTTTTGCGCTGTGCACATTTATATTTATTACCAATGTTGTGGAGTACGAATGTCTTACATAACATTTCTGATGACGCCTCAAGAACCACTATTTTAAAATCTGCTCATGCCGGAAGATATCGACAGCGAGTCTATAGTGAGCTGTAAATTAACGAAGGCAACCCGACCGCGGCGGCCGCGCGTCGACGGAGGCGAAATTCTAGAGGCGCCCGCGTGCTGTGCGATTTCAGTGCACGGCATATCTTTCTTCGCCCCGCCGCGGTGGCTCAGTGGTTAGGGCGCTCGACTACTGATCCGGAGTTCCCGGGTTCGAACCCGACCGCGGCGGCTGCGTTTTTATGGAGGAAAAACGCTAAGGCGCCCGTGTGCTGTGCGATGTCAGTGCACGTTAAAGATCCCCAGGTGGTCGAAATTATTCCGGAGCCCTCCACTACGGACCTATTTGTTCCTCTCTTCTTTCACTCCCTCCTTTATCCCTTCCCTTACGGCGCGGTTCAGGTGTCCAACGATATATGAGACAGATACTGCGCCATTTCCTTTCCACCAAAAACCAATTATTATTATTATTATTATCTTTCTTCCTTTCTTCGTTCACTCCCTCCTGCATCTCATTCCTTACGGCACGGTTCGGGTGCCCACTGAGATATGCGAGACAGTTACTGCATTTCCTATCCTCGAAAACCAATTTTCATTTTTTTTTTCACCCGCCGCGGTGGCTCAGTGGCTATGGCGCTCGGCTACTGATCCGGAGTTCCCGGGCTCGAACCCGACCGCGGCGGGTGCGTTTTTATGGAGGCAAAACGCTAAGGCGCCCGTGTGCTGTGCAACGTCAGTGCACGTTAAAGATCCCCAGGTGGTCAAAATTATTCCGGAGCCCTCCACTACGGCACCTCTTTCTTCATTTCTTCTTTCACTCCCTCCTTTATCCGTTCCCTTACGGCGCGGTTCAAGTGTCCAACGATATAGGAGACAGATACGGCGCCATTTACTTTTCCCGAAAACCATTTATTATTATTAGTCCTTATTCCCTGACGCAATAACTGCGTGTCGATCAATGTCCCCGAGAGCAGAAAGAGAATCCGGAGACATGTGGGCGTAGAGTACGGCAGCGCTGCACCTAATCATTGTCCTACAGAGCCGGTCTGCGCTGTGACCCTACTCTTACGCCGTGGCCGTGACTGTAGAGGAATTTCCGCCGTGTACGGAAACTGACTTTATAGCTTTCCCATTTTGTCTGCTCATCTTTTAGCTGACGCTGAACCTCGTGAAATTAACGTTATTCTCGAAATATCCGCCGCAGTGCTTCTCTCCACGGTTCCATTGTGTATACCCCCTTGGTAAATCGGTTGACGAGCAACGCAGGTTTTTGAATTGGATGCAATGGCTGAGGTAAGAGAATACAACTGCTCTAAAATAACAGCGCGAAAAACGAAATGGGAGGAAAACACAAGGGCTGACTCACGGCTGAAATTTAATCGCAGGAAAGAAACAGATATAAGGGATGACAGCCAACAACCGAACAACAAAACCACAATGTGTTACCGTGTAGAGCTTCGGCGATTTCTCTGGTGAAAACGTATCACCAACTCGCCCACCTATCTAATGCGTTAAATACCTATCAAACTACTTGCGGTGGACAAAACTAGGCGTGCTCGCACTTGTTTCACGTGGATTTACGCGTTCCTTTGTCTGTTATTGCGATGTATTCGCAAGAACGAAGAGGACACGTTCTGATACTGAACAATGCAAATTCACTGATGTCTTCGTTGCAGAGAAGCTTGCGATCACACAGCGCGTCATGATACAATGCCAAATTACTCATAATGCAAATAGATGAGTCTAATGTGTGTGTGTTACTGTTCGCGCGCATTAAAATACGCCATTCTGGCCATATGAACCTAACATTCTTAGAATGACACAATTTAGCAGACTTCTACACTCCTAGCATTTAAAAGTCTGTCATACAAGAAAAAGTGTTATGTAATTACTGAACGCTGTTAGTACGACCTAGCATATCGGTATGACTTCCACAAGCGTTAAAAATTCCGTGCTAAGAAAGCCCCATCGTTCGGCCCGTACGCATAGGTGCTTTAAAGGGGGCGGGGCGGAATAGGTGTTTAAAATTAGTTGCTGGGCGAGTTGGTATTTCATGCTTTCATTCGCAAGCCGCAAAGACAAACACGGACAAGAGGGGAGGTGACCCGGTGACCCGGTTGAGCGGCTCTGGATACCCATGCACTCTTGTTATCAGTTGCTGAGAGCATGCTCAAAAAAAGCAGGAAAGTGGCACCAGACAACGGCGGGGCTGACACGGATTGGAGAAAAAATGTGGCGGTATTACCTTACACACCATCGCCCACCAGCTCAAGAAAATAGGGAAAAGAGCAGGTGTGCATGTGGTGTTTTCCGCACCAGGGAAGCTATCAAAACTGTGCAAGAAGGTGAATTCCATTGTTACTGTGAGCAATTCCTGGACTGTTAGGCACAGGCAAACAGTTGTAGAGTGCGCGAAAGATGGATGCTTGTGGATGCTACAATTTCTTCTTACCAAATAAATGTTGCCGATGAATGTGAAGCTGTAAAGTTACACCTGTGTGTTCGTTCTACCGCCCGCCTGATTCATCAGTTGATGTGTTTGCGCAGCTGGCGGGGACAGTTGACGCAATTCTAACAGATTTTATGGTGATCGAAGGTGATTTCAATCTGCCTAGCATTAACTGGACTCATCAACCTCACTTCCAGTCCTTTAAGAGTCGCTCCTGCCAAGAACTGATCAACTTGGTTGAAATTTATGCATTGCGTCAAACGGTTCTGGAAGCGACACGTGGGGATCACATCCTAGATTTGTTGTTCACAAATCAACCTGAATTCGTCAATTCCACTCAGGTGCTACCTGGAATAAGTGATCACGGTGCTGTGCTTTGTGAAATAAAAGTTGAACATGTAAGGAGCGCTGGCACAGCACATAGGCGAGTATATAACTATGAAAAAGCAAACGTAAGCGAGATAAATGAAGAGTTGAATAAGTACCGAACGATCTTTGAAACGCATGCCGATAACTCTGGAGTGGTTGAACTATGGTCTAGATTTAAGGATAAGATGTTTGAACTGAGGCAGTGCTTTGTTCCGGCATGGATATTAACGAAAAGGAGGAGTAAAAGTAAACCATGGTTTACTCGGGAGCTACGCAGTATTACGCGCAAAAGGCAACGTGTTTACATTAAATTTAAAGGAAATCCGACGCGTGAGAATTGGTTCAAGCTGCAGGAAATTGCCGGAAGAATGAAAGTTGCTGTGGCAGCTGCAAAGAATTCGTTTGGCATTTCAATGGAGACGAAATTAAAAGAAAATCCAAAGGAATTTTGGAAACATGTAAAGAGAAATGGAAAAGAATATACCACCTCTTGTTTCTGGTGACACCTTTGTTGATGATGATGCACAAAAAGCTGAGTTCTTTAATAAATATTTCAGCTCTGTTTTCAGCTCTGAAATCGAACATGTTGATATGAATACCCCGAGTTTCCAGCCAGTGGCGAGTGTTATCGATGATGTTGTGATCAGCATCAACGGCATACAGTCTCTGCTGCAGAATCTGAAGATTGCTAAGGCTGGTTGTCCTGATGACTTGCCAAACAAATTCTACAAACTGTGTGCTGAGTCGGTTGCACCCTACTTAAACATAATTTTTGAAAAATCGCTTGAAGAATCCTGCCTTCCAGATGACTGGAAAATTGCAAGTGTTGTGCCAATCTACAAATCTGGCCCTCGCAACACTGTATCAAATTATAGACCGGTATCTCTAACTTCAGTTGCGTGCAAGACACTCGAACATATTTTGTTCACCAGTATAGCAGCACATATGGACGCACATTCATTGTTTAATCCTCGTCAGCATGGTTTTCGAAGGGGCCTATCGTGTACTACGCAGCTGACTGAATTTGCGCACGATCTGGCTGAGGACTTAGCGTGGACTGCGTGTTTTTGGACTTTAAAAAGGCCTTTGATACCGTGACGCATTCTTTACTAATTCAAAAAATGTCTTTTTACAATATTAGCCCTCAAGTGATATCATGGGTAAAAGATTACCTATGTTTACGGCAGCAGTTTGTGGTTATGAATGGCGCCGAGTCTCAAAGAGTGCAGGTTGTGTCTGGTGTTCCCCAGGGCTCCGTGTTGGGACCACTATTGTTCCTGCTCTACGTGAATGACATTGGTGACGGAATAGTATCTCAAATGCGGTTATTTGCGGATGACTGCGTTCTTTATAGTGTTGTCACTGGTGAACGAGATGTGGAAATGTTCCAAGAAGATTTGAACAGAATCTCAGAGTGGTGCGTTAAATGGAATATGAATTTGAATTTGTCCAAGACTGTCCATATGAAGTTTACAAGAAAGAAAAACCCTGTTGTATTCATATGTTGTTAGGAACACAATGTTAGAACAGGTATTTGAATTTAAATATCTAGGCTTTATTTTACTCCTGATTTGAGCTGGCGCCGTCACGTCGATTATATCTCTGCTAAAGCATGCAGAAACTTGGGATTTCTTCGCCGAAACGCAAGCACTTTTCCACTGTCATGTCGTGACATTTTATTCAAGACTTATGTCAGGTCGGTTCTGGACTACGCGTGCACTGTCTGGGACCCGCCTACTGCTAGAGATAAAAATAAGTTGGAGAGGGGGCAGAACATCAATTGCCTCTCGTTTCGTGTCTGGCACACGCGGGGCTCGTTACAGTGCATCGCGTACGAAGGATGCACTCAACTGGGAATTGCTTGACACGCGCCGAAAGAAGTTGCGTCTGAAGCTATTTCATGCTGTTTATTATTCAACTGCTCGGGTTGAACGCGAAAGGTATGTGCAGGAGCCTTTTTATAGATCCAACCGTGTTGACCATGTTTTTAAAGTCCGCGAATTCGGGGCAAAAACTGAATAGTTTAAAACGTCTTTTTTTCCGAAAACCATTAGAGAATGGAACAGACTACCGAGCGATGCTGTGAGTGTGACATCAAATGATGCGTTCTTTCGTTCTTTAATGATGTGATGCGATTGTGATGTGTTCTTTTGAAGTGAGATGTACATGGAGAGCGCTTTATGCTTGTAACTCTGCCTGCGAGCGGAGGTGTCATGTGTGCTTCTTTTTTTTGTACATTGACCCCCCCCCCCCCTGTAATGCCACGGCGCTGTGGGTTCCTTACTAAATAAATAAATAAATTACGTGCCTCTGCACGGAGCCTCTAGCTCAACTGAACAGGACTGCTGTCAAATGATTTTACATTCAATTTTAAACCTTTCGCGAACAAAAGAAATTAGTGCGGTCATATTTCTAGGCCTGCCCTAAGCTTCGATAACCAATGAAGGCAGCCACAACTCCTGAAGGTTGGGCCCAGCTTCGGGCTTGGCTAAAAAGAAAAGAAACGCATACCGAAAACATTCTGAAAACCCTCTCCCCGGGGGGGGGGGGGGGGGGGGGTGTGATGGATGGAAAACTTTATTTGGTCCTGCAAGAAATTCTCGCCCTTATTGCTTGATGCTTTCCCCTTCCCCTCCGCACCCGCGCGTCGCCTCTGGAAGGATGAAAAGTTTTTTTAGCCAATTGGCGGGAGCACTAATCCACTGGCTCGCCGCAGGAATGTCAGACGGCGGAGGCCCGCTACGCTTCGGTGCCATCGAGAATGCCCCCCCCCCCCCCCTAAAAAAAAAAGGGGGGGGGGGGCATCGCGGAATGCGAGGCGGTTCGCGTATTTCCGCAGACGAGCAGTATGGGGATCTGTCACCATGGGAATGCTGCCCAAGACCAAGCGGCGCCACGTGCTCGTTGTGTGCGCCTCGCATGCTTTCTTGGTGCGCTTAACAAAGCCAGGAACCTTCGGCCGTCACAGCGGTGCTGTCAAGCGGCCTTGGAGCTTCACTGAAAGCTCTCAGCGTAGACCGGATGCCCGCAGTGACCGCAAGCTGAGAAAATAAAAAAATGTACGCGTTGATGAAGCGCGGCCTTATGGCGCGTTCACACTTGGACATTCGGCGGCGAGAGCGAGCGGAATCCGCTTCCGCGGCAGAGATTCCGCCGAAATACCCAGCGGAAAGGCCGATCGGTCCAGAACCGAATTCTGCCGCCGGAAAAAAATCCGCCGAATCTCGACAGCCAATAGGAAGGCGAGTACCCGCGGCGACAAACATGGCGGGGCCCTTCGATGCAGGACGCTTCGCTTCGGACTGGATTCGTCGCTGTTACTGCATTTTTCAGCACGTGCACAGGCAATAAAAGAGCCAGCGGTCTTGCGCTCTTATCTCGCCCATAAGGAAACGTTTGAGCGATAAATTTGCTTTAATTTTCATTTCTGGTGACGATTCTTCCCCTTTTAGGCTTAAGCGGGCGTCGAGTTGTTGACAACAATGGTTCTTGTCCTAACCACCAGATGGCGCCACTGGGCTTTCAAAAAGTGAGAATGTTAGAAATGTCGTAACGTCCGACAAAATAGCTGCATTTAGCGTAAGCAAGCGTGCATAAGGTTTTGGTATGTAGACAGCATCGATTAACATATTGCCACATCTGTGTACGCCGTGAGCAGACGACACACAGGCGATGAGCGGCGATGCGGTGGCCGCGGATTCCGCTTCCTCTCGCCGCCGAGAGGAACGCGCCATTACACCTACGACGACGTGTTCCCTTGCGGTTTGGCGCTGCTACCAGTGCTACACGACTTTCCTTTTCGTCGCTGCGCATGCCCGCTATACTCTATATATATTCGCTGCGCGCAGCAATAAACGTTGTTGAAGGAATGAAAGGAAAAGGTGTACGACCAAGTTTGCTGCATGCGACCGACCAGGCGTCATGGACCAACACCACATGAACGTTTAGACCGTGAGTGGGGTCGTGCGGGGACCAAGGAGGCCTGCGGACCTCGAATTCTCTTGCTAAATAAAGTTATTCCATCCAGCGTTCTGAATGGCGCGCCCTGCATTGCCCTTTGTCCAACAGCATCTTCCGCTGCTACGCTGCGTTTGTGCTCGAATCTCGCCCCCTTATCTCAGACCGCGCGCTTTACAGCCTGATGTTTTCTAGGATTGATTAGGGCTTGTACGACTGATGCCTTAGGGCGAAAGAAAGGTGCGGGATTGGCAGGTGCTGAAAGAACGTAGCGTATCAACGGGTACGCAAACACGCATGCTTTGATATCAATATTACAGAAGGAAGTGAAAAGAAAGGAGAAGACATTAATTTATGTATGATGCTCAACAGATGGGCATCACAGGTATAAGAAAACCCTGATTATTAATTAAATCTCGGAACAGAACGCGACATTCCGTAGCCTCCACAAAATTTGTGCACAGCATGAAGAAATTAGTACATAGGCTGAGGACTCCCTGTAATGCTCAGGTCGGCTCTTTCAGCTGTATGTTCGAGGTTCTATAAAAGCTAATAACAATGCTTGCACTATCGGGGCCACTGCTACACCGTCATCATTCAGTTGTTCCAGCTGGCTCTAACACATGCATGTAAACCAGTGGTCAAGACCGTACCACTGGGCTGCGCCCAAATGGAGAAGAGATGCATTGCTTTTCTGGCTCCCAAAAACGCAAGGCTGGTGGCTGCGATACAAGGTGCTACAACTGAAAAAATGCACTTCATATTGCCTTGCTAAAATGGACATGCAGCATTAGTGTATTAAACCAAGTTGATCAGTCTAGCGTGCAGAACAGTGAATTATTGTCCTTTGATTAACTGGATATGCCCGGATTCAACTACACTAGGTTAGCAGTACTGTAGAGCAGCGCAGAGCCCGAAACGTTACCAAAAGCACATGGTACACGGAACCAAAATCATTGCAGGTCTTATACGCCCTCCTCAAGCAACAACTCATGCACTCGCATGCACCCAACTAGCACTTGTGCGAACACGTGACACCACACGAGCGCGAACAAAGGTGACCACAGCATGAGGCTACATGCATTTAGAAAGGACAGTCACAATGAATGAGGAGGAGTGGTGTTTTCTACAGATGCATTTATTCAAAAAGAAAGAGCTTCACAGTATGGTCGTCCGTGTCGCTCCCAGGAGAAACAGCATCCGCCTGTTGGTCCGCGAGGTGCAAGCACCACTGCTGTAGTTTGTGCTTGTGAGTGCACTGCACTACAGCAGGCCCCCTATCCGCCACCTGGGGGCCGCGCTCTCTAGCAGGCAGGTTCTGCCGAGAGTGCTACTGCATGGTCTGGTTTCCCAGCCGTTGAAAGGGCAACAAGGTGAACACGAGAAGTACACAAACACAACAATGAGGCACACAAAACGCAATGGTGCTGGCCAAGACGGTACTTGACACAGCCCTAAGACCAAACCACTGAATCGGAGAGAAAAGGCACACACAATAGCGACAGTGCCAGTAAAGGATATCAACCACACCGCAGGCAGGAAGACCCCCAGGAAGCCACGCAGCAGTCTTCTGCACGAGCCTGAAAGCATCTCACAGAAAAAACAGGCAGCCAAAAACACGTACACAAAACAAAAAAATATTATTACGAATACCACAAGACACAAAAATCCAACACACAGCTGATACATGACAGAAGGATATATAAAACGCAGTGCCAGTCCTGCAGGCTGGCATGCGCACCAAATGTGTTCTAGTCGTCTGAACCTGGGCCATCCGAGCGCCTATGAAAGGGCGCGTTGAACCAGGCGCAGGCCGAAACCATGCCAGCGGCAGCAGAACAGGAGCACCGTTAGGCATTCAAGAAATGCTAGCCCAGCATGCAAGCGGTCAACACATGTAGCGTACTAGCGCTGTGCTGTCACTGCAAGCCGGACATCACTTAAATTCCTAAATGCAAGACACATAATAGTTGCGAATGGCTATTTACAACGCAGTGCGACTGCCGCAGGCTGACAGCCGCACCAGATGGGGTCGCACGGTCTGAACCTGCAAAGCCTTTCACTCCATTTCGCTCTGGTTGTTGGCAATGTCCTGAAAGAGGCGGCCGATAATGCCCAGATGCTTCCTTTCAGGGACATTCTCGAAGAAGTGGGCTGCTTGCAATAAAATGATCTCAATACGATTAAAATCTGCAATGTGCAGCCGGGTACACGTTTGCGTCGTTTTTTGGAGCACGTGTTTTGCACACATGGCAAGGACTATTTCGCTCTGGCTGGGCTCAGTGAGCCTCCGCTTCTTCCTCACGACTCGCTGTCCAGAAGCCCCACTGCCGTTTGAGGGCCTTTTCGCTGCTTGTGGCGAGGAAGCAGAGGGGCCAGCTGCTTGTTCCAGAGGTTCCTGTTGAAAGTTACAGCAGCATGTTTGGGTTCTTGGCTTTGAAGCAAGCTACGCATACACGTGCAGGATTAATAATACAGCGCTTTTAGTCTGTAACTACAAACACAGAGGTAACATAACCAAACAAGTAAAGATCCACTAATTGCATGGTTCGGAATGGCTGAACTCTTATAGGTGATTACACACAATTCAAGCAGTTCTGTTAGGCTTTTCTTTGTGATAGTGTGTGCGGTTCATCGGCACTGCAGTTCCATCACTCACAATTGCGGAGCTCTGCATTCACAGGTGAAAATGTTTTGTACGTGCTGAAGCAATTGTCCGTATACACTAGGAAAACAGGGCAACAGTGACTCATATCTGCCCTCTAAAGTTAGATGCCTTACATTCTGGTCGTCGCTGAGGCTCTCCTCTTGGCAGGAGTTGGGCCCGGGATAATCGTTTTCGAGTGCTTGGGCATGCTGCGACGTTGCGATGTTCTGGCTCAATGCTTCGCTTACAGTGTCAATGTAAGCTTTGAGGATACCTGCAGCATTGTAATTAATATGCAAGCCTCAACAACGCTGGAAAGGAAAACTGTATGAATGCTTATAGTACGGCACTATTTCGAGGCAGGAAGCAACAGGTTTACCGTTTTCAATCTCCTCCATTTTTTGGGGTGAAGCATGACCCTGGCTCGTTGAGGCTCGCTGTACGCTGTTCTCGCGCATGTCTCTCCTGAAAGAATACCGAGGTGGTCATACGTGTTATCTTGAAGCGCACAACTGGCTGGCAAGAGGAGTGCAGTGTTCAACGCTGTCTGTACAGAACTCGTATACTAAAATCAGTTTGCAGCTAGAGATTACTGCTGCTGCAGATCCACTGAAACGCGCAGTGGCCTAACAGTCACAAGCCCTTAAGAAATAGCTAGGCCTTGTTTATATGGCTATCTCGCCAAATTAGTATGCTAAGTGACTATTGCTGAAGCATGAAAAATAAAAGCTTTTTCTGTAGGGACATCTATATAGTGAAATAAAAAGACACAAAATAGCTTGGGGTGCAAGTCTATTTCGCCTTACGTACCACCGACCGACAGCGTAGTCTCGAAGAAAATTCATTGCTTGAAATAAGTGCCAGCGCTTGATTGTACCGCCGCCTGAGCCACTCTTCTGCGCTCGGTTGGCCTCTTTGAGAAATCTGTCCAGCAAATATTTCCACTTCGTCTCGCAGTTCGCACCTGAAGAGATGGGAACAGAAAATCTATGAAGATTAAATCAAAAATGGACTGCATTGTCTCGCTAGTATTTTATCTTGTTTCGGCTGCATGCGGACATCTGCATGTGTTTCTGGAACTTGGATATCCCTCACAGAGTTGTGATGCGTTGGGACAGCAATCGGCCAACACAAACGGAACAAACCGATTGTTGCCATGCTTCATTTGTAATAAATGGCGGTATTTGTTCCCTGCACATAAATTAGGTGGGTTGAAGAAACCTGGACGACAGCAACCCAACAAGATAAAATCCTTTCGCCATGGCAGTTGGGTGCAGTGCTGGAGACCTATATTGCAAGGGTGTTTCCCTGCATTTACTTGGCGAGCAGCAGCATGACACAGACCCGCTTTGCCTCCCATTACTGCTACGGGCTCATGTATGCCTGCCAAGCAGGGGGGTTAGGAGTGGCGTGCTTAATTCTTTTACAATACACGGAAGCAGCATGCAGGATATGCGCACTAAACTTTTACGAATCCATCCACAAGTCTCCAATACTGCACCAAATTCCTGCCCCCCCCCCAAACCGGTTTCGCCGCCTTGGTAAGGAGCTTCTGTTGCGCGGGGTAACAGATCGCCAGATTTGGGCAAACCGCTCATTAAATTGTCTGAGCTGCGCAACGTGCGACTCTACAACCACGCAGCCCTTGCGTTTATTCCCAATTTTTTTTTCGCGAACGCAAAGCCCGTCGCGTAGAAAGCTCGCCGGTGTGTTCTTTTCTGGCCACATCACATAGACCTGCATACATGGTTTCCTAGATAGAGGTCCCCTTTTCTGTGCTATCTAGGATAGACGCTCGCATTATTATAAGCTGCGACATAATAAGAGCAAGCAGCTCGCATGATATGACACGCTTTCCGCGCGACGATGGCGTATATGGGAACATAAATACATTATTTTCTGCTGAACAGCTCGGTGTTTTGGGTTGCTTTTTTTTTCAGATCTAAATACGTGTCGGCTGGCGGAAAAACGCGGATGCGCGCACTTAAAGCGACTTTTCCTGCATTTTCATACCCAACAATTCTGGACAAAAGCGTTTTTGAGCGAGAAATCGCTTATGAACGCAATTTTTTATACAATTTAAGATTTCAATACAACAACCAACACAGGACTGCCCGACGGCAGTCCACTATTTATTTTTTTCTATCCACATTCATGCTGTCGTCAAAAGCGTTCCAAACTGGTTTTCTATGCCAGCCTTAACTGTTCGTTGCGATCGTTGGAAACTCTAAAAGAAAGATATCGATGCATATCGGAACAAAGGGCCATTCCCTTCAATATTTCTAAGACAGTGTCGTACATTTATTGAATTTTCAAAATTTTCAAAGTATCGTACAAAGAAAGACGGCGCACAACCGGGCCACGTGCAAAGCACGTAATATACTTTCTACCCCCTCACGTCTTTTTCGCACATTAATTCCACTGTGTTCACAAGGCAGACAGGTGTAATGGAAAGCACTTGGCAGTCTTTCTACAAGTATCGTTAATTTTTAGCCACTATCAAAGATTTTTAAAAATAGGCTTCTGGGAGTAGAAATATGGCTTTTGCGCCATGGTATTACCAGTGTTGGCGGACGCCGGAAAGCCTTTCACAACCATCATCTTTAACCATCACAGATAGGCGACTGGTTGCAATTAGAGATTCGTAGCCAGTCGTTAGGAATAACCATATCAATTTTGAAATTTCGAAAACGCGGTTACCTTCGCTACTGTGGCTCGACAAAATTTGGCTGCATCGCGCGAAAATACACGCACTTTCGAAAGCATACAGACAAAGCAACCCCACCAGTGCACGTAACTAGTCGAAAAAGCCTAATTTCATAGAGCCACACCGACAAGGGCAATCACGTTTTCCTAAAAACTGATAGGGCGATTACTAACGGCTGCAAACTTCCAATTGCTACTAGGCACCGAACTCTTTTAGTTAACAAGTTAATTATTATAAATTAGTTAATCAGCTTACTACTTTAGACGATTCACCGGTTTTCTGGTGTCCGCCAACACTACGCGGCAAATCCATATTTAATAATAATAATAATAATAATAATAATAATAATAATAATAATAATTGGTTTTGGGGGAGAGGAAATGGCGCAGTATATATCTGTCTCATATATCGTTGGACACCTGAACCGCGCCGTAAGGGAAGGGATAAAGGAGGGAGTGAAAGAAAGAAAGGGAGAAGAGGTGCCGTAGTGGAGGGCTCCGGAATAATTTCGACCACCTGGGGATCTTTAACGTGCACTGACATCGCACTCCAAATAATAATAATAATAATAATAATAATAATAATAATAATAATAATAATAATAATAATAATAATAATAATAATAATAGGTTTTTGGGGAAAGGAAATGGCGCAGTATCTGTCACATATATCTTTGGACACCTGAACCGTGCCGTAAGGGAAGGGATAAAGGAGGGAGTGAAAGAAGAAAGGAAGAATAGGTGCCGTAGTGGAGGGTTCCGGAATAATTTCGACCACCTGGGGATCTTTAACGTGCACTGACATCGCACAGCACACGGGCGCCTTAGCGTTTTTCCTCCATAAAAACGCAGCCGCCGCGGTCGAGTTCGAACCCGGGAACTCCAAAAAGCCTGTTTTTGAAAATTGTTGAAAGATATGCACTTACTGCTGATGCTCAGTTCCAGGCCGATTGCAATCCATGCCAGAAGCCTCCTCCTCGTGTCCTTGTAATGAGGCGATGTTGAGTCGTAAAGAACAGGGTTGGCCCGAACAAGGGAAATTAATCTATTGATCTGGCCATCGTTCCACGCCTGGGAATCATCCATCGAGGAAGTTTGCGGAACGCAGTTAGGGCTAGCCATCTCAAGATGCAAGAAGTTGCACGTGCTTGGACGGTCGGACATATATACACCGAAGGGCGAGAGGTGAATGACTCTTTCTCGTTTTTTGAAAGCGCAGAAAAAAGAGAGGTCGAGTTGGTCGAGCCCCTTGTACAGGATGCCAGTGACGTTTGCAGGGACAGCGGCCTGGGACCACGGAACAGGGGGGCAAGGGGGTCGTCGCCCCCCCCCTCCCCCCCCCCCACCCCAACATTTTTCCAGAGGGGGCAGCGCTCCCCCAGTCTCCCATTGCTGGCACTTGGGTCAGATTTCTCAAAATTGAAACACTTCAGTTCTAGGGCTCTTTTAATGCAAATCACAGTGAGGCTCAGCTACTTCGCTTTGTAGCCAGTTGTAAAGCATTTCGTATATGAGTGACCTAAACTAGTCATGTTCAACAGAAGCCGACTGTCTGACCCGTATACATGATCATGAATAGCAGAATTTAAACTAAAAAAACTATTCACAAACTATTTTTAATTCAATTGATCACTCCTCATGCGTAAAGCTTCCCATTTCACTTCGTTTTATATTGCCGCAAAAATCTGCACCGTTTGTTCGTTTGCACTCAAAATCGCCAGCACGCGGCTGTGTCATTTTGTTTTGTAATGTGAGATGCGACCAGACATATCTCCTCTAAGGAATCTGTGGCGCCTATTAGGAATTGACGCCAGCTGGTATCAGGATTGGCACCAACAGGTCTCGAGGATTGCCAACAAGATAGGATCTCTCGCCAGGTGTCTGCGGGGTGCATTTACCGGCTGTCTTCCCATTTTCCCCGACGTCTCCACCGACCCGACTACTCCTGCCCTCACGGGCACAGCACCAGCGTTGGAACGGATCGCCACAGTGGCTCGTCTGCAGGCTTCGCCGGCCATCGCTAATGGCAGAACCACTGGGGATTATCTCCCCCCGGGGCGCTCCGGCTTTGCGCCTCGGCTTCTTCGAAGTTCACCGACCGGCGGAGAGCGGGCCGACCACCTGACGTCTCCTGCCAGCCCGGCGGGACGCTTTACAGCGCGGGAGCATGGGCGCCGCCATATTTGGCCACGTGACCATTTCGCCATCGCCGGCCTTCGGGCCTTCTCGTTCCGACGGCTGCCGGCCCGGCTGCAAGACGCTTCTCCGGCTCTCGCTGTGAATAACGAGCTGTCGGACGGCACAAAAGCTTAGTGTGAGTGCTCATAGAACGTGTTAGCACTGGAAAATGTTTATAATGAACTGCACATCTCCAACCAAAAATTTTAACTTAACCCAACGTTTCGAAGCCGACTCGGCTCCTTCATCAAGGGTGACTGAGGGCAATAGCTAGCGTCTTTTAAGTACGGAGGTGGGGGAGGGGGGGGTCAAAGGAATGACAGCTGTGACGCGAAAGGCGCGTGGGAGTGGGGTTTAGGCTGTTAGTCACGCTGGCCCACTGCAGGGAGGTTGTGAATGGCGACTTTTTTTCGTTGAGTTGAAGAGCGAAGTCCGTGGGCACATACTGGGGGCAGGCGTCCTTTTGTGCGGTTGATATTGTTCGGGGTGGTTTGGATATGCCAGGATTCCAGAAGGAGCCTTTTGTGGATATTTGTTTTGGTTCCGAGGATGCGGGTTTCTTCGAGGTTGATTCTATGGTCGGAGTCCTCGGAATGTTCGGCTACTGGATTGCGCTCTCTTGCGAATTTGCGGACATCGTTTTTATGTTGCCGAATTCTTTCTTTGAAATTTTTGGTTCCGCCCATGTAGCTTGCGTCGCAGTCGGCGCATGGAATTTTGTAGACAATGCCTTGGGCTCTTTCTCTCGGCGGCCAGTCTTTGGGAACAGGTAGGCAAAGCGCAACAGTGTTTGTGGGCTTGTGCGCAACCTGGAGACCCGATTTTTTCAAGATTCGTGCGATAGTTTCGCTGACACCTCCGACATAAGGCAAAGTGACGTATTTTGGTGATGGCGTTGGTCTTTGTGTGTTGATTTCTTGACGAATGTTGTGTTTTTGGCGTCGAATGGTATTTTGAATAAAGTCTTTTGGTAACCGTTTATGATGAGTTCTTTGAATACCGTTCGTTGTTCTTTTTTTCTGTGAAGTTCTGTGCTGCAGTGTGTCTCAACTCTTCTGAACAGCGTCTTCACCACTGATGCTTTAGGGACTGTCGGGTGGTTCGAAGAGAAGTGGAGATACCGGCCTGAGTGGGTTGGTTTGCGGTATATGGAGAATTGAAGGGTATTGTGGTTTCGGGACACGAGGACGTCCAAAAACGGCAGGGAGTTTTCGTGTTCCGCCTCTAGCGTGAACTGAATGTCAGGTTCTACGGAGTTTAAATGACGAAGGAAATTTTGAGTCTCAGATCTTTTGATGACGGCGAAGCAGTCGTCGACATACCTGAGGAAACTCTTTGGTTTCGGGTGGAATGAGTTGAGGGCTCGTTGTTCGATGTGTTTCATGGTTAATTTGGCCATGACGACAGAGCTGAATGCGCCCATAGGTGTTCCTTTCACTTGTCGGTAAAATTCCCCGTTTGACGAGAAGTATGTGTTTGATAGGCAGAACTCCAGGAGGCGGCACACATCCTTTACACTCTGCGGGGTTCGTGCGCTGAGTGTGTCGTCGCGTTGTAGGGCGTCTCGGGTAGCGGTCACCGCAAGCTTCACGGGGATGTTTGTGAAAAGGGACACCACGTCGAAGGAGACAAGGCATTCGTCGGCCTCAAGGGTGGCTTGGGACACCAGTTCGATGAAATGACTGGAATGACGGATATGGGTCGCTGTTTTTCCTGTGATTGGGGATATTAGTTTGTGAAGGTATGCTGACAACGCGCGATGAAGGGAACACTGGCAGTCGACAATAGGGCGCAAAGGGATCCCCGGTTTGTGGACTTTGGGCAGGCCGTAGAATGCTGGAGCCGATCCGATGGTGCTCAATAACTGAAGGTAGAGGTTTCGGAAGGTGGGGTGGTTTTGGAATATTTTTTTAAATGTTTTGTTTAGCCTTGCTTGGATAGTGGTTGTGGGGTCCTTCTCCAATTTTTCATATTCTTGACTGCTGAGTAAGGTGGATATTTTCTCTTCGTAGTCCCGTCTGTCCAGAAAGACTGTTGTGTTGCCCTTGTCCGCTGGGAGGATCACTATGTTGGTGTCTGTACCGAGGTCCTGCAGGGCTTGCCTTTCATCCGGTGGTAGGTTTGATTCTTTTGGGTGTGCTTGCACTGAATTGAGTACACCTACCAACCGCACAAAAGGAAACCTGCCTCCAGTATATGCCCAGGGACTTCCCTCTTCAACTCAACGAAAAAAAGTCGCCATTCATCACCTCCCTGCAGTGCGCCAGCGTGACTAACAGCCTAAACCCCCCACCCTCGCCCCTTTCGCGTCACAGCTGTCATTCCTTTGACCCCCCCCCCCCCCCCCATACTTAAGAGACGCTAGCTACTGCCCTCAGTCACCCCTGATGAAGGAGCCGAGTCGGCTTCCAAACGTTGGGTTAAGTTAAAATTTTTGGTTGGAGATGTGCAGTTCATTATAAGTATTCAAAACCAACCAGACAGGCAAATTTGTCAAAATGTTTAGTTTTGGAAAATGTTTGGTTCAACCAGCTAATTTACTCGTCTCCTTCGGACCACCCGCATCGGCTTGATGGCCCGAAATACGCGGGTTCGATCCCGGCCACGGTGGTCGAATTTCGATGAAGACGAAATTCTAGAGGCCCGTGTACAATGCAACGTCAGAGCACGTTAAAGAATCCCAGGTGGTCGAAATTTCCGGAGCCCATCACTACGGCGTTACTCATAGCCTGAGTCACTTTATGACGTTAAATACCTATAAACCATAAGCATAGGCTCGAATGTGTCAACACACCGCGGTTAGCTACCTGACGTTCACCCGCCGCGGTGGCTCAGTGGTTAGGGCGCTCGACTACTGATCCGAAGTTCCCGGTTTCGAACCCAACAGCGGCGGCTGCGTTTTTATAGAGGAAAAACGCTAAGGCACCCGTGTGCTGTGCAATTTCAGTGCACGTTAAAGATACCCAGGTGGTCGAAATTATTCCGGAGCTCTCCACTACGGCACCTCTTCTTCCTTTCTTCTTTCACTCCCTCCTTTATCCCTTCCCTTACGGCGCGGTTCAGGTGTCCAGCGATATATGAGACAGATACTGCGCCATTTCCTTTCCCCAAAAACCAAGTATTATTATTATTATTACCTGACGTTCATATTTATTCAGTAAATTCACCGTATAACGCTATTTGTGGACCGCATAACTGGTCGAACTGCAGATTAGAAGCGGGACAATGCTTGAAAGCTTGCTTTTTAGAGCTCGATGTTTTTGCTGACTGAAGGAATATGGGTTCACAGCTCCGCACTGTGTGCACTGCTCTGCACTGTGCACACACGTCTTACAACCGAACGTGCGAGTGCGTGTGATCGCCCGGGTAGTTACTTTATCATCCATTAACATTCCGGCTTCCAAAAAATATGAATGTTTTTCCAGGGCCCCTTCAGAAGCTCGGTGACGTTCGACTGTGCTCTCTTGCTAAGTACAACTGAGAACTGCTCCAGAGTTCAGCACCCGCAGATGTAGCCAGCCGGAAAAAGCGGAAATATACATGCCTTGATAAATTTCAGCTCTGTTCGGTGCATTAGAGTAGTTCGGTAGAGCTTTGCATTGGGCGGGAGAATTGCATGTCGAAGCGCCTACTCTGAGGACTTTTGCAAAAGCTCCGTTGCCTCTTCCACTGTTCCAGCGCCAAGTACGCAAGACAGTTTAGTCAGCACTGTGCCGACGCCCAGGAAGCACTTATTGTAAAGGTCTAAAATAGCACCGATTATATAGAGAGAAAAATCCTTAATAGGAAAACATAATTTAGCCGGCGTTTGAAAATCACTGGCATGGTACTCCGCAAGGGGAAGGTAATTTGTGAGCTAAAGACGCAGGGAGAGCGGTGCGGAAAAGGTAAAAGAAATAAAAGGGCATAAAATAAAACGCGCCAATTAAAAGCGTATTAAGCTGCATCGGCGAATAATAATGTAACGTATTCAATGCATTGGATAACAGTTTGTCGAAGATGAAAAAAGTTACAGGCATGTACGCTCGTTCTGGCATTCCCGCAGCTACTGCTGGCTCTGAAATAAACTGGCGCATGGCGTTTATGATATGTTTATGATTTTTTTGTAGAACAACACATTACCGTTGTGTTCTCCTTGCAAGCACCATGAAGTCGCAAGGCAGCTCTTCGAAAGACGGCGGCAATTGTGTCGCGAAGTTTCCCATACGTAACAAGTGCGACTATTTTTGTGACACTAGACCACAGGGACATTAGCTCTAGATATTAATTCGTCGCCTGACGCCCGCACACAAGCTGTGCAGCAGCGTTTCGCACTGCGCGCCGGTGCTGCTAACGATGGCTCCGAAGGCCACAAGTGGCGGCCGTCCTAGTGGCGCCGCCTGTCGTGGACAGAGCAAACTGCTCTCTGTAAATGGTCTATACTCTCCCTCGGGCTCAACTGATGCCAGGGGCATGTCCATGTGTGCGGAGGTGTCTGTGTGTGATATTGAAAGTTTTGTTCACACCCACCCCGGCGAGGGCGTCTCCTACCTGGGGAATTTAGGGAAGACGCAGTGCATTAAACTGGACTGCCGATGCAGTTGAAGCAGCTAACTTCTGAACTAAAAAGCTTGTAAATATGTAACATAAACCAAGTCTTCTTTCTCCACTAATGAACCCTTCACACAGCGGCACTCCTGTCCGGGACGCGTATTTTTGGCGCCTGGACACGAATGCGCCACGAGAGAGAAAGCACTGAAGCGAGGAGAGGACGCTGCCTGGTTGGCTGCGCGATTCTCGCGGTCGGCTGTTACATACAGTAAGCTACGCGTCCCGGGCGTCAGACGTTACCATTGATTAATGCCGCCACATCCTTCAGGGAATGGAGATTGTGACGGTGTGAACTCATAACGAGACCATGGGACTTCATTGTCTCGAACAAGCATATAGATGACAAACCACGCCAGATTTTTTTAGTGATGTGGTTTCTAACGTCGCATTCATATGAGATACACTGAATGCGATGGCCTCGTAATCGAGCTGCTGCCTCGCATTAGGGGGGCGCTAGCTTCGATCCCACAGTGCCTCAGGGTACCTACCAGTTTTCTAATGTGTACTACATTCCCCCGGCCTGGTGCTCTTTTTCTGGGGTGAAGTGCCCGAGGAAAAGGTATTTCGCCGAACCGTTATGATGACAAGTAGTCCTGTTTGGTGGGAAACATTTCTGTGCAGGGCGTGCAGCCGTTGCGTTGACAGGTCAGGGATTTGTTCCGGCATCAAAACAGTTCAAATTCGCCTCGTGCGGTAACGCCCACTTCTGGCTTCGGAATGCGGCTGCACGATTCCTTTGTTGGCGTTTGAGAAGCTTGAAGTGCTAGACTCAATGACGTGCGGTTTTTTTTTTTGAAGTCGATGAAACACTAACAGAATAGGTGCCGCCTCACATAATTTGCGCTCCTTTTGCAGGAAGTTCAGTATGCGGCCTGCGTCTGTTCAAAGAGGTCCGCAGGAGCATAGTAATTAAGCATTTGATTATTATCTTCTATTAAATTACCAAGTGTCCCCTTCACAGCCACGTAGCGAAGCAGAACAGCCGGAGCATCAGCTAAGCGTGACGGTTCGGTCGTGAACTCGTGAAGGTCAAATAAGGGACACCTAGAATTTCATAACTATCAATAAAGATGCTTCCTTGGCTCCCAAGAAAAGTCACTGCTGTAAGAAAACGCGAAACAGCCTCTAAAGCCTTCGATAATTGGTGCCCCACCGGAAACGCGTCAGGTAAGGATGGCTCCTGCAGGCGGGGGAAAAAAAAGCACTGGATAAACTTAACAATGAAAAAACAAGGAGCAGGGGCAGAGATGGTCACGAACCAATTTGCCTGTCAGCCGTTTCGTCACCGGTGCCTTCACTAGGAAGCACCAAGGACACAATCCGTCCGTGGTAGGTGGAGCTTAGAGAACCTTAGCTAGTTCGTGCTCTCTCTACCTTACAAGTGCTTTGTTTTCAGAAGGACCGGTGTTCGTGTATCGGAGCCGATATTCTATCAATACAAGCCGACATAAACTCCGTCTCAGTGTCCCTTTAAGGCATTCCTTGCGTCATAGTTCCAATTCACTTGACGTCGACACGCACGCAAAGAATTATGCACAGGCAGCCAGCTTTAATCATTAGATTGCCGTAGTGCAGGTGTCGTCGGCCCCGAAACGTGAACCATAAGTGGAATTGGGACTATGACATCACCAACACCACCACACGAAAATAATGTGCCTTCAAAACGATGCAATGAATAGCGCACCGGCCGCGACATACCCCTTTGAACGAAAGCTGGAAAGTATACCAACGACACTACGGATAACAATAGCAACATGCACTGTCAGTCAGCACTAAAGCTTGGGCCGAGGGGCACAGGGCGCAATGCGCGCACCTCGCTCTATAGAACTTCAGAATTGCGTTCTCTCACCTTTTCAGGCTCGCTTGTCGCGCTGTCATAAGCGCTGTTGGCGAAAATAGAAAAAAGTTTCTTGACGTCGTCGTCCTCGACAAGCTTCCCTAGCTTGCGCGGTGAACCCATCTTCTCTGTCCCAAAGCTGCCAGCTTCAGCACACACGCTTGCGAGCGTGGCGGCAACGCCTATCAAAGAACCGCACCATGGTGCACCTGTTTTACGCAAAAGAACTGCCACGTGACGCTGAGAATGTTCTGCATTGTGACGAACAGAGGGCGCGCTAGTTATTGTCCCTCAATAAACAGCGCTGTGAGCGTGCACAAAATATCGTTTATCACCAGTGACAGCTCATATATAGGGCAGGTAAAACTTTAAGGTTCGCCAGCAAATGAATAAAGAAAAATAGGTAATCTTTTGTTGTAGTCTCAAGGAGCGCCGCGTTGCACAGACACGCGGAAAATGAAAACTGAGAAACATGCGATATCTTTAACCGGAATCAGATCCACGCCGTCCACAGCCACCGTTTTCACAAGCGCATGCTTTATCTGAGTATTCACCGCAGACGGCCAGGCGATCTGGCTTCACTGTCAAGAGTCGAGGCATTGAAAATATTGCACGGATCAAGCAACAGCGTAGCATCAAGCGGATCAAGCAGCGGCCATGAATGGAGAAACGAGGAAGATCTTTGTCAGTGGTGTTTTATGCATCATGGGGGATGTCCAAACCTTCACGTCGCCCCTGAAAGGAAGCTTTATCCGTGTCGAAGTTGCGCTTGAAGTGGACTTTAATCACTTGTTCACCATCCTGGGTGACAGCACTGAAGACAAGACCAATGAAACGGGTGCATAAAGGATTGTTTACTTACAAAACAGGGTGCATATGCATGGCGACAAAACATGACACAGTCATTTTCATGTTCGTGGAGCCGAAAGTGAAGCAGTCAAAGAAGGATCCAGAGGGTTCGGTGCTCGGACCTCTCACGTAGGGGCTGGCTGCATCTTTCTGTGCGTTATCGTCACTGCATGCCGCATAGCGCTGTATTTTTTTTGCATTAACAGTTCTGTAACTTGAATTAATTGTTTTATAATCGCGCGCGCGTGTGCACGCCTATTGCGTGTAGTTCGGTTTTAAGCGATAACGTATAAGATCGTTAGGCCGAAAAGCCGTCGGTGTAGTAGTCGGAACAACGTGTCGGAAATAATCCGTAGCTGTGTAAAAAAAATTGTATAATGATAATTTGTCGTTTTAATGATTGATGACTAATTGATGTGTGATAGGCAATGACGAGTTAATGAAATTGTTGTAATTAACTGATTAATTAAGTAAATGAAAAATACAAAAGCGGGGATCAAGGTGTCAATATGATCAAAATGAAAAGGTAAAGCTCGATAATGCTAATTGAGAAATTTAGAGTATTTCATTGATCAATTAATTAATTGAAACAATATAAAAATAAAAATGCGTCAAAGGTGCCGAACTGCTTAATAATGGAAAGCCTAACCCACTGTGCTATCGCTCCACACTCTTAAGGCGGCGCTTAAGTGTCCTCTGGAATTTTCTTTTCTTTTTTTTCTGCTGATCATTCGTATCTCGCCCGCGAAAAAGAAACCCGCGTGCGCTGTGGCTTTCGTCGAGGTTTTTGGCATTGCACGCCTCCGGGCTCCACCCGCTAAGATAAACCCTGTGTAAACTCGCAGCGATGACCTTGTTCAGTTCGACGCCGGACTCGACTCGCTCTGGTCGGGGCAATGAAAACGAGGCCGTGGAAATGAAGCCCCGCATGGATTAACGATAAACGCGCCCCTAGCCTTATCTGGAGGCATGAGTGGCAGATGGCTATAGTGCTGAGGCCAAGAGTAGACTATCGCCGATATTTGATTGGAACGCAGTAAGATAAAAAAAAAAGCCGAAGTGCGACGAGTGCACGACGAACCCGGCATGACATGGTTCCACTGCAGTGACATGTCATTCCACTGCAGCTTGCAAATGAGATCATGACAGCCTATTTATAATTCATTCATGATAACAACAAATGAATCCAGTATGACCCACCGCGGCGACTCGGTGGCAAGACTTTCATTTGAGCTAGTCGGTTGTAGCATGACATGGTTTATGCAAGAAGCGTACAGGCGCTAAACGACGGAGACAACACACACACACATACAGTCCTGTCTTGTGTGTGTGTTGTCTCCGTCTTTTAGCTCCTGCACGCTTTTTGCGTAAACCATGTCTACTCGATGGCTTCGGCGTTCGTACAATGGCTCTTAAGCAACGCGGATTCCATTGTACCCGAATTCAGGAGAAATCGGAATGCGAAAACACGCCTCTAACTCGTGTTTCAGGTTGCTTTTAAACGACTAGCGCGGTCAAAGTTCATCCCGAACCCTTATTCAAGACAGGGAGCCTCAAACCTCACAGTTTTATTTTCAGCGACAGTAAAATCACGCAACAAATTACGAAAATTGATGGCGCTCTGTTTCTGTGCCCAAGGCAGGAGTTCGATTTCGTTCTTCCCATTTGGCGGAATGAAGTGTGCTCCACATTCCCCATAATTCGACAGATAATGCCTGAAAACAAAATTTGCACTTGCGCAGCAGCGACCGCAACTCACAGCAGAATCGTAAGTGAGAGCTGCGGGCTCCAGAGCTTTGTAGGCTCCCCCTCTGGCCAGGCTCTCGGCCTTTCTAGAATGAAACGTTTCAAATATGGGTCTCTGACACAACCTTGGATAGACCCGAAACTTTGCACAATGGAGCTCTTCGTGCTGCTCATGCGCCAATAAAATTCATTGTCAACTCAAACCACAACATGAGAAATTGTGAGCGCTGCGCGTACCGTCAGCTCTGCCACTGGTATACAGTGCAAAGTTGGCCCCGACTAGTATGCCTGGCTACCTTACGCATGGCCCATATGCCACCCATTTGTGCATTCGTGGCTGGCATTATGAGACTACCCTACGCTAAATATTTGGAACATGAAGGTACCTGAATAATAAACGTTGCTATAACCACCCACGGTGTCTCACCATGGCGGAGGACATCACTTACAGGAAGAACAGGCAGATTCATTCCGGCACTTCAGGAGATCTTTATTAACACATGATTCGATAGAAATAGGGCATGGAAATTAAGTTCCATTAGTGTAAAAAAAGAGTGGTTTAGATGTAAAAAATATCAGAACGAAAAAAAATCTCACTCTTGGCGAGCATCGCTTGCAGCTGGACTGGGATTCGCCAGGCATGCCTTAGCAAACTCCACGAAGTCCTGGCTCACTCGGCTGAGTCTGTCCAGCAGCTCCAACAGCTTCGTCAATTCTTCAAGGCTGTGCGCTTGGCACAAGCCCTGCACCGTGTTTTTAAACAAGTCCAGAATCTTTTTCATCCTATCTATAATCGGGACTAGCAACTCTTCCACGAAATTCGTAATGGGGGCCGAGAGAGGGTTCCCTACAACGAGCTCGGCAGTCTCGGAACTGGCAGCTTCATCATTCTAACCGACAGCGTCGTTGCCAGAATCGTTGCCTTTCTCTGGGCTTCCGCAGCAGGCGTTCCATGGCTGCACAACGTCACGGGGATGGATGTCTTGCCGGTGACAGCGGCCGGAACTCTTCGTGTGATAGGCACAGTGCACTGGGTCGGGGTTGATGAGCTCCCTAAGCTTGCACTGGAACGTGCAGCCAAATTTCATGTTTGGGCAGCAGACTTCAAGGTACTTCAGATGCTCGATCCTAAACTCTAGGTTCTGGAAGTCGCGCGCCTTGAACCAGACATCGTCCGCTGAACAGAAAGCATTGTAGTTCACGCGGCCGGGGTTCGTGATGCGCACATCTATGCAGCGGTCGCACACGCTATGGCCGCATGGGAACATATAAATGGTCGCCGCCACCTCTTGGCACGTCAAACAGACGCGGGAGCCAGGCAGCGGGCCCCCGAACGGAATGGGTCGACCGTCGAACAAGTCGGAGTAGCCTGTCAGGGTGTGCCATCTTCCCCTGATCTCAGCGGTATCTTCGCGCTGGGCCGCCGGGTCGTAAGCGCTCGGGATTCCCTGCATACTCGATCCGACGCCTGGTCTGGACTTGCTTGTGCTGGGCACGTGGTCCATAGATGTCCAGATGAGGTGCACTGTGGCTTCGGAAGAGCCCTGATCAAGCAGCGTGCGATGCGTGCTGAAGACAGCGCTGGAAGTGACAGGCCGAAGGATACGAGCAGCTCCAAGATAGCGACGAGACTGGTACAGCGCCCAACGTTCATCTACTGAGGGCTTGCAAGTTCAATGTCGTATTCCCTGGAGGAGGATTGGAGGAAGTCACGTCACCTTTCTCACTAGACTGGCCAATAAAGGCATATGGCCCGGGGGTAAGAGGGAGAGGAAACGATCCACCCACCGAGGGCTTAAAAAGAAGACAGCGATAGGGCGGATAACAGGGGCGTGGTAGCGAACCCAGAGAAAGACCTGATTTCCTTCAAGGCCATTTCGCACTGCATACCGGGTTGCTTCTCCGCCCTCCCGCTTAAAAAACTTCTGCGAATTCACCCCACCCACTGAAATATTCTTTTTCGTTTCTTTTCCCTCTCTCCTACATTCAGGATTCACACTGGCCAGTCGCTAACATGGCGCATCCGGTTTTGGACAAGGGACCATTTGCAGAAATCTCTGAGTCAGCTTCTCGGTAAAGCCTGTTTCCCAAACAAAAGATGACGTTCCCAGATGATACTCTCGCATTCTTGAAAAAAAGTGAAGTTCCGGCTTCTGAGTAAACTCAGGAATGTCGTCAGTTTACTTCAAGATGACCCCAGAGAGCAGGCGAAATAGTACAATGGTACAACATGGTAAAGGGGGTCGCAGTCAACCTTCTGTAGCACTGCAGCAGAGGCTAGGCAGGAAATGACCCTTTGTTCCTGTGCCGGCTATGTCATACAAAAGTTCCTAAAAAATATGTGCTGAACAACACCCTCGCTCCAACTTCCTCCCTTCACCCCACCCCGTACCCCTAACCAGAACACGGAAGCAACCAACTCCCTACAGCACTGTGACAAAAGATGGTCTACCTCCTTTTCCTGCCTAGACTCTGCTGCAGGAGAGTACGTCCATCCGGAGTTTTCACTCGATCGAAGAATGTGTGTGTCATCCTGGTTAGGGCACTTTTCGTTGGCAAACGTGCCTTGCAGAGAAGACGACGTTTCCGCAAATGGTCAATTAGTTACCACCCGCGAGTTGTGCGTACGCAGCGACTCTGCAGGCAACGAACGCGCATGCGAAGACCTCTATGTATCTCGCAGCGTCTTGCGGGCGCGCGCAAGCTACAAATCACAAGCTTCATTCGATTCAGAGCTGGTTCACGGCACCAATCCTGAAAAAGTGCGTCTGGTGCCAGCGTCCTGCAGAACCAGTACTATAGTGCAGGATGGATGGATGGATGCGGATGAGCCCTTGTAATCGGGTGGTGGCTCAAGCCACCTAGCCATGTCTTGTGAAATTTTACTCCTGTCTTGCTTTTAGCCACCAATCGTATAACCTTCGCTTGGTTACTTCTACGCGCTTAAAATCTACTTTCCCTTCACTGTCCTTAAACCCCAATGCCTTGGGTAAGTCAGCCCCGCTGCTTTCCACTGTAGGGTGAAGCCCTTTACAGAAAAGTATCAAGTGTTCAGCCGTTTCCTCCTCCTCTCCGCACGCAACGCACAACGTGCCTATCTCAAGGTACATGACTCTGTATGCATTATTCCGCAAAACTCCTGTCCTTGCCCCAAACAACAAAGAGCTTCCCCTACAATTATCATAGATATTTTCCTTGGCAATTTCCTGCTTAAGAATCCTGTATGTTCCCAGTGCTGATTTGGTCAGCATCGCATTTTTCCACAAAGCCCTCTCTATTTGTTTAACCTTTTTCTTAACTGATAAGTGCTGATTTGCCCCCCTACTGCTGTCCAGATATTTGCTTGTCAATTTTCTAGTCCGCTTTCTCCATTTCGTATCAACATTCCTTATATAAAGGTATCTGATAACTTTCCTAGCCCACTGCTTTTCCCCCATTTTTCTCTATCGCTCCTAAAATGCTATCTCACTGCTAGCTTCTCTGCTCTCGAACGACGCCCATCCCATATCATCCTGTACTCCCTGATTTGGTGTATTGCCATGTGCTCCCAAAGCTAGCCTCCCTACGCCACGTTGTTTAATTTCTAACCTTGCTTGAACGTCCAGTCGCATGCACAATACCGCATTACCGAAAGTCAGGCTAGGAACCATCACCCTTTCCAGATCCCTCTTACCACTTCATACCTATTGTAATTCCGCAGTGCCCTATTTTTCATGACAGCTGTATTCCTACTACCTTTATTCATTACATATTTTTCATGCTCTCTCACATACTTATCGCCGTTGTTTATCCACACCCCAAGATACTTGTACTCATCCACTATTTCTAGCGTGAACTCCTGTATTCTATGCTCGCCGACCTGATCATTAAATATCATGACTGCAGATTTTTCCTTACTAAACTTGAAACCTAATCTATCTCCCCCTATACCACATATGTCTATAAACTTCTGCTAATCTTCCTTGCTGTCAGCCATTAGCACTATATCATCGGCGTATATTAGTCCCTGTAATGACTGTTTAATTCTCCTTGCTTGAAAAAAGAAAGGTTGAAGCCTATTCCGCTCCCCTCTAGCTTGGTCTCCAACCCTTGCACGTACAACATGAACAACAAAGGAGACAGAGGACATCCTCACCTAAGCCCCCGCTGTATCTTTGCAGGCTCTGATACCTTTTTTTCCCATTTTATAAGCACCCTGGTTGCTTTATATGTATATTTTAAAAGATTGATTACCCCATCTTCCACATCCAATGTGCCCAGTATGTCCCACAGATACTCTTGTATAACGTTGTCGTAGGCTCCCCTAATATCCAGAAATGGTAGCCATAAGGACCTGTGTTCCTTTTCAGCAATCTCTATACACTGCGTCAATGAAAACAGATTGTCCTCCAACCTCCTTTGTTTCCGGAGCCCATTTTGTAACTCCCCTAGCACCCCCTCGTTCTCCACCCAAGCCTGCAATCTGTCCTTTATAATCTGCATCACCACCCTGTACACCACTGATGTTACTGTTATGGGGCGGTAGTTACGTCAGCTTTGTCCCCCATTCCCTTATATATCATGTTCATTCTACTTAATCGCCATTCACCAGGGACTTTCCCATCCACTATCATTTTATTCACTACCTGTATTAATGTTTGCTTGGATTTTGGTACTAGCTGCTTTATTAACATAATCAGAATATCATCTGGTCCTGTCGACGTGCCACTAGGAACCTTCTTCTCTGCCATTTCCCACTCTCTTTGCTCAAGTGAAGCTATTGCAGTAACTGGTCTATCCTCCTTTTGATAAATTGTGCGCAACATTTCTTTCCTTAAATTTTTCTGTCATCCTTGTTCCTATGTGCTTTATCGCTTCATCCTCTTTTAGTCGAATACCCTGATCTGTAACAATAAACCTTTGTTCTAGCCTAGTCTTATTATTGAATGCATTTAGATGCTTCCAGAATTTTTGAGCTGCTTTTCTATCCTTTTTATTTACTTTTGACATCCATTGGGCACCGTTTCTTCAAATTTTCTCATTAATCAAACAGGATGATTTTCTTCTACACTTTATGAAGGTATCCCATTTTCTGTCTACTTCAACTTCTGGTTCCCCCTTCTTCTTGGCATATCTGTGTTCCTTGGACGCTTCCTGACGTTTATCTATCGCCCTCTTGACCTCCTCATCCCTCCAACTCTTGCGTTTGCTTCTTTTCCCTTTTAGCTTTACTCGCACCTTAGCTACCTCTTGCTCCAATCGAGTTAATTTGGTATAAGTCCATTCTGTTTCACTATCGTCAAAGATTACTTTCTCAATTTGTTTGGCTGCTGCTTCCAATTGCTCTTCTGAGTAAAAATTCCCCTCTGATTGTTCACCTCGCTTCAGTCCTACTTTGGTTTCTCTTCTGAAACTCAACTTGATACGCTTGTGGTCACTACCTAGACTTCTGGAACCATGTTCATCTATGCTCATTACCCCTAATCTATTATACATCCTCTGTGACATTAGTGCATAATCTATCATCGAGTGCAGACTCCCTGCCTCCCATGTTATGAGCCCTTCACACTTCTCGGTACTGTTGCATAAAACTAAATCATGCCTGTCACACATGTCCTGCAGCATGCTTCCTGTCGAATCTGTGTACCCATCCAGGTCTTCTATATGGGCGTTCATGTCGCCTAATATAATTATCTCGCCCTGTCCTCCTAGCTCATCAATGTCGCTTGCAATACATTCTAACTGTTTCATGTTTTCCTCTTTGGCGTTAGCTCCTGCCACAGGTATACTAAGCCAAGGAGTGTTTGCTCCCCTGCCACTTTTCCTTTTAGCCATAACTGTTCCTTGCAACCCAGTTTAACCCTTTGAAAATGCTTACTTTTATGAATGAATGCCCCAATTCCACCCCCCTTTCTGCTGCCCTCTGTTCTATTGCAATATTCCCATGCTCCCATGCGTAGTCTGGGTTACAGGGTGGTTGCTCCATGTCTCTAAGATTCGTTTCCACTAAACCATATACCATTAATTCCTCCTGCCTTTACCAGTTTTTCAATTTCCTCCCATTTCAGTCAATTCCTGCCACCTTGCATGAAATATATATGAATTAACTTGGCCCTGGCGCTTGTGTCTATTTCTTCTCCTACGGTTACATCGTCCCTTTGATCTTGGTTCTTCCTTCTCTACACTGGTTCCCTCAGAGCTCTGGGTCACCCCAAAAAAGCTGTTGCCTGGCGTCCTATCCTACTACCCACCCTCTTGCCTGTGGCACCACCGTAGTGAATGCCATCCTGTGCAAAAAGGTGGGGCATAGCCTCGTACACATCCCTGTTAACTTCCATTACCCCGTATCTTAGTCGTCGACTGGTGCAGCGCGTCAGCAGCGCCACACCACATGTGCGACAATTTTCAATCGAGCGTGTGCAGGCAGATTTTGTCACGTGCTATTATGGTAATTATGGTATAGTACTTATGGTATAGTTAACTATAATATTCTAGTTCAATGTAGTTACGGGATGCGTTGAAAGGATGGGGGTGCCCTGCTCGCCCGCTTCGGAATAAATACATGTCGTTGCTGGATTCTTCGACGCGATTGCTGGTTCAAATGGTAGCGGTTCGCTCTTATTTTGTGCACTAGCGACTACGCTTAGAGGTATAAGCGATAACCAGCCTCTATTTTCCCGATAATTTGGCGATTTTCAAGCTCCTCAACCTGCAGGTGCAGCTGCCCCATTTCGGCACGGACCAATGAGGAGGTGCACAGCTTTCCTGCATTTACTTGCAATACAGTCAACTAGAATATTCTAGTTCACTATACCTGCACAACGTCTGCACTTTTTTTTTTTGTAACAAATGGCGTCGTGCAGATGGCGCCATCTTGCTCCGCTGAAGCGAATGGCTAAGTGCAGCACCACGAGAACCAGTTCACGTCGTGCAGGAGGATTGAACGGACTCGTGCAGCTGCCGCCTCCGTGGAAGGAGACGACGGCTTGTGCGTTGCGATAAACGCGGCGAAGGGACTCGGGTTTATCCACTCGTTGACGAGGACGGTGCCCCACTAGGGTCCCACTCTTATACGGAACATCACTGGGGACCTGTTGATCAAGCTTGTAAATACTAGCGGTGATTTCTGTGCAGTGTGTGCGCAGTGAACCACGCGCGTGGTGTGTGTGTGTGTGTGTGTGTGTGTGTGTGTGTGTGTGTGTGTGTGTGTGTGTGTGTGTGTGTGTGTGTGTGTGTGTGTGTGTGTGTGTGTGTGTGTGTGTGTGTGTGTGTGTGTGTGTGTGTGTGTGTGTGTGTGTGTGTGTGTGTGTGTGTGTGTGTGTGTGTGTGTGTGTGTGTGTGTGTGTGTGTGTGTTTATACTTCTGTGCTGGTGTGCCCGCGTGCTGATAGCTGTTACTCCCGAGGACAGACGCGCGCGAAAGTGGCGAAGGCGCCCGTCCGCCGGCCGTCACAATCGCGGTGGGCGCGCCGCCATTTAATGCCACTTGGCTCGAGCACACCTGTTGCGTTGAGTGAAATAACACACGTCAGTTTCACACCGGCGGCTGCGGGGTGCACATACATCGATCGAGGCTGGTTCGTGGCAGCATTTTGCTGCGATGTTGTGTTCGAATTGTGTTCGATGTTGCGGTTCGAATACTGGCTGCAATTTTCAATTTTCTGGCGACGCGAAGGCTAGCAGACGGCCAGGTGCCGCCTAAGCGGCACCGCTTCACAGTTTTACAGAACTGACGCAGCGAGTGCAGGCAAATAGAACTGGCCAAAGGTATCTTCGATTTCAAATGACTTTCCAGGGACTCAGGAACTTTTTTTTTTGAGTGGGGGTCAAGAATTCGGGATTATTTTTGTTATTTGTTTTTAATGCTCATTTATATATGAACTTTTTTTTCAATGTTCAAAGGTTGATGCAATTTTTCACGTTGTGGTCATTAAGAGACCAAATCGGCTTCAAAAAAAAAGTGTTTTAGGGGTTGACTCGCGCCCACTAAGAACTGAAAGACTCGGCGGCTGCAATAGTCACAAGCCCGCTGGGTGGCCATCGAACTGACTGCCTGTTGTTGTTGGCCGCGTCCATTTAAATCTAGCAAGGAACCTTCGATAAAGAACCTATAGCAACTGCAACAATCTAGAAAAATGTGGAAGCATTTGCACGCGTCCGTGATCAATGGAGATAAGTCTGATCGCATTTCGCATTACAAAACAAAAGGACGGAGCCGCGTTCCGGCGGTTCTGAGTGCGAGCGAACAAACGGTGCAAATATTCACGGCAATATAAAACGAAGTGAAATGGGAAGCTTTACGCATGAGGATTGACCAATTTGAATTAGAAAGGTTTGTGCATAGTTTGTTTGAATTCTGCTATTCACGATCATGTACACGGCTCACAGTCAACTTCTGTTGGGACATGACTATAGTTTAGTTTACTCATATACGAAATGCTTTACAACTGGCTACTAAGCGAAGCAGCTCAGCTCCACTGTGATTATCATTAAAAGAGTCCTAGAACTGAATGTTTCAATTGTCAGAAATCTGACCCAAGCGCAAGCAATCGGAGACTGAGGGGGGCGTTGCCCCCTCTGGAAAAATGTTGAGGGGGGGGGCAATTGCTTCTCTTACACGCCCCCCCCCCTCCCTTTGTTCCGGGGTCCCTAGAAATTTCGCATTCGGTTTTCCATGGCAGCGGTAGAGTGTACTAGAATGTTTTGAGTGGCGCGACCAGCCGCCGCGGAGAGGGCCGGTGAGCGTGGAAGTTGGCGGTGGCGCTGCAGTCAACCGCACTTGAATGCGTCTTCGCTGTCAGCCTGCCGTTTGCTGCCGCGCACGGAAGTCGCTGCGTAATGCCCGCGTGATGTTCAAATTAATGCATCGTTCCTCTTTAGTAAAATTAATTATGCAAATGCTCTATCACCTCACGCACCCCATAAAAAACTCCAAAACAATGCATAGCAGTAAGTGAAATTTACACAGGAGCTCCCTCCCCCGTGTACATCCACGATCTTGTTTAGTTTGCACGACGCTCCGACACGGAATTCCGTAAGAGCCTATAGCGGAATGCAGTGACTGCGATGTTGTTGCGTTAATGATATGGCACACACCCACGACGGGGAATAAGCCAGGGTTGGGCGAGGAGCGTGCTGCGGTTACATGAAACACTTTCGTTGTCGTCGTTTAAACCACGTAGTTTTTTAGAAGGGCGAGCTAGTGGACTTACTCGCAGCATCAGTGCAAGTAGAGCCTTTGTAAAAAATTTAGAGCCGACGGAGTTCACTTCCGAGCCACACTGCATAGCTCGTAATTAATGCATTTCCAGCGTTCCATATCTCCGGAAGGTAAGATTTTTGTCCCGTTACCTCCAATGGGCTGAACGCCCAAATGTGCTACAGGAGCCCCACTATACACCCTAGAAGCAAACCCCGTGAGCTCAGAGCTCTTGACAAAGGCTGTACCAAGTAAAAGTGCAGTTCAATTTCATGTATCTAAATCCAACTTTCCAGGAACTTGAAAGAAACGCCAAAAATTGTTCCGGAACTCTTTGTGCACGGCGACCCAGTCTTACGGTAACAGTAGGCGCACCCCACCCCTCCCCCCGCTTAGAAAAAAAATACACGAATATGCATGACACAACTAATTTTATTTACATATACTGTGCCCCACTCAGTCCTCAACAAAATCTTCCATCTCAATTTGCTACACACGGTTAAACTTTATAAATGCTGCTGTGCTTTCCTTCGGGCGAAGTCACAAGACATGTTGAGACCTTTGACAAAAAAAATGTATTCTGGTTACAAGATAAAACCCAGTCACATTTGAGGCGAGCTCCTTGAAGTGCTGATCGCATTCAATACTGTTCATGCCCGTCGTGTTCAGAAGAGCAAGCACAATCATGATGCTGTCGTGATGCAGTTCTCCATAGCTAAAACAACCTGTGAAAACGTCCTCAAGCTGACTCATGAACTTGAACAGGCTCAGTGCGCGGTTGAGCAAGCCACCAAAATCGCATGCTTTTGTAAATGTGGCAGCATTCAAATTTTTGCCACGGGGAGCTGGTAAAAGAAGCTGATCCATGCACACACGACATTTTGTTTTCAAGATACACCTTCTTTCAACACACCCCGCAATGTAGTAAGTGAGCCTTTGGTCACTCCTCTGATTGTTATAAGAATTTTCTGTCATAGCTTCTTTGTTGTTAAGAGCTCTTTCTGCTTCATCAAGATTACCCGTGTGGATCAGCATATCAAGAAGTTTCTGCTGCTTGTGAGAACCTGCCGCCGGGTCCTTGCATGATAGAAGCGAGCTAACCACGACCTCAGGAACATTTGACACAGCCAGGCTCTTTACCAGATTGTAATAATTAGGAACTTGAAGTTATTAGGAATTGCTGTGGGCTTGGGTGGGCCAGTTCGAGCATATCCCGTCTTGCACCCTGGCGCGTAGCAGTGATTAAGCCGTCGCTTGGCAGGCATCACAGGCGAAGAGCAGGCCAGCAGAGATTTCTCGATTGCAAGAACTTCCAGAAGAAAGCACGACGACCGTTCCCAGCAAGCAAGGCTCTTCAAGTGCGGGCGACGACAGCGCCGCCGCAACTTTCTACACAAGCGGGGCCGCGGCTAACAATAGAACCGGTCTCCGCTCCTTCCACTCAAAACATTCTAGTACACTCTAGCAGCGGCGCGCGCTGCTCTTCCGCCTTCGTTTTGAAAAAGTGCCAGCCTAGTGCAGCCCGAGTTCATGGCTGCAGCTTGCACTCTCCCAAGTGGAAGTGCAGCTGCAGTGCAATAATATGGCGGCGTCCATGTGTAGATCGGAGAAGCGATGTGCATATGACCGTAGTCCTAAATGAAACGATAATAGTTATTTCTTCAAAGGATAATAGTTATTTCTTCAAAGGAGGAGGGGAGGAACTGTTCATGGCGTCATAATTGTAAACCTAAGTGGTCAAGTCGAGCGTCATGGGAAGCCTTTCAGCGCATATTCACAAAACGTCTGCGTGTATGCATGCAATAACTCTTTTTTTTTCTCTGGAACGACTCTTTCTTGGGACTGGTTCATGGCGACATTTCCTTGAGATTTCCTGCTTGAAAAATTCTTTAGGAGGTTCGGGATTTCGGCGTCCCGCGATGTCGGCGACACGCAGCTGGCTGTAATTTGGTAGCGGCGCCAATACTAGCAGACAACCAGGCATGCATTCGACCATTCGTTTCTGGAGCAGCGAAATCAAGAACTGCGAGACAATAATCTGTTGCAGAGCTAGTAACCTCTACGCATTCCAAGAAGCACCTGCGGTCTTATATGCATGGACTAGAGATGGGTCGCTAAGGGGCGAGCCGGATCTTTTGAGCCGCTCTTTTTAAAGAGCTAGTGAGCCGTGGCTCAGTAAATGTGAGCGGCGGCTTTTTTGGAGAACCGGTTCTTTTGGAGAGCCCGTTCTCTCTAGTTCAGTGAGCCTTGCAGAACCTTTCCGTCAGAGCCGGTCTTCAGCCGGGTGCGATTTGCGCGCCATCTATTAGCAGTGCAAGAAAGCAACGGCATTACCGCTCTTCCTAGCAAGAGTCGCAGTCAGCAACTCGGTCCCTCGGCTGTGTACAGTACGGTGTGACTCCTCGCCTCCCCCCCCCCCTCTCTTGTCCCCTGGAAACATTGACAAAGGCGCAGGGGTCACTGTCCACTTGACAGCATCGCTGTGAGGGCCGAAGACTCCTAGCTTTGTTAAGCGCGCACATCCACCAGCGCACCCAGAAAGCAAGCGTGGCGCACACAATGAGCACGTGGCGCCACTCTTTCCAGTGCTCCATTCCCATGGCAGCGAATCTCGCTGCCGCTTCTGCGGAAATATGCGAACTGCCACGTGTTCCGCGAAGGGCCCTTTGCTTTGCTGGCATTCTTGGTGGCACAGAAGTGTCGTGGGCCTCCACCATCTGACATTTCCAAGACGAGCCAGTGGGTTAGTGGCCCTGCCAGTTAGCTGAAGAAAATCTCGTCATCCTTAGAGATGTGATGCGCAGGAGCACCGGGAAGGGAAAGAGCATCATTCGGAAGTCCCCCCTCTTCCACACACCTCTTTTCCCCATTTGTCCTTGCTACTCGGCTTTCACTCCTGACCTTGACTACTTCCTGTTTTTTTTTTAAAGTTTTTCGGGTGAGTCAGAGAGTCAGGCCAGGGACGGGTTAGGCGAGGGAGACAATGGTGTGGTCTTCCCTTCTCGCACACCTCTTTCTCGGCAGCTGGTATATAAGCAGTGGTGGACGTGCATAACCATCGTTCGAGTTGCTCAGAACGTGGACTACAGAGATATTCACCGAAGACTACAGTGCGAGCTGCATTACAGTGAGGTTGTCCTGCAGGAAAGTGTCGGCCGTTCAGATATGGAAGAGAATCATTCCTCACGGGAGGGCGAATGCTGGTACGTGCTCAAGGGCTTCGCCTTCGGCCTTAACCACCGGCCTATCAAGCTCACGGAGCGTGTGGACAGCGTGTATGTGTGTGTGGCTTGCGAACAGCTTCCAGCGAGCTACACGCGTCTCCAATGCGGTCATAACATGTGCGACGACTGTCTGGGGATGGCCATGAACTCGTCTGGGCTCTTCGGCGAAGACTGTGCAGACGCATACGGAACGTGTCCAGCGGACGGAGTGAAAATCTTGCAGACCGGACTCAGAACCGTCCACATGCCCTTCGACATCGTGACCAGCATGCGGGCCCATTGCTTCAACGTAGAGCACGGCTGCCCGTACCAGGCCACGCTTGAGGACGTCCGTGAGCACTTCGAGTTATACTGCCGCTTCCACCCCCTCAGTTGTCGCTACTGCCGGAGGCAAGACATACTGATCAAGGACATCGTCACGCATCTCCGCATTTGTCGTGGAGGATGAAGCAGCGGCGAGAAGGCCTACGTCTCTGGTCACCATGGCAGCCAAGAACGTGGCGTCGTGGGCGCGGTTGCTTGTGCTCCCAAGGAAAGTGCGTTGGTAATTCCACGGCGGCTCATTCGGTCAGCAGAAAATTATTGGAGTGTGCATAAATGCTTGTCAGGCATTGAAAATGGGCACATCCGAAAAGACGAAAAGTTTTAGAAAAGAGCTGGACCTTGCCGTACTCCTTGCCACTGGGATCGGGAAACTTTGGAAGTCCCAAGAAGAGTACAACAACGAGACAGCGCTTGTGCCTCGGCGGACCCCAGCATGGACGGCTCAAACGTACTGCTCCGAAGTCGTGACGAAGGCCTATATTGTGAACTCGCTCCTGAAGGACAATGACTGAACTCTAGCCCGACACAATTAAGGTGCTATGATAACCTGTCGCGTCCTAGACACCTGTTGCTGCAAGTCGCCGTGTTTCTTTCTTACTACTCATCCTCATTGTCTTTCTTGATTCTTCATCATTTCCGTCTTATGCACAACTCCTCTCATAACTTACCAGAGGAAATAAAGCCTTGTCAACCACGAATCATCTGGACGACTCATTTCTTGAGCCAGAGCGGCTGCCGTGTTGGTGTACACGAAGAAACGTAGAAAGTTTGCCAAGCATGTCTGATATGCTTACTGCCACCTGCTTCGGTATGCATCGCTGAGCTCGCGGCATATAGAACAAAATGGCGCCTCTAATGTCACGTGAACACCAGCTGCACAGCCGCGGGAGCGTCATCATCATCATCAGCCTGACTACATTCACTGCAGGGCAAAGGTCTCTCCCATGTTTCTTCAATTAACCCCGTCATTCGCTAGCTGCGCCCACCCAACGCCTGAGAACTTCTTAATCTCAGCCGTCCCCCTAACCTTCTGCTGCCCCCTGCTACGCTTGCCTTCTCTTGGAATCCACTCCGTTACCCTTAAGGACCAGCGGTTATCCTGCCTTCGCATCATATGCCCTGCCCAAACCCATTTCTTCGTCTTGATTTCAACCAGGATGTTATTAACCCGCGTTTGTTCCCTCACCCACTCTGCCCGCTTCAGATATCTTAACGGTCTCTTAGTGGGAGCGTCTCTTTTTGTTAAGTCTATGGAGTCTGTATGCTTTAGTGCTTTCAGATGTTTTTATTATTTTATTATTTGTTTTCTTGTTAGAAAATCAGTTTAGATCACAGGTTGTATTTGAAGGGCACTCTCGCAATATTTGTCCTTGCTCTACACGCTTGCCTGCTTAAGCAATGGAAACATAAACGTGCAAAAATATATAAAGGCGGAAGCACAGAGCACAGATAGCGCGCATGGTGAAATAGGGATAAGTTTCCAAAATCCGGTAAAATATAGGCGAGCGTTTATTATTGTAATGGTGGTAGTGCTCAAACTTGAAATCAGCCACGCAAGCATTTCTTTAGTTTAAACTTAAATTACCACAAAGTAGAATGGTATATATCATGTATGCCATCATCGGTCGTCTTCAGGTGCAATGACCTCCGCCGCCTTAGTTTATTCATGGGAGCACAGCATATTGGAGATGCGGAATTTATTTGTTTCGATTTATATACTGGATGTACGGGGTTGTTTATTCAGCAGCTTTGTAATAAATTATCTCAAGCAAAAAAAAATAATTATGCCCGTTATTTTTCGTTTAGATTCAGTATCATAACTGCAAAGCAAGATTGCCGTATGCTTTCGTTGTTTGCACTCACTGCTGCCTTATTTCATACGTATCTAATAAACAACTCATGATTCCTCTGTTCTTGTGGGCTCACTGACTTGTCAACAGCTTCAACAGTATGACTTGTGACGTATTCGTGACGTCGTCTTGAACCTCCAATGTCCGAGTTTCAGTTCCCTTTCATGAAGGCAAAATCCCTCCTCCTCGTCATCAGCTTTGTCATAAAGCTAGGTTCCCGTTTTCCGCCCTGCATTGTAGAAAGCTTGGATCATGCAGCTCTTAATTAGCTGACGGAACATCTGCCCTTGATGACTCAGGGCCATATTCTATTAATCTATTTCTCTGTCGCTAATAGCGACGATTTTCCTTATTTCAGTGGAGTGATATGTGCCATGAAACTTCACTTTCCTTTGAATGAGCTTATTCTCTCTCGCCAAGCACGGTTGGCTGGACCATCGAGGTTAAGACAACATAAGTGGGCCGCAAAATATTCCCGCCATAGCGTTAAAGGCCCCATTCACCAAGAAATCCGCCACCGGCGTTGTGAGCGAGAACTCTCGGCCATGGCTCTGGCAGCTGGTCCCCAGAGAGCAACTTAGGGCACATGACCTTGCGACGTAGTCAGAACCTGCTTACAGAAAAGAGAGCCAATTGACAGCCCACCGTGGCAGGCGGCAGTTTAATTAATGAATGGTCGCTCGGGAAAAGAACCCTGGCCCGCACAATTAAGGCCCACCACTGAGAGCACCTGCCATCGCAGGGCAGCGGCGCGGCGCTTAACCGCGGAACCGCTGCTCCAGGAGTGGTATGAGGACTCTCAGAGGACCCTCTGCATGTATGGGAATGAACCCATTACGCTATCGCTTCATACCCGTTAAGTCGGAAGTAAGAACAAGGATCCATACCAACTTGCCCAATTTTTTACCCTTTTGCGGAAGTTTCCCGTACAATTGTTTTCGCCCCTCCAGTATTTCTAGCGAGGGCCTCTGCAGTCGCCTTCTCGTGCTTCTATTTATTCCAACGTCTTTCAAACAAATGTCACTGTGCTCCTGTCGGAGGTCTTTCCAGCAAAGACGCCTCTTTTCGCCAAACGAACAAAACCTCAAAGAATCTCGACCCAGATACTCAATGCACCCGAAAGCTTGAACAGGCGTAAAGCTTTTGCACCCGTTGCTGTGCATATGGTGGCTGAAGAGAGCTGCAAAGTAAAAATGCAATGCCTTATTTATTCGCTGAACTGAGATAATTGTTACATATTACTTTCTTGTCAGAATAAGGGGCCTCAAAGCTGGGGGCCACCATGGAGGTTTGGGGCGTCGTCTATGAAAACTGAGAAAGCTGAGAAAAGAGACCGCTTTCCTCCTCCCTTCTTGTCCATGCCGTTGAGCGATGGTTCCCTGACAGGTTCGGTTTTTTCCCAACTTTTTTTAAAACTATTTTTATGAGCCAGCTGCAAACAGAGGGCCAGCAAATGACGTCATCGCGTTTTTTTTTCACAGCAGACTTCAACACCGGGTGTTTCGGGAAATCGGTTGCGCTTGGCAGCTGGGAGCACAGCCTCCGAAATAGCCGCATAGGGAGAGATGGAAAGCTTGAATTCCAAAGTTGTGTCTATTGTAAGCCTGGGATCCTCACCCAGCTTTCTCCATTTGCTCCACTCATTCTTACAGCGGCATTCTTACTCAGTTGCTTCTACTCATTGCTAACATGGGAGACGAGTCTGAACAAGCTGACTTCACCGCTACTCAAAACGGCCGGCAGTTTACTCACGTGTTTCACGGTCTATATGGGCTCCGTGCGCTGGTATGGTGGCGCCAGCAGCGACCACATCGCCAGCGCCGCCTCGTGGCACTCGCCGCGTTAACCGGACGCTCAGTCATGGCCGGTCTCTTGAAGGGAGAGCGCGCGCGCCCCCCTCGAGACTGGCCGTGGTGGCCCTGGGCCTTTCTCCATGCCCGATGCGTTCGCGCCAGCCCGGCCGCATAGCAGACACAGACGCGCACTGGCCGCGATACCATACTAAGTGAACGCCTACTCTGCTGATTTCAACGCATTGAAAGCCTTGACGCCACCACTGCTGCATTTCATTTCAATTGCTTTCAGGTTGGGCTGATCACCGATTCCGAGCAACCATGGTCGTGTTGCAGTCCCGACGGCACTGCAATATTTGGCAGCGCAGTTGAGCTTATTGAGATTAATTAAGTACCTTTACAGTTTGAGAAACAAGGCTCTGACCCAAATAATGATATCAGCTATGTAATTTACATCCACTGTGACATCGACTATGTGAATGGTCGGCTAGAAATGCGAAAAACGCAAACTTACTACACATATATATCAGATGATAGTGCTCTACATCCTGAAGGATCGACATTTCTTTACTTTTTGTATTCCTCTGAGAGAAGCATAGCTCTAAGCATACAAAAAGACGATGAATTTCTTGCTACGTATCTTCCACAGGACTTTCATTTCAGGAATTTCATGAAGACACCAATTACATGAATTATTTTGGTCGTATTTCTCTTTTGGTAAATACTTAACTATAGAGAGTCCGCCGCGGTGGCTCAGTGGTTATGGTGCTCAGCTGCTGACCCAAATGACTCGTGTTCGATCCTGGTTGCGGCGGTCGCATTTCGGTGAAGGCAAAATCCTAGAGGCCCGCGTTCTGCGCGATGTCAGTGCACGTTAAAGAACCCCAAGTGGTTGCAATTATCTGGAACCTCCTACTATGGCGCCCCTTATAGTTCTCGTTGCATTGGGACGATAAACCTAATTAAAATCAAAAGATTAATTCCCGAAATTAAGGGTTTAGTGATGTTGTGAAATCCAAGAAATGTATATGTGTATATATATATATATATATATATATATATATATATATATATATATATATATATATATATATATATATATATATATATATATATATATATTTGAACCACTCTCTATTTTTCTTTTTATTCGTTTAGAACAGGATTTGAGATCTCATAAATGCAACAAATAAAGATACAAAATTTTAAACCACTGAAGGAAATAAAATGATGCAAATAAATACACAAAAGCTTAGGTGAAACAATGTGAAAAACGACATAAGCACTCTCAGAAGTACGACGTCGCTCCCACTGCATACACACACGCACGAAAAAAAAACTAGAAACAAAATTGACAGGCTGAACCACAGATGAGCATAACAAACGGAGACTTAAACTTCAGATGCTAGCTCCAAGAACTTCACCGTAGACCATTTCCTGTGACTGACTGAACGCATTCCTTCGCTCTACATAAAGACATAAAGCAGCTCCTACCAATGATGTCACGTTCGAAACACCCCAGTCAATGTAAACCCTTTCCCAGTTCACTCTCATGAATTTAATTCCACAGTGCACTCATTTCCAGCATACCCTTTGTGCATGAGCGAGCATCCACGATGTCAAAGAAAAGCGTTTAAATATACTCGGTACTTTGACTGCAGTGTTTTTATAGCTGTTATGACATTTAGTAAACACAGCAGTAGGTAGAGCACCCATAATTATCCAAGTTTGTTTTCGCCTTCGGACAAAACACCTCACCGCTCGCCTCGCTCACTGCAAACTGAACCAGAGAGCTGCGCTGGCTGCGTCCGCCTTTCGCCACCGCTGTTAACCAGGTGGCGCCACTCGCGCGCGCCAAACTGCAGCGCACGGAGCCCATAGGGTGCCACAAGTCACGCAATATGGCGGACAACTTAGTGATAATTTTCATTGCGATCGTTTAGGAATGGGTTCTTTCAATCGAGGTCAACTGCTTCTAGGTGAAAGTGTTTGTTCCCGTCTTGATACCTATTTAATCGAAGTATTCGCCCAGAGAACGAACACTGGCGGCGCTGCGAACGCCGCAGTGTGACGTCACGGCAAGGACGCCCGTCGAGTCGTGTCAGCCGGCTGTCGGCGTGCCGGTTGCTCGTTTTTCGCACGCCAATTGGTGACCATGATGACTTTCTTCTCAGTGTCGCAATGCAAATAAAGGAAAGAAGGCAATGTTGGCTTCAACTTCTACAAAAGGTCGTGGAAAATGAAGAAAGCTTGGATGATTAAGAATGGGCAAGCAACCGCCAGCTTCCTCTGTGGTGTGCAGCAAGCATTTTTAAGAGGGCGACTTTTTGTACCCGGTGTACAAGATCTTTAACCTGCACTGACATCGCATAGTACACGGGTTCCTTAGCGTTTTTCCTCCATAAAAACACAGCCACAGCGGTCGGGCAGATCGCAGATTTCATTTTTCAGCCGCGCCCTGCGCGGTCGCAGACCAGAAGCGCCCTTTACAGTGTCGACACTAAAAAAACCGATGGTCTTAACTGCCCGCTGACCCCTGCCAGCTCCAGACGCCGAGTGAAAATTATTCGTTCTACACCCCGGCCGCGGGTCTCCAGCCCCTGAGCAGCACTTGCAAAGTGGAATGCGAGGGGAGGACAATTGGGTGTGCAAAAAATGCCTGAGTGCATTCCCCTCTCGGTTCCGTAATCCCTTCTGCTTCTTTTTTTTCCCACGAGCGAGTTTTGGTGCGTTTCGTGTGGTAGCATTGCGCCCTTCTTTGTGGCCTACTGCTACTTTCACTCGTCTTGCAAGAACTTTGGCAGATTCCCCACAATGGGGCAGGTGGCTTTCGCTTTGTTCGAACCTGTCTAGTCAGTCTGGCCTTCCTGCGGTGCCGATCGCATCTGGAATGCGACAACTTGTAGCAACGGCATGCTTATACTAATATTAATATGCGTAATGAGAGCCTGAAATACTTTTCCGAAATTTTTTTTTCGTGAAGTGAGGGCAGTTTGAATATTTAGATAAGCCGAGAAAAAAGGAAATGCTCAATAATTAATAAAAAATTCAAATATTTAAAAAACATGTCACAATTTTAGTCATTGTACAGATTCTGGCTTTTATTACAATTCGAAGCATATATCTCTATACGGTGTAAGTATTTTTAAAAGTCCAAGAAATGTATGAAAATGTAGCATTTTTGTCGATTTTGGTTTTAAATATCCGCTTGCCCTCGAAAATTCGGAAAAACCCGTTTTGTTTCTCTGTATATATGCCTAGAATCTATAATAAAAGTTACAGATAATGAAACTGCGTACATCAAACAAAAAAATGCAAAAGTTGCAAAAAGCACGTTTTGAGCCAGAAACAGTCGTTAATTTCACCCTCAGGTGGTCCAATAAATATACAAAAAAGCGGCATACGTAGAACCGTTTGTTGCCTTTCATTTCCGAAATTTTTATTGAGGTAATTTTTGTTGAAAGCGAGAAAGGAATTTTTCATTTTGAGCTCTCGCGCCGCAAGTTGCGTCGTCTTTCAACGCCTCTTCACCGCAGAACACGCCACCTTGCATGGCACGACACTTATCGCCCGAGAAAAACTTCAGTTTCCAGTCATGCCCTGTCGTACGTTTTTACGGCTGGGGCTCAAGAAGATATCGCGTGACATTCGGCGGATGGTAGGCATTAAACGCGATCGTATTTGCTTTCGGCTTTACAACAGACCCGCTTTGGTTTAGGGCTGCCAAGAGAAGAAAAAGTTGCTGGTAGTTTAGCTCTGGTTAACCCTGGTCGAAAGCGAAAAGCTGCATCTCCCTGGCTACGTTTGTGGTCGAGCGACTGGCGGTTTCCACACTTTTTTTATTTGTTAAACATCTTGCTTTAATCGAAACGACATTAAAGGCGCTCACACAAGACAGTATACATTTTATATAGCTTCAGTGATATTTACAACTGTGTTATTGGTCGTTGGATGCGGACATATGGAACCAAATCCGGTTCCAAATCATGCTGAAATTCTGCAGATAACTTCATAAAGGCAAACTGAGAAAGAAATTTGTTTTTTAGAGAAGGGAATGGCGCAGTTTGAACCAGGCGTGATTTAGTTTTCTTAAAAGCAACTTCGATTTTCCTCCGCTTACGGAGCAGTTTGGGTGTCCCCCGAGATATGCGAGACAGGCGTAATTTCTTTTCCTTAAAACCAACTTTCATTTTTTTTCCCTTACTACGCGATTCATGTGTCCACCAAAATATGTGTGACACGCGTAATTTCCTTTCCTTGAAACCAACTTTCATTTCTCGTTCCCTTACCGCGCGGTTCATGTGTCCACCGAGGTATGCGTGACACGCGTAATTTCCTTTCCTTAAAACCAACTTTCATTTTTCTTTCTATTACTACGCGATTCATGTTTCCACCGAGATATGTGTGACACGCGTAATTTCCTTTCCTTAAAAGCAACTTTCATTTCCTTTTCCCTTACCGCGCGGTTCATGTGTCCACCGAGATATGTGTGACACGCGTAATTTCCTTTCCTTAAAACCAGCTTTCATTTCCCTTACTATGCGATTCATGTGTCCACCAAAATATGTGTGACACGCGTAATTTCCTTTCCTTGAAAGCAACTTTCATTTCCCTTTCCCTTACCGCGCGGTTCATGTGTCCACCGAGATATGTGTGACACGCGTAATTTCCTTTCCTTAAAACCAGCTTTCATTTCCCTTACTATGCGATTCATGTGTCCACCAAAATATGTGTGACACGCGTAATTTCCTTTCCTTAAAACCAACTTTCTTTTCCCGTTCTCTTACCGCGCGGTTATTGTGTCCACCGAGGTATGTGTGACACGTGTAATTTCCTTGCCTTAAAACCAACTTTCATTTTTCTTTCCCTTACTACGCGATTCATGTTTCCACCGAGATATGTGTGACACGCGTAATTTCCTTTCCTTGAAACCAGCTTTCATTTCCCTTACTATGCGATTCATGTGTCCATCAAAATATGTGTGACACGCGTAATTTTCTTTCCTTAAAACCAACTTTCTTTTCCCGTTCTCTTACCGCGCGGTTATTGTGTCCACCGAGGTATGTGTGACACGTGTAATTTCCTTGCCTTAAAACCAACTTTCATTTTTCTTTCCCTTACTACGCGATTCATGTTTCCACCGAGATATGTGTGACACGCGTAATTTCCTTTCCTTGAAACCAACTTTCATTTCCCGTTCTCTTACCGCGCGGTTCATGTGTCCACCGAGATATGTGTGACACGCGTAATTTCCTTTCCTTAAAAGCAACTTTCATTTCCCTTTCCCTTACCGCGCGGTTCATGTGTCCACCGAGATATGTGTGACACGCGTAATTTCCTTTCCTTAAAACCAGCTTTCATTTCCCTTACTATGCGATTCATGTGTCCACCAAAATATGTGTGACACGCGTAATTTCCTTTCCTTGAAACCAACTTTCATTTCTCTTTCCCTTACCGCGCGGTTCATGTGTCCACCGAGATGTGTGTGACACGCGTAATTTCCTTTCCTTAAAACCAGCTTTCATTTCCCTTACTATGCGATTCATGTGTCCACCAAAATATGTGTGACACGCGTAATTTCCTTTCCTTAAAACCAACTTTCATTACGCGTTCTCTTACCGCGCGGTTCATGTGTCCACCGAGATATGTGTGACACGCGTAATTTCCTTTCCTTAAAACCAGCTTTCATTTCCCTTACTATGCGATTCATGTGTCCACCAAAATATGTGTTACACGCGTAATTTCCTTTCCTTGAAACCAACTTTCATTTCCCGTTCTCTTACCGCGTGGTCAATGTGTCCACCGAGATATGTGTGACACGCGTAATTAACCATTTGCGGAAAAGTTTCTGCGCATGCAAGGATGGATGGATGGATGGATGGATGGATGGATGGATGGATGGATACGGCTGAACCCTTTACATCGGGCGGTGGCTCAAGCCACCTAGCCATGTCTTGTGAAATTTTACTCCGGTCTTGCTTTTAGCCACCAATCAGATAACCTTCGCTTGGTTACTTCTAACCTCTTAAAATCCACTTTCCCTTCACTATCCCTAAACCCCAATGCCTTGGGTAAGTCAGCCCCGCTGCCTTCCACTGTAGGGTGAAGCCCTTTACAGAAAAGTATCAAGTGTTCAGCCGTTTCCTCCTCCTCTCCGCATGCAATGCACAAAGTGTCTATCTCCTGGTACCTGACTCTATACTTCTTAGTCCGCAAAACTCCAGTCCTGGCCTCAAACAACAAAGAAATTCCCCTACAATTATCATAGATATTTTCTTTGACAATTTCCTGTTTAAAGGTCCGGTATGTTTCTAGTGCCGATTTCGTGAAGGCGCAGGCAGCGCCCTCTATAGGCGGTTTGGTTTTTGGTTGGAAAACATGAGCCGGCCGTGCATTCCTGCGCTGTAGTGCGACGACTGATGTGAGCTTTAACTGCCACGTAACTGATATGTAACTGCAACGCGTTTTATCTAAGCTAACCACGCGTTTTGCAACAGCGAGACTTGTACGTAATAAAGGCCGCGACGAGATAAAAGGCACAAAAGACGAACCCGTTGATGGGACCAGTAATGCGCACATCCAGCACGTTTCGAAACGGGTGTTGCTGCTTTATTTCGCGCTAGCTGCCAAGTACACACTACTCTGTCGTTCTAGAAGAGTTTTGCCACCGATGCAGGAAAACCGAATTGTATATACTAGTGTGAGTATTCACCATAAATGCTACAATGTGCTACCTGAACAGCGGGAGCACGGCCAAGCGCAACTTCGCGTATATCCGCTCATTCTAACGCTCCCGCGGCCCGTTAGCACGCAAAGCAACGCTCTGCCGTATCAGCACGAGCCGGGATTGAGATAGTACAACGGGTCGCTTACTAATCAGCTAAGTGTGCCCTGAGGCAAAAGGTGTTGTGTTAAGTTAGCAGAAACTCCTGCACTATCAACGAAGCGCAAACTTAAACGTCTGTGCGCATTAGGAAAGTGCATCCCATTATACTGTAACACTAGCCCGCGCATAGGCGCACATTCACGCACATTTTCACTTGGTCATTCGGCGTTCCGTTGAGGTAGCAGAGTGCAGGTTTTGCCACACATGGTAGTTTTTCAGGCTACAACGCGCAAACTCTTCGCACCACCCCGTTTCTAAAAACGGAAATGGGATGTTTTCCTCTTCCATCATACTCTTTCGTTAGCAAACACACGTTTCCGGCAAATAAACAACACTAAAACATCAAAACAAGCGCACGTGAACTGCTGAACGCTGCCTTGCGCATGCTTGCTCGAGAGCCCCTTTCCAACCAAACTGAGTGCCGGTGGAGCTTCTCTGTTTGCACGGCAGGCGGCGCTCGCTTTTCCGCAAATGGTCAATTTCCTTTCCTTAAAACCAGCTTTCATTTCCCTTACTATGCGATTCATGTGTCCACCAAAATATGTGTGACACGCGTAATTTCCTTTCCTTAAAAGCAACTTTCATTTCTCTTTCCCTTCCCCCGCGGTTCATGTGTCCACCGAGATATGTGTGAAACGCGTAATTTCCTTTCCTTAAAACCAGCTTTCATTTCTCTTACTATGCGATTCATGTGTCCACCAAAATATGTGTGACACTGTGTGACACGCGTAGTTTCCTTTCCTTGAAATAAACTTTCATTTCCCTTTCCCTTACCGCGCGGTTCATGTGTCCACCGAGATATGTGTGACACGCGTAATTTCCTTTCCTTAAAACCAGCTTTCATTTCCCTGACTATGCGATTCATGTGTCCCCCAAAATATGTGTGACACGCGTAGTTTCCTTTCCTTGAAACCAACTTTCATTTCCCTTTCCCTTACCACGCTGTTCACGTGTCCACCGAGATATGTGTGACACGCGTAATTTCCTTTCCTTAAAACAAACTTACATTTCCCTTTCCCTTACCGCGCGGTTCATGTGTCCACCGAGATATGTGTGGCAGGCGTAATTTCTTTTCCTTAAAACCAACTTTCATTTCATTTTCCTTCCCTTCCGGGCGCGGTCCCGGTGTCCACCGAGTATGAGAGACAGGTGTGATTTCCTTGTTTGACCTCTAGCTACATTCAAGGTCACACTTGCGGCCCCGCTGGCCGCTCTCAAAGCTGCCAGCGCTTCAAAACAAGGGTATTCAGCGTGCTCTCTCGCATGGACCACGAGGAGGGATGACCAGCTGGCATGGCAGGCGTATCACAAGTCTTTTATTTATATCCGAACAAGATCCCGTAGAGCGCGCGCCTCGGATCAGACGTGAAGGAACGAAGTGCAAAGCCGAGGCGAGATGCGCTGGCGGTGAACGCGCCCCGCTCGCCCGTATGTGCATCGCCAGCAGAGTGGCCCGTCTGCCAAATACAATCAAATACAACCAATATATCACATCGGGAACAACCGGGCATGAGCCTCTGACGGCCACAAGGGTCAGGTACCACGACGTGGTGCTGCTGCCTCGCGGATGGCTTCAACACCGGATCCTTCTGGTCACTTCTTGATCGGCGTCTCACAAGCTCATGCTGGTGCTTACGCCTGCCATGGCGCTGACAAGAATGATAGATTGCGACAGAACCACACCGAACAACTATAGCTCACTTGGGCATGTGCCGCCCTGGGAGCGTTACGAAAATCTTTTCCCACGAATACCTGTTCGACTACTCAGCGTTGCCATGCTTGCCTGCAGTGCAAACCTCACTTAAGAACAAGGACTCTATATTTCCTCTGACCAGACTGTCAGTAGTGCCGTGCTCTGCGGTGAAGAGGCGTAAAGGGACGACGCATCTTGCGGCGCGAGAGCTCAACTTCAAAAATTCTTTTCTCATTTCAAACAAAAATTACCACGATAGAAATTTCAGAAATGAATGGAATAGACCTGTTTTACATGACCCGCTATTGTTTGTATTTTTAAATGAGCCTCCTTAGGGTGAATGTAACGACTGTTTTTGGCTCATAACGCACTTTTCGCAACTTAAGTATTCTTGTTTACTTCGATGTACGCAGTTTCACCACTTCTAACATTTATTTTAGATACTAGACATACAGAGAAGTAAAATGGCTATTTCAGAATTTCCGAGAGCGAGATGATATTTAAAACAAAAAACAACAAATATGGTATATTTCCATACTTTCCTTCGATTAAAAAGTACCTTTGCCATATGAGGGTGCATGCTCCGAATTATAATGAAAGCAAGAATCTGTGTAAACTTCAATGAAAAATACTGCGAAGTGTTTTCTAGCAATTAGAATCTTTATTAATTATTGAGCAGTGCCTGGTTTCTCGGCTTTTCTAAATATTTAAACTGCCTTCACCTCAAGAATTTTTTTTTCTGCAAAAGTATTCCAGGCTTTCATACGCACATTAGGATAAGTTTCAATGAATCTTTTGTACAAATTCGAGATGGTCGAGCGCAACGTCTGGGAGCATAGTGGAGTGTTCAATAGCGCGCACACACACAGACCAAGTAAGAGACTTCAGGCAGAGTTCAGCGCTGGCTTTTGTGTCTCGTCTCTTACCTCATCTTTGTGTGTTTGCGCCGTTGAACCAGCACTATGCATCAACACCAACTAGCCCAGTCTGCAGTTCTTCTACGTCTGGGAGGTTTGGCGTGGAATGACCCTGTACTTATCGCTGTCAGCACTTCAAGCAAAGCTCCACACACAAATAGACCTGAACTGTCTAAAGGTAATGAATTTAGAATCGGAAGTAGACGCCTTTATCTCATGTTCTCACTTCTAGCAGGGGGTGGGGGGGACTTCTAGGCTGTGGTGACACACATCTCATACACAAGAAAACCCAAGGAACACTGCTGTGGATCAGCAATGCCTTTTTGACAGAAAACCCTAAAGACCGCATTGGGGACAAGCTGTGCACGCAGCTGCTCTGACGAAAGTGCCTCGAGCAGAGCACGCTTGCTTTGGTCAGCGTCAAATTCGGTCGGCCGTAGTTGTTCGTGCACCAGAACACAGAGCAGTGTCTCGTGTTGAACCTGGTACTCAGACTCAGCTTACACGTTCTGTAAGTCCACAACGCACGCTGCACGAGAAACAACGCCCGCTGAAAGCTCACTCGGGCGGCTGGAAGTGTCCCCGGTCTCTCAACGTCACGTCACGTCGGCCAGCATGGAAGAGGTTTTCCACTCACCTGTTCTTCTCCCCAGCTTGCACGGGACGCGGGAGATTTGAACACCGCGCATTCAATTGGCGATTGCACAGGTGTTTTACCTAAGATCGAAAAAATAAGTTGCCAGACGTGATCAACAACGCGTCTTCTTCAGCACCAAATTAGGTTAGCAGATTTTACAACCGCCTCTGTAGCCCTTTAAGGCCGAGCTTAAATGGCCGCACCGGTAATTTTCTATTCGACCCGTCTTCTGAGCGGTATAACATAATTTACACACATTGCAACCTTTGCCAGCTGAGAGGTCACTGGGAGGATACAAGAGCGCCTCATGATGTCAAGCTGACGCAGGAAGATAAGTCACGGAGGTAGCATGACTAACAGCAGCAGTGGTAGCATGACTAACGCTTGATAAACGCTTGCTAAATTAACTTTATTCGATCCTCTTCCGCGACGAATTATTAAGCCTGGCAAATCCGCAGGGTTAGTGCGTGCAATTTCGACGATTGTGGAAAGCGAATTCACAAGTTTCAATGAATGCGAATTGTCAACGAGTGTAGTTTCGACGGCGGTGATTTGAAATCGAGGATTGTTTCAGTCGTGGGGCACGCAACACAAAAAATCACAACACCTTTTCATTGTACTGGATGAAATCGAATTTATTTTTTATTCCAGTTACAGTAGTCATGCCCGATGGAAAACTTTTCCCTTAAATGACCGTTGACGAATGAATGGGTTCGAATAATAAGATGAGAGGCACCTTACACGCTTCCAAAACTTCTGGCAGTACTGGGAGCTCGATAGTTTGTGTGAGAAGACACTCAGTGCTACTTGCAATGGCCAATGGGCGTTATTAGAGATGGAGGGCCCCTTGTGTAGGGTGACTCGTTCAGCACCGCAGGTCCCGGCTCCGAAAGACGTTGTCGGACTCCGTTAAGAAGAAAACTGTGCAGTATGCTTATTTAAATTTTGACAGGCGCAAAGATCAGAATGGAGGATGAATTTCACTGCACACGCTGTCCAGTTTTATACAGTTCTTCGTCCCTATATTCCCTAGTTTGAGGACGCCCTTGCCGCGGTGCAAGTGGCCTGACAATTTCGTTCACGCCCACAAACTCACACTACCGGACATAGGGACACGCCGTCGTCACATGTCAAGCCTGGGAGAGAGGAGGATGCCGTGGGGTTCACGTCGACTGCGGAAGGCGATGTTATCTGGCCAGTCGAAGATTCTCACGCGCTACTGACACCTGTTCTTCCTTAGATGGCAGCCGACGCGCCATGCTATATCGCAAGGTCGGGTCGAGAAGCAGAAAGGGGTCGTTTGTCCTTTGAGATGCTCGCGAATATTGCGGACGATGACCACTAGCCCACCGCTGCACTCGGCACGCCATATTCCACCGGAAACGAGGTCCCGCGGCTTCTTTCAGGTCTCCCCTCTCTCGGGTCCCATAATCCAACCTGGCGACCGTTGCTTTGTTGTAACCAGCTGACACCTGGATCCACTCCGCATGGTCCTTGGCAGAAATCACCAGATCGATCACCATCGCGTTCCTCGGAGCCACGCCCAAGAAGCAACATCGGGAAAAGTTGTTTTGGAGCGAAACGAGCCAGATCTGAGCTCACCGGTTTTACAAGTCATCGTGTGTCCCCGTCCCTGTACACCTTGACTTTCCTAGCTTGCCGACCCATTGTCCGGCCGACTACGCATCGCAAAAGCACCCCCCCCCCAAAAAAAATAAAAAAATAAACGTACACACAAACCTTGGGCACCTTCCGGCGCGCATCGAGGGACCCCACCTGGTGGTGGCTCCGTCCACCTCTCCAGACAACAGAAAGAATTTCGAAGTGTGCAGTAAAGGGCTGAGGGGACCTGTAAGAGCTCCAAGCCACGAAAAATAAAAGGCCACGCGAACCCCGCGGCCCTCGATTGTTGTAAACCGGACCCCTCTTCCGAAGCGGTCGCAAACGCCTGTGCTGTTGACACTGCGCACGGCTCTTCTTTTACTTTTTTTCTTTTACGACGTGTCTTTGTCACAGAGACGCCTAGAGTAGGGGTGGGTCCTGAAAGAGCAGTGTCCACTGAGGGTATAAAGCTTTTTCAGGCACAAACCGAGGCTGCCTAACCCAGCTGCGAAATAAAAACAGAGAAATGCCCAAGGAGTGTGGCCACAAGTCCACTGCTCCTAATCGGTTGGCTACCCTTTTTCACCTTCCCCTTGCCATCTATCCCAAACACTACCTCTTTTTCTCTCTCCCTTGCTACCCCCTCAGCCCTCTGGCCTGGCTCCTTCGCTCACTCTAACACTCTCTCCCCGCGACGCGGCGCGTGACGAGCACATCACCTCCTTTCTCTCGACTCCCCCCCCACACACACACAGCGCAAAGTCCATCCCCTCAGAAGAGAGAGATAAATGTACGCGCTGTTCCCCTTTCCACCCCCACCTCCACAAGAATCACAGCTCGCTGGCCTTTCCTTAGTTCTTTATCTCTTTTTGGTCATCTTGACCACTGCGCACTTTTCCCCAGACTCTCTCCTATCTGGCGGGCAGCCATCCCAGCAGCCTCCGCGTTAGAGCCACACCATCGATGACAGAGCCAAGGGGCATACCCACGTCGTCTTTCTCTGCGTTCTCGCATCTTCCTCGGCAACTACTGCGCAGCGGTGAACGTGGGTAGTGATCGTCCCAGCAATGCATACCGATGCAGACAAAACCCTTATTGGAAGCTCGGGTCGTGTTGTCTTTTCGGGCGTGATAACGGTGCCGGATAATGCTTGCACCGTTCGTCCATCTCTGGAAGAGAAGTCCAGCGCCCTCGGTGACAGGACCCACAACGACAGCAAGAACCAGATGTGTACGCGAATCAGGAGGCACCTCCGTACTCAGCGACTGCACTCCGCAGGGATACAGTACGAGCGGCAGAGGCGGATCGACGAGGAACGGTCACTAGCATGCGGCAGCTGGTGCGCACTCTACGGCTTCGGCGCCAACCTCGACCACCGGCCGATCAAGTTCGCGCAGCCCATACCCCGCTCCTGGCTGTGCTCAGTTTGCGAGAAGTTGCCGGCGTGTCAAAAAAAACTCCCGTGCGGCCACATTGTGTGCGTACGTTGCATAGTAATGGCAACGATGTCATTCCGGCGCCTCAGTGGTAGCTATCCGGAAGATGTATACAGATGCCCAAAAGACGGGGTGCTTTCCCATCGCAGCTGCATCCATGCTGCAAAACGCGTCGGCCTGGAGTTAGTGCTGAAGATGCGAGCCCATTGCTTCAGTGTCGATTATGGCTGTCCGTACCAGGACAAGCTTGAGAACGTGCTGAAGCACTTCGAGATGCATTGCAGCTACCGCCCCGTGAGCACCCCGAGAGAAGATATTCCCGCCATGGGCGCCTTCAGCGATCGCTACATTGGTCGCCCAGATAAAAGTGGAGCCGAGTGTCACTATGGGAGCCAAGAACAGGGCGTCGGCGGCGCCGTTGGTTGCGTTCAACAGAACGCCGCTGGTCGTCCCGCGGCGGCTGGTTCTCCTTCCAGGCCAGCATCATACTATGTGGAGGAGCTTGTCCAGCAACTCGCGGCTCTGAAACCGCTTTTTTCCGAGGAGGGAAAAAGTTACAGGGAGCGGCCACACGTAGACTACTGCTTTGCCACCTGCAATGCTAAGCCTTCTACGGTCACCGTGAGTACCCAGACAAGTGGAACCGACGACGGCGCTTCCGCGTAGACGGATCCGAGCGCCGAGTGCATGGCTCACGAGTACTGCTCTTTCATGTCGATCCCGATAAAGAATGCAAACATTTTGAAGTGGCGCCACGATGCCCTTAGGCCGAGTAGGCCCTAGACGGCATCGAGTGAACTGTCGCTGTGCATGAGTTGACATGATTGGTCCATGTTGCTGTGTTCTGAAAGTAATATGTCGCTCTCACTGCTCCTCCTTGTTGTTCCTTATAATCCTTAACGTTTGCAAGTGCTGCCATGATTTGTCATTGCATCAGTAATAAAACTGTGCCAGCCAACAAGATCAATGCCTGTACGAGTCATGTTAAGATGGCACCGCGGTCGCGGCTATGGACATGACGCAAAACGGCAGCAAGGTGCTCTTTATCGGCCATGCCCCTGTGCAGTTATTCATCACTCTATTTAAATGTGATGGCCCAGGAGCCAGTATATGCCGGGTGTTGCAAGGAAATCTTCAATTAATTTTCAAAAATATGGTTTCTGAGGCAAAAAAGGCTTTTGCGGCATGGTACTGCCAGAGCTGTCAGACGGCAGAAATCCGGCGAATCATCTTAACTAGTAAGAGTGTTAACTAATTTCCAAGAACTAACTTTTTAACTGTTAGAGAAACGAAGTATTGCAATGACATGCTTACACGCCGCTCTCTCAAAATCATGTTATCACTGTGTGCAGGCTGGCTTTGATAAGCAACTTAAGAGATTAAACAACGCTGGTTATCCCTGCCTTGTCATAACCGCTGTTTGTGAAGCATTGCTGCAGAAGAGTAAACTTTCTTCGAGCGGTGCTCTATCAAGCAAGCAGCGAGATAAGAGGCATGTGGCGATGATTCCGTATTTTCATAAAATAGCCCTGCCTTGTCATAACCGCTGTTTGTGAAGCATTGCTGCAGAAGAGTAAACTTTCTTCGAGCGGTGCTCTATCAAGCAAGCAGCGAGATAAGAGGCATGTGGCGATGATTCCGTATTTTCATAAAATAGCGCACATCAAGATAGGGGGTCATTATGGTGTGAATGCGGTGTTTTCAGCACCATGTAAGCTTGGCAAGATATGCTCCATGATGGACAAACGACCCCCGAGGTGCGCTATCAAGCATAGGCTGCGTTATACTGATTGCAGGTCTAAAGTCATATATGAGATACCGCTCAAGTGTGGGTGGGCGTCTCTAAATTGGGCAGACCCAGCATTGCTTCAATGAGAGAGCGATTGAGCACAAACGGATAATAAAAAAACAATGAAAGGAGGAACCCTCCCTGATCACTGCAGAGATTGTCAAGGTTGCGGACCTGTGCTGGAAGAGGCAAACTTTATCGGCAGAGGCGGAGAGCGAGTTGAAAGGGAAGTTATAGAAGCATTTCACATACAGAAAGGTGGGCCCACGTGCAATATGCACCTCGTCGGTCAAACTCAGCGGGCAGGAACTGGATTTTTTAGATGGTCATGTGTAGATCTTTTCATTTAATCTTGCTATCATGTTCGTAAATTTTTCATGCCTTGTTAAGTGAGTAGCAATTCTCTGGATTTTATGCATAAATGTAATCTTTTTCTGTATATATATTTTTCTTGTTAGCTGGTCCTGCCTATCGTAATGCACTGATGGTGATAATGTCTGGCGTATAGAGGCGGTGTTTCCCGCAATAAACTCAGTTGGTAGTAGCGCTCTTTGTGTCTCAGTCTTCCTGTGTTTGTTCCCTTGCGCCATTCAACTTTACGATAAGGAGAAGGCGTGTTTGGAGCCGCGGCTGTGACCTTCGCTTTAGAGGCAATCATTTTACTCCATGACCACTCTGTTTATGCAACTGGGATTTGAATTTTTCTCACCTCACAGCATGCCCCACAGCCAACGGTTTTTTGTGGCTGCCATAAATTACTGCTGCGACCAAAGCGTGGAAAGAGTGAATGACACTCTTTGCTGCCTTGCTCTGTACGTTGAGTGTCCGCGGGCACCTAGAGCTGGATAGCGAAATATTGTGCACCAGGCTAGAATTATGCAGCGACTTCACACTGGTGAAGCATGGCGTCTTATCGCGCGACACTGCTGGACCATTCTAGCACTGTGTGCCGCCCCCTCCCTGCACCTTTTCTTGTGTGTGCCAGCCTCTCCGTCGTTTCAGTTTATCTGCTAATCTTTGGTGTGTTTTTCCCATCGTTAAAGAGGGGTGTGGTCTAAAGCCTATCGCCGAGAACACAAGGATGGTGAAAAACAGCGCACAGGAAGTCTGCGTGCACGTTGTACACTGCATTGATAAAGCAATATAGAAGTTCCCAGGATTGGAGGCATGACGTGGCCGCAGACGCAATCTGGATCGGGAGACAGACCAGCCCTGTTCTCTTGAAAGAATGAAAAAAAAATGAAACGAAGATAAACGTCGACGACGAAAGTCTGCTCTGACTGAAAGGTAGGTGGTACAGAGGAAATGGGTGATGTGAAGGGATGACAGAAATAGGAGATTTTTGGCTGGGGAAGCCGCCCAGGAATGTACTGAAATCATAAACGTTGAAGGTGCACTGAAGAGGATTTTGAGCTCGCCTTTTTACCGTGGGAACTCGATATACACGATTGTAAGCATTCTTAGAAACTCGGAATTATTGGCGTGTGCGACCGAATCGCCTATTAAATCGGATTAAGCCTCCCGGCTGCCGACATTTCTTTTTAAATGACCTCAGAGAGTAAGAGGAGACAGCCAACGCGTGGAGTGCCCTTACGTCAGTCGCGTGGCGACTTAATTGCCGCTCTGCCATCGGCGCAGTGATGCGTGGTATTACGCGGATTGATCTGCGAAAGCAGAGTCCATGCGTATTTTTATTTCCATGTACTTAATTTGCGGCTATGTTTAGTGCAACCTAAAGATCCCGGAAACCTAAACAAAAACAGAATGAAAGCGAAATTGAGCCGCCACGCGACTAGCTGAAGGGCACTGCACGCGTTAGTTAACTATAATACTCTGGGAGATCTGTTAAAGAAACAAAGGCGGGAGCCGGAATGTTTAATCCGATTTATTTGGATATCGGCCGCACAGCAGAGTATTTGGAAGTTTATAAGAATGCTCGGAATGTGTAGATAAAGTTCCCGCGGTAAAAAGACGATCTCAGAATCCTTGGTCGTCACCTTTCAGCGCGAAAGCCTTAAGCCTAAACGAAAAGAAGTTTCCGAGTTCCGAAAAAGATGTTCTTTTTCAGTAATCTACCCTCCACAGGCAATAATAAGCTCTGTTCAATGCTTCGACCACTGCCCATCTTTGCTGGAATCTTGCCCGACCGATGAAGCCATCGCCCTCGATCCATCTACAAGTGAATTAGAATGGGGATGATGATGGCGTCCATTTTGTAACTAAAAGGGCGCTGTCCACTACCATGGTGGTAGAGAGTGCCCTCTGGCCTTCCCCTGCGTATTCTCATATCGTCCTCAATGCAACGCTGTGGCGGACAAAAAGTATGTGACTATCGTTCCAGTAATCCAAAGCTCCAAAGAGGAACACCTCATCTGGAAATTCGGCCATCGTACGAGTGTGCTGTTGGGCCCAGGAAGACTAGGCGTCGTCCTTAAAGTCACGGAGCAGACAAGACAGCGGCTGGTTTGCGTCTTTGAAAAAAAATGGCGACGAGTGAGTAGAAGCGTTGCGAGGCCACGAGGAAAAAAAAATGTGGCTCCAATCCACGCTGTGAAGGTGGTTGGACAGCGAAGCTGCAAAACAACACCCAATTACCCATTGCGACGCCGCTTGAAAATTCACACACGTGGCTCTACAAGGAGCGAAACCAAACGCAAGGAAAATGTACTTGAGCTGTATGCTTGTTTGTAACTGACTGGTTAATTATAGAAATGAACAAATGCAAAAAAGAAGGTTTCAAGGTGTCAAAATGATTAGAATGAAAAGGGAATGCTCGATGATGATAATTAAAAAATAGAGTATTTCATTGATGAATTAATTGAAACAATAGAACAACATAAATGCGTCAAAGGTTTCGAACTGCTTAATAATGGAAAGCCTAACCCACAACGCTCTCGCTACACACTCTTATGGCGGCGCTTAAGTGTCCTGTACAATTTTCTTTTCTTTTTTTTTTCTGCTGATCATTCGTCTCTCGACCGCGAAAAACAAACCCGCGTGCGCTGTGGCTTTCGTCGAGGTTTTTGGCATTGTACGCCTCCGGGCTCCACCCGCTAAGATAAACCCTGTGTAAACTCGCAGCGATGACCTTGTTCAGTTCGACGCCGGACTCGTCTCGCTCTGGTCGGGGCCGTGAAACCAGGCCGTGGATACGAAGCAGTGCATGGATAAGCGATAAACGCGCCCCTAGCCTCATCTGGAGGCATGAGTGGCAGATGGCGATAGTGCTGAGGCCAAGAGTGGACTATCGCCGATATTTGTTTGGAACGCAGTAAGATAAAAAAAAAAGCCGAAGTGCGACGAGTGCACGACGAACCCGGCATGACATGGTTCCACTGCAGTGACATGTCATTCCACTGCAGCTTGCAGATGAGATCATGACAGCCTATTTATAATTCATTCATGATTACAACAAATCAATCCAGAATGGCCCACCGCGGCGACTCGGTTGCAACTTTCATTTGAGCTATTTGGTTGTAGCATGACATGGTTTACGCAAAAAGCATACAGGCGCTATCAGACGGAGACAACACACACACAAGACAGGACTGGCGCCAAGAGAGGATGGCACCAGTCCTGTCTTGTGTGTTTTCTCCGTCCTTTAGCGCCTGTACGCTTTTTGCGTAAACCATGTCGACTCGATGGCTTCGGCGTTCGGACACTGCCTTTTGAGCAACGCGGATTCAATTGCACCCGAATTAAGCAGAAAGCGAAATGCGAAAACACGCCTCTAACTAACTTGTGTTTCAGGTTGCTTTTAAACGACTAGTGCGGTCAAAGTTCATCCCGAACCCTTATTCAAGACAGGATGCCTCAAATCTCACTGTTTTGTTTTCAGCGACAGTCTAATCACGCAACAAATTACGAAAACTTATGGCGCTCTGTTTCTGTGCGCAAGGCAGGAGTTCGATTTCGTTCTTCCCATTTGGTGGAAGGAAGACTGCTCCAAATTCCCCATAACTCGACAGATAATGCCTGAAAACAAAATGCGCACTTGCGCAACAGCGATCGCAACTCACAACAGAATCGTAAGGGAGAGCTGTGGACTCCAGAGCTTGCAGGCTCCACCTCTGGCCAGGCTCTCGGCCTTTCCAGAATGAAACGTTTGAAAAATGGATCTCTGACACAAGCTTGGATAGACGAGAAACTTTGCACAATGGAGCTCTTCGTGCTGCTCATGCGCCAATAAAATTCATTGTCAACTCAAGCCACAACATGAGAAATTGTGAGCGCTGCGCATACCGTCAGCTCTGCCACTGGTATACAATGCAAAGTTGGCCCCGACTAGTATGCTTGGCTACCTTACGCATGACCCATATACCATCCATTTCTGCATTTGCGGCTGGCATTATCAGGCTACTCCACGCTAAAACTTTGGAACATGGAGGTACCTGAATAAAAATGTTGCTATAACCACCCACGATGCCACACCATGGGGGAGGACATCACCTACAGGAAGAACAGGCAGATTTATTCCGGGTCTTGAAGAGATATTTATTAACACATGATTCGATAGAGATAGGGCTTGGAATTGAAGTTCGGTTAGCGTAAAAAAAATTGCTTTAGATGTAAAAAAATATCAGAACGCAAAAAATCTCACTCTTGACGTGCATCGCTTGCAGCTGGACTGGGGTTCGCCAGGCATGCCTTAGCAAACTCCACGAAGACCTGACTCACTCGACTGAGTCTGTCCAGCAGCTCCAACAGCTTCGTCAATTCTTCAAGGCTGCGCGCTTGACACAAGCCCTGCACCGTGTTCTTAAACAAGTCTAGAATATTTTTCATGATATCTATAATCGGGTCTATCATCTCTTTCCCGACATGCGTAATGTGTGCCGAGAGCGGGTTCACTACAACAAGCTCGGCAGTCTCGGAACTGGCTGCTGCTTCATTCTCATCGACAGCGTCGTTGCTAGAATCGTTGCCGTTCTCTGGGTTTCCGGAGCAGGCGTTCCAGTGCTGCACGACGTCACGGGGATGGATGTCTTCCCGGTGACTGCGGTCGCAACTCTTCAGGTGATAGGCACAGTGCACTGGGTCGGGGTTGATGAGCTCCCTAAGCTTGCACTGGAACGTGCAGCCAAATTTCATGTTTGGGCAGCCGACTTCAAGGTCCATCAGATGCTCGATGCTAAACTCTAGCTTCCGGACGTCGCGTGCCATGAACCGGACACCGTCCGCATGACAGACAGCCGTGTAGATCACGTGACCGGGGTTCGTGATGCGCACATCTATACAGCTGTCGCACACGCTATGGCCACATGGCAACATATAAATGGTCGCCGCCACCTCTTGGCACGTGAAACAGACGCGGGAGTCAGGTAGCCGGCGCCTGAACGGGATGGGTCGACCGTCGAACAAGTCGGAGTAGCCTCTCAGGATGTGCCATCTTCCCATGAACTCGGCCGTATCACCGCGCTGGGCCGTCGGGTCGTAAGCGCTCGGGATTCGCTGCACACTCGATCCGACGCCTGGTCTGGACTTGCTTGTGCTGGGCACGTGGTCCATAGATGTCCAGATGAGGCGCACTGTGGCTTCGGAAGCGGCCTGATCGAGCCGCGTGTGATGCGTGCTGAAGTCAGCGCTGGCAGTGACAGGCCGAAGGATACGAACAGCTCCAAGATCGCGACGAGACTGGTACAGCGCCCAACGTTCATCTACTGAGGGCTTACAAGTTCAATGTCGTATTCCCTCTCACTATACTGGCCAATAAAGGCATATGACCAGGGGTAAGGGGGAGAGGAAACGACCCACCCACCGAGGGGTTAAAAAGAAGACAGCGACAGGGCGGATAACAAGGTCGTGGTAGCGAACCCAGAAAAAGACCTGATTTCCTTCAACGTCTTTTCGCACTGCATACAGGGTTGCTTCTGGTGGTCCTCAACCTCTCTCTTCTGCCCTCCCGCTCAAAAAACATCTGCGAATTCACCCCACGCACTGGAATATTCTTTTTCGTTTCTTTTCCCTCTCTCCTACTTCCAGGATTCACACTGGCCAGTCGCGAACATGGCGCATCCGGTTTTGGACAAGGGACCATTTGCAGAAATATCTGAGTCAGCTTCTCTGTAAAGCATGTTTCCCAAACAAAAGATGACGTTCCCAGAAGATACTCTCGCATTCTTGAAAAAAAGTGAAGTTCCGGCTTCTGAGTAAACTCACGAATGTCGTCAGTTTACTTCAAGATGACCCCCAGAGAGCCGGCGAAAGAGTACAATGGTACAACATGGTAAAGGGGGTCGCAGTCAACCTTCACTTCACTTCACTTCACTTCACTTCACTTCACTTCTCTTTAATACCTTAAAAACCCTCGTTAGAGGGTATTACATAAGGGGTGGGGCACACAGAAATGAAAAACAGAAAGACTAACAGATAAGTTGAAAGTTATACAAATATAAGATTATCACTAAGCAAGTACACGCGTGATTTCTTCGATGAACAATGATTGGCATGTGATAGCAGCAAGTTCACGGGGAAGGCCGTTCCAGTCGTTCGCGGTCCGGGGGAAGAATGATGAAGAAAATGTAGTGGTGCGGGCGCGAGGTCGTGACACTTGCTGCTGATGGCCGGTGCGGAGGGAGATGCGTGGTAGTGGTGCGCAGATGTAGGCTAGGCAGGAAATGACCCTTTGTTCCTCTACCGGCAGTGTAGAGCTATCTCATACAAAACTTCCTCAGAAATTTGTTCTGAACAACACCCTCGCTCCAACTTCCTCCCTTCACCCCCCCCCCCCCCCCCGCACTCTTAACCAGAACAAGGAAACAACCAACTCCCTATGGCACTGAGACAAAGGATGGTCTCCCTCTTTTTCCTGCCTAGACTCTGCTGCGGGAGAGTGCGACCACCTGGATTTTTCATTCGCTCGAAGAATGTGTGTGTGTGTCGTGCTGGTTAGAGCGCTCTTCGTTGCCAAACGACCTTCGCAGAGAAGACGACTTTTCCGAAAATGGTCAATTAGTTACCTGCCGCGAGTTGTGCGTACGCAGCGACTCTGCAGGCAACGAATGCGCATGCGAAGAACTCTACGTATCTCGCAGCGTCTTGCTGGCGCACGCAAGCTACAAATCACAAGCATCATTAGATTCAGAGCTGGTTCACGGCACCAAAATTGAAAAATTGCCTCTGGTGCCAGCGCCCTGTAGAACCAGTACTGTGGTGCAGGTGTAGCGCGTCAGCAGCGCCACACCTCATGTGCGACAATTTTCAATCGAGCGCGTGCAGGCAGGTCTTATCACGCGCTATGGGCACGTTACGGTAGTTATGGTACAGTGAACTAGAATATTCTAGTTCAATGTAGTTACGGGATGCGTTGAAAAGATGGCGGAGCTCTGCTCGCCCGCTTCGGAATAACTACATGCCTTTGCTGGATTCTTGGACGCCATAGCTGGCTCGAATGATAGCGGTTCGCTCTTATTTTAAACACTATCGCCCGCGCTTAGAGGTATAAGTGATAGCTAGCCTCTGTTTTTCCGATAACTTGGCGATTTTCAAGCTCTTCACCCTGCAGGTGCAGCTGCCCCATTTCGGCACGGACCAATGAGGAGGTGCACAGCTTTCCTGCATTTACTTGCAATACAGTGAACTAGAATATTCTAGTTCTCTATACCTGCACAACGTCTGTACTTTTTTGGAACGAATGGCGTCGTGCAGATGGCGCAATCTTGCTCCGCTGAAGCGAATGGCGAAGTGCAGCACCACGAGAACCAGTTCACGTCGTGCAGGAGAATTGAACGGACTCGTGCAGCTGCCGCCTCCGTGGAAGGAGACGACGGCTTGTGCGTTGCGATAAACGCGGCGAAGGGACTCGGGCTCATCCACTCGTCGACGAGAACGGTGCCCGACTGGGGTCCGACTCGTATACAGAGCATCACTGGGGACCTGTTGATCAAGCTTGTAAATACTGGCGGTGATTTCTGTGCAGTGTGTGCGTAGTGAACCACGCGCGTGGTGTGTGTGTGTGTGTGTGTCAATTGTTCTGTGCAGGTGTGCCCGCGTGCTGCTAACTGTTACTCCCGAGGACAGACTAGCGCGAACACAGTGCGAAAGTGGCGAAGGCGCCCGCCCGCCGGCCGTCACAGTTGCGGTGGACGCGCCGCTATTTAATGCCACTTGGTTCGCGCGCACCTCTTTTGCGTTGAGTAAAAGAACACACCTGAGTTTCGCGCCAGCGGCTGCGCGGTGCACATGCATCGATCGAGGCTGGTTCATGGGAACTTTTCGCTGCGATTTTGTGTGCGAACATTTTTCACGCGGCGCGAATATTCGCTGCAATTTTCAATTTTCTGGCGACGCGAAGTCTAGGAGACGGCCAGGCCTGCACTCGACCATTCGTTTTGGAAGCAACCAGTGCCAAGCTGCACTTGAACTGCCGGAACTGGCACTTCACGCTCGCGGCGCCTAAGCGGCACTGCTTCACAATTTTGCAGAACTGATGCAGCGAGTGCAGGGAAAAAGAACTGGCCTTAAAGGTATGTTCGATTTCGATGCACATTCCAGAAATTTCGGAACTTTTTTTAGTGGGGGACAAGACTTCGGGATTATTTTCTTTTTGTTTTTAATGCTCATTTTTGTATGAACTTTTTATTTTTTTCAATGTTCAAAGGTTGATGCAATTTGTCACGTTGTGGTCAGGAAGAGACCGAAGCGGCTTCCAAAAAAAAGTGTTTTAGGGGCTGACTCACGCCCACTAGGAACTAAATGACTCATGGGCGGAAATAGTCACAAGCGCGCTGGGCGGCCATCGAACTGAATGCCTGCAGTTCTTTGCCGCGCTCAATTTAATCTAGCAAGGAACCTTCGATAAAGAGCCAATAGCAAGTGCAATAATCTTGAAAAATGTGGAAGCATTTGCACGCGTCCACGATCAATGGAGATAAGACTGGACGCATCTCGCATTACAAAACAAAAGGACTGAGCCGCGTTCCGGCGGTTTTGAGTGCGAGCCAACAAACAGTGCAAATATTCACGGCAATATAAAACGAAATGAAATGGGAAGCTTTACGCACGAGGATTGACCAATTGCGTTAGAAAGGTTTGTGCATAGTTAGTTTGAATTCTGCTATTCATGACCATGTACACGGGTCGGACCGTCTACTTCTGTTGGGACATGACTAGTTTAGGTTACTCATATACGAAATGCTACGAAGCGAAGCAGCTCAGCCCCACTGTGATTTTCATTAAAAGAGTCCTAGAACTGAAGTGTTTCAATGGTCAGAAATCTCACCCAAGTGCAAGCAATCGGAGACTGGGAGGGGGGGGGGGTCATTTGATTCGAATGACATTAAATTTCCTGGCATAGACTAAAGCACTGGACACAAGCCGCTCACGTGGTTTTTCGAATTTTCGCGAATTAGAGGACCTTTCAACAACTTATAGGTGGTATGCACTGAAGCACATCAGCACCGCGGCGCTGCGGTGCATCGCCGCCGTCCACCGTGATTGAAGCGCACGTATTCGCAAGTTCCGTAGATGGTGGCGCCGCGCACCGGTGAGGCCGAGAAACGCCACAGAGATGATCGGCGCGAGCAGGCGCAGGCGTGTGTGCGGGAGCTAGGACTTCGCAGTTTTTTACTTTGTTCGAGCTGCGCGTCAGCGGCGTCTTAAGGCTGTTTGCGATGGAAAAAAGAAGAAAGTACAAGAGCAACAGGATGTGCTGCGTGCCGCAGTGCACAAACCGGGCAGTGTGCGGACAAACAAGTCTGCATTCTTTTCCCGCTGACGCCCGTCTGAAAAAGCTGTGGGTGATTAAGCTGCGGAAACGTGTGACACCGCCGATGAAGGTGTGCAGTGCCCACTTTGTGGAGGACGACTTCTTTTGGATCCGTATTGTAAGCGATGTGCTATTCATTTCACTATTATGCTAGTACAAATCGACTGTCTAGCGCAAATATTTCTGCAGTGTGTGTGCGCAAGGAATGAGCGGGCGACAAATGCAGATCTCAGGATGTAGAAGGGAGCTGCAACGAAATGCGTCGCTAAGCTGGGAAGTTGGCGTCAAGCTGTGCATTTGTGTAAATGCACAATCGTGAGATCTTTTCTGCCCACTAACAGCTGCTTATTTGTATGATGGTACCCGGCGCGATGGCTCAGTGGCTTTGGCGTTCGGCTCGTGATCGCAATGTCGCGGGCGAAATGCAAAAAAAGCCCATGTTTTGTGCGATGTGAGCTCACGTTAAATAACCCTACATAGCCTACATTAATTCAGAGCCCTCCACTACGGCAACCTCTCATTAGCTGAGCCGCTTCGCGGCCTCAAAACCCACAATCCAAAATGTGAGGTCACTTATGCTCATTGGTACCGTCGCGGGAATACACAAGCAGACGTGGGCACAAGTTGCTTGTTGATTTCTGCTTAAAGCGAATATCACTGTCTGAGTCACCCAGTACGGTGAAATAACAACCTGTGAGGGTAGTGCAGGGTAGCTATGATACAGTTCAGCGTAGTGTGCGATGCCGCAGTCTACCACTGTCTTTTGCTGCAGTTCCATGCACGGAGTACCCTCAATGGAAGCAATATATGGTTGTACTTGAACAGCTGTGTAAGGCACCTTTTGTCAGTAATTCCTGCAGCAGTCCTAGTGAAGTGCTGCATCAGTTTGGAAAAATTAGTAGCTTGTGCAGAGTGAAGCAACTAATGATAGCATTTCTGTCTTTACAGTGCCGCACTTTCAAACCATTGTCAGAGATAGAAGGCGTAGCTGCATTGAGCTAGGAGGTAATTCATAATTTATTCTACAGATCCAAACATATGGACACCAGTTCGCAAGAGGCTCAAGAAAACTGCTGTGCCTTCACAATGCCTACCAAACAGAATTCACGACCACCAGGACCTTCGAAGAGCACAAGCATCAGCAGCACGTGTTGCGCGAGCATCCGCTAGGGATAGCCACGGTAAGTTATTTTTCAAACCTGCTTGAGATATGGTTGCATTAATGCCAAATTTCTTTATTAGATGCTGATTTCATTCAGTCAAGCACTTTGCTTTTTAATAAGTCTACGCTGTACAAATTACAATACACTAGAAACAACTGACGCATACACCTTTCTAAAATCTAAGGTACACAACAGAGTACACAATTTAATGCAGTGGCACTTTTATTTCTTTGTTATGGCCGAAAAATGTGCGTGTTCATTTTTTTCAGTGATGCTACCCGAACGCAGTGGCATCTCGGACCTGTCCTCTCCACCATTGGCCCCTTCAGATGGAGATACATCTACAGGGATGTCAGCGGTGAGCATTTACTTACCACATTTGTCTGGTTTGAAGCATTACTTTCCCTCTGAAAATGCTCACATACTCTGTATCAGCTGTCAATTTCCTGCACCATCCTTTGCATCTCTCGTCATTCAGGGGACATGTGCAGACAGTGACACTATCCCTTAAGCCTTCGTTAAGGCATATTGATAACATCCGCTGTGAAATACAAAACACTTGGTAAAAGATTAACATCTAATGAGCCACAGTGTGACGCATGTGCAACTCCTAAATTTCTACAGAAATGTTGTGCAGCTGAGGGACGCATTAATAGCTAAATATTAACATTGCAGTAAACTTATTCCTTTGCAGGGAACATAGAAAACTGAGAAGTATGTAAAAGGTATGTAACTACTTTTTGTACTTATTTTAGTGCTCATGTTGTAGCTACATCTTTTTCTTCAGTTGTTGGTGTGTGGAAATTTGTTTTGTCAAGGTGTGCTAACCCAACCATCACGAGACAGAGGGAGCCTGCAAGCACTGATGGGCAGTTTTTGAGAGTTAGGAGTATGAATAATTGAAAATCACTTGTTCCAGTACCAAGTTGTGCCTGTTGCATGAGCCTCGCAGTGATAGTTCTTCGGGGTGTAATGAAAAACATTAATAAGATTTGTTTGTGCATAAGATGGAGAAAGAGGACAGTCCCAGCTTGATTTGTAGATAACTAGGCGAGCTGGAAATTATGACATGTAGGTATGTCTGGCTTCTGTATTTGTTAACCGTTTAACTTTCAATGTTTATTCTCCAGATGCTACTGCTGCAATTTGCAGTACCAGCAGCATGTTTCACAGCATACTTGTCCTCCTGGCCTGAAATCCTGGCTCAGATTTAGAAGGAATTTTCATATTTTTCGTTTAATGTCTTGCCCATAAACATCTTTCTATGCAGGTGGAAGATGATTGGCATGCAGCTGCATTTCATACTGCCCCCCATGATGGAGAGACTGTGCCCAATCCAACAATAACGGATGCTGAAGTGGCAGAGGTCATGCTTCAGCTAGCAGGGCACAGCCACACCTACACAGACAAAGGTGTACAAGTTGATACACTTTCTGCTCCGCAAAGAAAGAGGAAGGTTGCTGAATTACTGACAACAGATGTAGCTGTGCGAGTCTTCACTGGTGTGAAGTGCGCTTTTAGCTATTTCAGAAGAGGTGGCATTGGTCGACGAAATGACCGCGGACATTCCTGTGTATGAGCGTGTTGTTCTTGTACTTGTACGCCTAAAAACATGCCTGTCACTAAACTGCCTTGCCACACTATTCTGTACAAGTAAAACGACAGTGCAGAGGCATTTCTATGGCACCCTTCGCAGCCTTGCTGCCATACTCAAAGCAGCCATTCCATGGCCATCAAAAAATGAAATAATGCTGAATATGCCTCATTGCTTTGCTCAATTTCAGGAGGTGCGGGTTGTCCTAGATTGCACAGAAGTGCAGGTGGAGAAATCGCACTGTCAGTCTTGCCGCACCTTGACATATTCTTATTACAAGGGAACACACACGGCTAAGGCACTTGTTGGGGTGTCACCTGCTGGCCTTATAACATTCATCAGTAATAGATTTGGAGGTCGTGCATCGGATAAGGCTTGTGTGCTTAAGTCCAATGTATTGGACAAGCTGAAAGGCTTCGAAGATGACGTAATGGTTGACAAAGGCTTCTGCATTGACGACATGTGTGCAATACGGGGCCTTGGCGTGGTGCAGCCACCATTCCTGCGCTCTGAAGAGCAGTTCTCAGCTGAGGATGCGACTAAAACAGTTCACATTGCCAGAGCTCGAGTGCATGTGGAGAGAGCCATCCAACGCATGAAGGTGTTCAAGGTGCTTAAGGGGCCTATTCTGTGGGATCTTGTTGGGGCGCTCGACAAAGTAATGGTTGTTATAGCAGGCATTGTTAACCTGTCAGCTCCGATTTTGTCTGAAAAACGATTTAGTGGGGGTGTCCAGTTGCAGTAATTCTTTCAGTGTAATTGTGATTATTGGATTGTAAGGTTAGCACCATGGTCATTTTTTTTTTGCACTGTCTTCAAAATACCTTACTACAAATCAACTGTCTGCAACTAACACTATTGTTTGCTGTGCCCTTTTCACCACTTAATGCAGTTTATCAGGCTTCATACGCCCTGGCAAAACGAAGAATTGTTCTAATCATAAAACGCTTGTAGCTCCCATTCTCAGCAAATTCAGGCAAACATCGCCTGTTTGCAAATGATCCTATCAGATTGGTTTGGCTCAATTTATGGGATTTCATGTCCTAAAGTGACTCGGGCTATGAGAGGCGTCGTAGTAGAGGGTTCCGAAATTTTGACTGCCTGGGGTTTCTTTTAACATGCGCCGACATTGTATAGCATACACGCCCTATCATTTTGCCTCCATCAAAATGCGGCAGCTGTGACTGGGTTCATGGCAAGCAGAAAATAACTTCAGGCCTGAGTATGATTCAATCGAGCACTGGCACCAAAAGAGCTGCTTCAGTTTCTCCTGCTGCGGCAAACTTGGCTGTCGCCACAGCTTCTCATATGGTGTGTTTTACTCATAACCTTTTGCACAGTGTATCGTTGTCCTCATCTTTCATCTTTTTTCTCTGCTTCCAAATGCTTGGAGCCAATTGTGTGGGCTACTGCCGCCGTGCCTGTGCAACGGAGCCAGTCATGCCTACAGATACAAGACCTCGACAAGGTCTCTGCTGCTTTTTTTAGGTAGACATGAAAGTGAGAAAAAGAGCAAGGAGGCCAAACTCGTCACTACGACCAGCAAAGAGCTAGTCAGTGCTATTGTGTGCCGAACAGCAAAACTAATTAGGAATGCTCAGCGTACTGCCTGTCAGAAGCAGCCAAAGCAGCTGAACGCGCCGGCACACAACAACGCGCGGCGGCCACAACAGAGCGAGACTCAGCGGACATCCGGACTGCGGCAGAGAGAGACAAAGGCCCCAGTGCTCCCCTGTACTGAAAACTACACAGAGAGAGGGGGGGGGGGGAAGCGTCTTTTCCGACGATCGCTGCAGATGGAATGCAGACGACCTGATCAGAAGGGGCGACCATTCTTGGAAGGAGGCTTCAAGTTGAAACCAGTCAGCGCCCAGTTCCAGCCGTCCTTTCTTCCTGTCCCCTCACCTCTTTCATTTCATTTCTCCATTCTGCTTGATATCATTTACTTCGGCTGCCCCAGCTCAGGTGCTTCAGCATCGATGGCAGATGCCGGGGCTAGCAAAAATCTTTTCCTTCCTTGTTTATTATCATTTTTAATAAACCCACTTCCCACGACTTCCAGGCGGGCCGGATTTACCCTGTGGTGATTCACCGTCACTGTAAGAAGTGAAACGTCGCGGCGCCATCATGGACGTCACCATTATAGTACGGGCCCTCATCACGCGGTCCGCTGGGAGTGAAATGCGCCTCTTTAATGCTAGGTCAGAGTGTGTTAAAACGCGCAGCTACAAAGAGAAATTTAACGAGATATATTACACATGCGCTCTGTGTGGTAAATCCATAGAAATCATACTCAAATGTGATGGCATCCATCCCGATATCGATGTAGGCACAGTCACTCTTCCTGAGGCCCTAGGGTTTAGAGATAACAATGGTCATGCAAATAAATCTGCAGTGGAAATTAGCAAACTGCGATTGGAAGATTGGTGGCACAAAAGCAGAGAGGTGCCATCAGGTTAGACGAGTAGGAATATGTATTTGAAGAGAATGGCGAAGTTTTATAGCACTTTACAACTCGGTTACACCAAAGAGAAGAAAAAAGAGGCGAGCATGGCGGCAACTGCCATCACTCCGTTTAAGAGGGGACGCTTCTATTTCCATCGATCAATCCGTGCCGCTTTTACGGCGGTCTGCAACCCAAGTCGAGTCGGGGGATCCCTACATGGGCATTCATGCAGTGCAGATATTTCCCAGTTGAGGAGCTAGTGACATGAGGGGGCCTAAATCCCGCGGCATGCTTATGCTCAAAACACGTATGTATCTCATGTGCCATCTGTTTCCTTCTTTTATCTCACGTAGTGATCTATATAATCTGAATTAAGCTTGTACAGGCTCTCTCTTCAGCACTCTCCGGCTCTCGCTACTCCGTCTCCGGCCGTCAACGAACGTTAAATGCGACAGCTGGTAGCAGCGGTGTGCTGGTTTACAACAGCATGCAGTGTTGACCATGTGCCAACATGGAGACTCCCAGGGGTCTATGAAAAGCGAGAATGACTAGTTCCGCATATATGTGCATTACCCACTAACGCTATCACGCCGTGCCCTGACAGGGACATGTCTGAAGCACTTTTTGTTAATATGGGGTTTGTAACGGTGTCCTACAGTTTTTCATGCTGCGTGCTCGAATATCGAACCAAAGTTAGGCAAAAACAAGGGCGAATTGTCCTTTATATCAGAAATATGCCGCAGGTGCCGCGGCAGCGTGGAGGGCAGATTTCATTTTTCATCCGCGCCCTGCGCGGTCGCAGACCAAAAATGCCTTTAGCAGCGGCAACACAACAAAAACGGATGGTCTTAACTGCCCGCTGCCCCTGCCAACTCCAGACGCCCCGTGAAAATGATTCGTTCTACACCCCGGCCGCGGGTCTCCAGTACTTGAGCAGCACTTGCAGAGTGGAATGCGAGGGGAGGACGATTGTGTGTGAAAAAAAAATGCCTGAGTGCATTCCCTTCTGGGTTCTGGAATCCCCTCCGCTTCTTTTTTTTCCCAGGAGCCTGTTTTGGTGTGTTTCGTGTGGTAGCATTGCGCCCTTCTTTGTGGCCTACTGCTAGTTTCACTCCTCGTGCAAGAACTTCGGCAGTGTCCCCACAATGGGGCAGGTGGCTTTCGCTTTGTTCGAACCCGTCCAGTCAGTCTGGCCTTCCTGCGGTGCCGATCTCATCTGGAATGCGACAACTTGTAGCAAGGGCGTGCTTATACTAATACTAATATGCGTAATGAGAGCCTGAAATACTTTTTCGAAAAACTTTTTTTCGTGAAGTGAGGGCAGTCTGAATATTTAGATAAGCCGAGAAAAAAGGAAATGCTCAATAATTAATAAAAAATTCAAATTTTTAAAAAACATGTCACAATTTTAGTCATTGTACAGATTCTGGCTTTTATTACAATTCGAAGCATGTAGCTTTATACGGTGTATTTTTAAAAGTCGAAGAAAAGTGTGAAAATGTAGCATTTTTGTCGTTTTTGGTTTTAAATATCCGCTCGCCTTCGGAAATTCGGAAAAAGCCGTTTTGTTTCTCTGTATATATGTCTAGAATCTATAACAAAAGTTACAAATAATGAAACTGCGTACATCAAACAAAAAAATACTAAACTTGCAAAAAGGGCGTTTTGAGCGAGAAACAGTCGTTAATTTCACCCTCAGGTGGTCCAATAAAAATACAAAAAAGCGGGTTACGTAGAACCGTTTTTTGCCTTTGATTTCTGAAATTTTTATTGAAGTAATTTTTGTTTAAAGCGAGAAAGGAATTTTTCATTTTGAGCTCTCGCGCCGCACGTTGCGCCGTCTTGCAACGGCTCTTCACCGCAGAACACGCCGTATTGCATGGCACGGCACTTATCGCCAGAGAAAAACTTCAGTTTCCAGTCGTGCCCTGTCGTACGTTTTTACGGCTGGGGCTCAAGAAGATATCGCGTGACATTCGGCGGATGGTAGGCAATAAACGAGGTCGTATTTGCTTTCGGCGTTACAACAGACCCGCTTTGGTTTAGGGCTGCCAAGAGTAGAAAGAATTGCTGGTAGTGTAGCTCTGGTTAACCCTGGTCGAAAGCGAAAAGCTGCATCTCCCTGACTACGTTTGTGGTCGAGCGACTGGCGGTTTCCACACATTTTTTTACTTGTTAAACACTTTGCTTTCATCGAAACGACATTAAAGGCGCTCACACAAGACAGTATACATATTATATAGCATAGGTGATATTTACAATTGTATTATTGCTCGTTGCGTGCGGAGATATGGAACCAAATCCGGTTCCAAATCACGCCCAAACTCTGCAGATAACTTCATAAAGGCAAATTGAGAAAGAAATGAGTTTTTTTAGAGAAAGGAATGGTGCAGTTTGAACCAGGCGTGATTTAATTTTCTTAAAAGCAACTTCGATTTTCCTTCGCTTACGGAGCAGTTTGGGTGTCCACCGAGATATGTGAGACAAGCGTAATTTCTTTTCCTTAAACCCAACTTTCATTTCAATTTCCTTCCCTTACGGGCGCGGTTCCAGTGTCCACAGAGATATGTGAGACAGGTGTGATTTTCTTGTTTGACCTCTAGCTACATTCAAGGTCACACTTGCGGCCCCGCTGGCAGCTCTCAAAGCTGCCAGCGCTTCAGAACAAGTTTATTCAGCGTGCTCTCTCGCATGGACCACGAGGAGGGATGACCAGCTGGCATGGCAGGCGTATTACAAGTCTTTTATTTATATCCGAATAAGATCCCGAAGAGCGCGCGCCTCGGATCAGACGTGAAGGAACGAAGTGCAAAGCTGAGGGGAGATGCGCTGGCGGTGAACGCGGCCCGCTCGCGCGTAGGTGCGTCGCCAGCACAGCTGCCCGTCTGCCAAATACAATCAAATACAACCAATATATCACATCGGGAACAACCGGGCATGAGCCTCTGACGGCCACAAAGGTCAGGTACCACGACGTGGTGCTGCGGCATCGCGGATGGCTTCAACACCGGATCCTTCTGGTCACTTCCTGATCGGCGTCTCACAAGCTCATGCTGGTGCTTACGTCTGCCATGGCGCTGACAAGAATGACCGACTGCGGCAGAACCACACCGAACAACTATAGCTCACTTGGGCATGTGCCGCCCTGGGAGCGTTAAGAAAATCTTTTCCCACGAATACCTGTTCGACTACTTAGCGTTCCCATGCTTGCCTGCAGTGCAAACCACAGTCACTTAAGAACAAGGACTCTATATTTCCTCTGACCAGACTGTCAGTAGTGCCGTGCTCTGCGGTGAAGAGGCGTAAAGGGACGACGCATCTTGCGGCGCGAGAGCTCAAATTCAAAAATTGTTTTCTCATTATAAACAAAAATTACCACGATAAAAATTTCAGAATTGAAAGGAATTGAACTGTTCTACATGACCCGCTATTGTTTGTGTTTTTACATGGGCCCGATAAGGGTGAAATTAACGACTGTTTTTGGCTCATAGCGCACTTTTCGCAAATTTCGAATTCTTTTTCACTTCGATGTAGGCAGTTTCACCACTCCTAACATTTATTATAATTACTAGACATACAGAAAAATAAAACGGCTTTTTCGGAATTTCTGAGAGCGCGATGATATTTACAACAAAAAACAACAAATATGGTACGTTTTCATAATTTCCTTGGATTAAAAAAAATACCTTTGCCATATGAGGGTGCATGCTCCGAATTATAATGAAAGCAAGATTCTCTGTACACTTCAATGCAAAATACTGTGAAGTGTTTCCTCAAAGTCACGTTGGCCAGCATGGAAGAGGTTTTCCACTCACCTGTTCTCTTCTCCCCAGCTTGCACGGGACGCGGGAGATTTGAACACCGCGCCTTCCATAGGGAATTGCGCCGGTGTTTTGCCCAAAATCGAAAAAATAACTTGACAGCGTGATCATCAACGCATCTTCTTCAGCACCCAACTAGGTTAGCAGAATTTGGAACCGCCTCAGTAAGCCTTTAAGGCCGAGCTTAAATGGGCACATCGGTTATTTAACATAATTAACGCACATTGCAACCTTTACCAGCTAGAGGTCACTGGGAGGATACAAGAGCGCCTCGTGATGTCAAGCTGACGTAGGAAGATAAGTCACGGAGGTAGCATGACTAACAAGACCAGTGGTAGCATGACTAACGCTTGATAAATGCTTGCTAAATTAACTTTATTCGACCCTCTTCCGCGACGAATTATTAAGCCTGGCAAAACCACAGGGTTAGTGCGTGCAATTTCGACGATTGTGGAGAGCGAATTCAATGAATGCGTATTGTCAACGAGTGTAGTTTCGACGGCGGTGATTTGAAATCGAGGATTGTTTCTGTCGTGGGACGCGAAACACAAAAAAATCACAACACATTTTCAATGTACTGAATGAAATCGAATTTATTTTCTATTCCAGTTACAGTAGTCATGCCCGATGGAAAACTTTTCCCTTAAATGACCGTTGACGAATGAATAGGTTCGAATAATATGATGAGAGGCACCTTACACGCTTCCAAAAGTTTAGGCAGTACTGGGAGCTCGATAGTTTGTGTGAGAAGACACTCAGTGCGACTTGCAATGGCGAATGGGCGTTATTAGAGATGGAGGGCCCCTTGTGTAGGGTGACTCGTTCAGCACCGCAGGTCCCGGCTCCGAAAGTCGTTGTCGGACTCCGTTAAGAAGAAAGCTGTGCAGTATGCTCATTCACATTTTGACCAGCGCAAAGATCAGAATGGAGGATGAATTTCACTGCACACGCTGTCCAGTTTTATACAGTTCTTCGTCCCTTAATTCCCTAGGTTGAGGACGCCCTTGCCGCGGTGCAAGTGGCCTGACAATTTCATTCACGCCCACAAACTCACACCACCGCACATAGGGACACGCCGTCGTCGCATGTCAAGCCTGGGAGAGAGGATGATGCCGTCGGGTTCACGTCGACTGCGGAAGGCGATGTTATCTGGCCAGCCGAAGGTTCTGACGCGCTACTGACAGCTGCTCTTCATTGATGACAGCTGACGCGCCATGCTATATCGCAAGGTCGGGTCGAGAAGCAGAAAGGGGTCGTTTGTGCTTTGAGATGCTTGCGAAGATTGCGGAGGATGACCACTAGCCCACCGCTGTGTCGGCACGCCATATTCCACCAGAAACGAGGTCTCTTTGTTCCCCCAACACAGTCACGACAATTAGGGAAGATAACTACGGCTCGCCGGCTTTGGCCTCGCCTTTCAGGCCTCTGCTCTCTAGGGTCCCATAATCCAACCGGGCGACCATTGCTAATTGCAACCAGCTGACTCCTGGGTCTACTCCCAATGGTCCTTGGCGAAAATCATCAGAGCGATCACCATCGCGTTCCACGAAGCCCCCCCCCCCCTCCCCCCCTCCCCCCCCCTCTCTTTCGAAGAAGCAACAAGGGGAGAAGTTGTTTTAGAGCGAAACGAGCCGTATCTAAAATCTAAGCTCATCGGTTTTACAAGTCGTGTGTCCCCGTCCCCGTCCACCTTGACTTTCCTAGCTTGCCGACCCATCGTCGGGCCACTACGCATCGCAAAAGCCCCCCCCCCCCCCCACAAAAAAATAAAAAAAAAATAAAAAATTCGTACACACAAACCTTGGGCACCTTCCGGATGGATGGATGGATGGATGGATGGATGGATGGATGGATGGATGGATGGATGGATGGATGGATGGATGGATGGATGGATGGATGGATGGATGGATGGATGGATGGATGGATGGATGGATGGATGGATACGGCTGAACCCTTTACATCGGGCGGTGGCTCAAGCCACCTAGCCATGTCTTGTGAAATTTTACTCCTGTCTTGCTTTTAGCCACCAATCAGATAACCTTCGCTTGGTTACTTCTAACCTCTTAAAATCCACTTTCCCTTCACTATCCCTAAACCCCAATGCCTTGGGTAAGTCAGCCCCGCTGCCTTCCACTGTAGGGTGAAGCCCTTTACAGAAAAGTATCAAGTGTTCAGCTGTTTCCTCCTCCTCTCCGCACGCAATGCACAAAGTGTCTATCTCCTGGTACCTGACTCTATACGTCTTAGTCCGCAAAACTCCAGTCCTGGCCTCAAACAACAAAGAACTTCCCCTACAATTATCACAGATATTTTCTTTGACAATTTCCTGTTTAAAGGTCCGGTATGTTTCCAGTGCCGATTTCGTCAGCATCCCTGTTTTCCACAAAGCTCTCTCTGTTTCTTTAACCTTTTTCTTAACCGATAATTGCTGATTTGGCCCCTTACTGCTGTCCAGATATTTGCTTGTCAATTTTCTAGTTCGCTTTCTCCATTTCGTGTCAACATTCTTTATATACAGGTATCTGAAAACTTTCCTAGCCCACTGCTTTTCCTCCATCTTTCTCAATCGTTCCTCAAATGCTATCTTACTGCTAGTCTCCCTGCTCTCGAAAGACGCCCATCCCATATCACCCTTGTTAGGAGTGGGGCTCCAACCCCGTAGCAGGAAACTGGTGTTGGGGGATTGCGCTTCGATCCCACCGCTGCCACCAGTTGTTAGAAGCGGGCCCCTCGTTCGCCTGTGCCGTCTCTCGCCAAGGTCGGTGTCCCCGGGTTCCGGATCGGGAGACTCCTGTTGTGGGGGTGACGAAGAGATGAGAGGGTCTTCGAGGTGAAGAAGAGACTGAAAGGGTTTATTTACATTTTTACATAGTTCGAAAGAGTGAATCGGGAGCTGGCGATCACACGCCGGATCGCTGCTTAAATAGGGTCCCCTGTCCCCAGGTCCTTAGTTGGGGAATTTAGTTAATTAAAAATGCGTCCAATCACTGTGATGTAGATCACGTGTCCAGTCTTCCGGGTCCGCCTTCCAGGACGCCCCCAGCCACACACTCTTGCCACTTCTGGCAGATTATGGTCCGCGCTGTCCAGGCTTCAGTGATGAATAGCCCGAAGGGGGTCCCATGGCAGCGTCGAAGGTCAGTCACCTGCACTTCACAGCGGTAGCGTGGGAACTAAAGGTTGCCACTGCAGTTTGCAGAAGGTTCCATGTGGAGCGTGGGAACTAAAGGTTGCAACTGCAGTTTCCAGAAGGTTCCACATATAAGGAAAAGCACAGCCTAAGACGAAGTTGTTTTCGAAGCACGAGGATTCCGGCGTCGTTGGCTTATACCTCTGTCACACGGGCACTTGTAAGGCCTTAGAAATTAAGGTCATTTGCCCCAAAGGCGCGTGACGCGCATCTACACGGCAAAGCGTCGAGACCTTTGCTATAAAGTTCCGTAGCAATAAAGGCGGCCGTCAGCGGCCTTAAAGTTGCTTAAAGGCCGTCAGCGGCCTTAAAGTTGCTTAAAGGAGCAACCCAGACGGCAGCGCCAGCTAGCGAGCTCAAAGAATAAAAAATTGATGCAATTTTTAGTTTTGAAACCGTAAAAAATATCTAATTTATCTTATTCAATGGTTAATTTTGCGTTACAGTGCACTTAACCGTAGAGGAGGCTATGACTAAAGACATCCACACTGCTAAGAAAGGACTTGAACGCTTTTCAGCAGCCGCACCGACACACACGTTCTTGCGCATCTCGCTTTGCTGTTTTTTCTTCGTTTGCTCTTTGTTGAGTGCGTGTTTTGAGTTTGCTTGTGTGCACAAAGACACAAGCAACAAAGCACGCTTCTCGAACACAACGAGGAGCCGAACGGAAAAGTGCGCCTACCGTGGTCGGACCGAGAACGATGAAAAAAAAAAAGAAACTTTGTTTCAAAATATCTCTTTCTCACCGTCAGAACGCTCGTTTATTATCGTGATAGCTACTTTTTCCAACATAAACGAATGCACTCTTAGCTGAAGTGCTACCGTCTGCTTTAATTTCATAATGTTACTAGCGCCGCTTCACACACAGCGGAGACTTTTGGCATTCACAGAGGCCGCGTTCTAGCTCCTTTGGATTTTCCGTGTAGCAGCGTCGCTGCTCGTTTTAGGTTTTCCTCCTTTAGTGCAATAAGACAACTTTACGGCAAAGGCCGAGAAGAAGTCCCGTGTGACAGGGGTATTAGTTAAACACGGCCGCATTTGCCACGGCTCATTTGCAGTCCGGCCGCTCGCCGGCTCCCCCGTCGTCCCCTCCGGGAGAAACATGTCCCGGGTGGGTCCGGCGTTGAGAACAAAAGACAGGTTCACCAAAGCCGTTCTCAGACAGGGGAGGGCCGTTTCACCCCATAAACAGCAGGGGCGGGGGGGGGGGGGGGAAGGTCCCTTGTAGACGCCACCACCTGCACTCGTGGCGCTGCAACCACGTCGACGGCTCTTTGAAGCCTCTGTCGATTGAGGCTTCTCAGTGGCTTGAATATTCTTGTCATGTTGGCGTCTCCGAACGTAACACCCTGTACCCCCTGATTTGGTGTATTGCCATGTGCTCCCAAAGCTAAGCTCCCTACTCCCTGTTGCCTAACTTCCAGCCTTGCTTGAACATCTGGCCTCATACACAGGACCGCATTACCGAAGGTCAGGCTAGGGACCATCACCCCTTTCTAGATCCCTCTTACCACCTCATACCTATTGTAATTCCACAGTGCCCTATTTTTCATGACAGCTGCATTCCTACTGGCTTTATTCATTACATATTTTTTATGCTCTGTCAGATACTCAACACTGTTATTTATCCACACCCCAAGATACTTGTACTCATTCACTACTTTTAGCACGAACTCCTGTATTCTATGCTCGCCGCCATCTTCATTAAATATCATGACTGCAGATTTTTCCTTACTATACTATACGCGTCTTTGCCACAGAGACGCCTACAGGAGGGGCGGAGAACAGCCTCGACTCAGGCCATAAAGGTAGTTCAGGCACAGAACCGAGGCTGCCTAACCAAGCAGCGAAATAAAAAAATAACCGAGAAATGCCCAAGGCTGGTGGCCACAAATACACTGCTCCTAATCTGTTGGCTACCTTCTTTCACCTTCCTCTTGCCATCTGTCCGAAACACTACCTCTTTTTTTCTCTCCCTTGCCACCCTCTCATCCCTCTGGCCTGGCTCCTTCGCTCACTCTAACCCCCTCTCCCCGCGACTCGGGGCGCTACGAGCACCTCCCCTTCTTCCTCTCCCGCAACCCCCCCTCTCCAACACAGTGCAGCGACCAATGCCTTTAGAAGAGAGAGATAAATGTAGGCGTGGTCTCCCCCTTTCCACCCCCACAAGAATCACAACTCGCTAGCCTTTGTTAGGGCTTTATCTGTTTTTGGTCACCTGCGCATGTTTCTCCAGACTCTCTCCTATCTGGCGGGCAACCATCCCAGCAGCCCCCGCGTGAGAGCCACACCATCGACGACAGAGCCAAGGGGCGCACCCACGTCGTCTGCGTCCTCGCATAAATCCTCCTCGGGAGCTACTGCGCAGCGGTGATTGTGGCTAGCGATCGTCCCAGTAATGAATACCGATGCAGACAACACCCTTACTGGAAACTCGGGTCGCGTTATCTTTTCGGGCGTGATAATGGTGCCAGATAATGCTTGCAGCGTTCGTCCATCTGTGGAAAAGAAGTCCAGCACCCTCGGTCCCAGGACCGACAACGACAGCAAGAACATGATGTGTGCGCGAAACAGGAGGCACCTCCGTTCTCGCCGACTACGATCCGCAGGGATACAATACGAGCGGAAGAGGCGGATGGACTGCATGCTGGCATGCGGCAGCTGGTGCTCGCTCTACGGCTTCGGCGCCAACCTCGACGACCGGCCGATCAAGTTCGCGCAGCCCATACTCCGCTCCTGGCTGTGCTCAGTGTGCAAGAAGTTGCCGACGAGTCAAAAAAAACTCCCGTGCGGCCACATTGTGTGCGTACGTTGCCTTGTAATGGCAACGATGTCATATCGGCCCCTCAATGATACCTATCCGGAAAATGTATATAGATGCCCAATAGACGGGGTGCTTTGCGATTACAGATGCATGTCTGTTGTAAAACGCGTCGACCTGGAGTGGGTGCTGAAGATGCAAGCCCATTGCTTGCGTGTCGACTATGGCTGCCCGTACCAGGACAACCTTGAGAACGTCCTGAAGCACTTCGAGGTGTCCTGCAGCCACCGCCCCGTGAGGAGCCCGAGAGGAGATATCCCCGCCCTGGGCGCGTTCATGGATCACTACTTGAGTCGCCCAGATAAAACCAGAGGCGAGTGTATCCATGGGAGCCAAGAACGCGGCGTCGGCGGCGCCGTTGGTAGCGTTCAGCAAAACGCCGCTGGTCTTCCCGCGGCGGCTGGTTCTCCTTCCAGGCCAGCATCAGACTCTGTGGAGGAGCTTGTCCAGCAACTCGCGGCTCTGAAACCGCTTCTTTCCGAAGAGGGAAAAAGTTCCAGGTAGCGGCCACCAGTAGACTACTTGCTTGCCACCTGTAATGGTAAGCCTTCTACGGTCACCGTTGAGTCCCGAGACAAGTGGAACCGACGACGGCGCTTCCGCGTCCACGGATCCGAGCGGCGAGGGCATGGCTCGCGAGTACTAACCTTTCATGTCGATCCCGATAAAGAATGCAAACATTATGAAGTGACGCCGCGATGACCTTGGGCCGAGTCGCCCCTAGACGGCATCGAGTGAACTGTCGCTGTGCATGAGTTGACATGATTGGTCCATGTTGCTGTGTTCTGAATGTAATATGTCGCCCTCACTGCTCCTCCTTGTTCCTTATAATCCTTAACGTTTGCAAGTGCTGCCATTATTTGTCATTGCATAAGTAATAAAACTGTGCCAGCCAACAAGATCACTGCCTGTACGAGTCCTGTTCAGATGGCACCATGGTCGCGGCTATGGACAGGACGCAAAATGACAGCAAGGTGCTGTTTATCGGCATTGCCCCTGTGCAGTGATTCATCGCTCTCTTTAAATGTGATGGCCCAAGAGCAAGTATATGCAGGGTGTTACAATGAAGACATCAATTAATTTTCAAAAATAGGATTTTTGAGGCAAAAAAAGTCTTGCTTCATTGTATTGCCAGAGCTGACGGACGCGAGAAAATTGGCGAATCATCTTAGCTAGTAAGATGGTTAAATAATTTCCAAGAACTAACTTTCTAACTGTTAGTGTTGGACCGCTAGTTGCAATTAGAGATTTGCAGCCAGCATTTAATTCAACTCCATTTCAGTGTTTGGGTCCTCGAAAATGCGATTATCCTCGCCGCTGTGGCTAGACAAAATTTGGCTGCATCGTGCGAAAATATATGCGCTTTCAAAAGCATGCAGGTAGAGCGACCCCCCCCCACCCCCCCCCCCCCCCCCCCGCGCAGGTAAAAAGTCGAAAAAGCCATATTTTGTCTACCCATAGCGGCGAGGATAATCTCGTTTCAAAAATTTTAAAACCACATGGCGGCTACTTACTGCCAGATACAAGTCTCTACTTGCAACTAAACGCCTAACCCTAATAGTTAGAAAGCTAATTATTGAAAATTAGTTAACTATGCTACTAGTTATGATGATTCATCGGTTTTCTTGCGTCCGCCAACCCTGGCAATACCATGCCGCAAAAGTAATACTTTTAAAAATTACTTAAAATCTTCCTTGTAACATCCGGTGCATACAAAGTAGGCTTGAAAAACATTCATTTCTTTGGGGCACAGGCAGACTGTATATAACTTATGGAGTTTGAAGAAACAGCAGACATCTCTGGAATGTCTAGATGTGTTCAAGCTTCCCATTTTTTTTTTCGTGCTCTTTGAGAAGGGAAGTAATTTGACTGATCAACATTTCAGACAACTTACAGAAATATTTATCCATACTTACTCTTTTGACTACCTTACCCAGTGGAAGGCTATATGAACGACAACAACGGAATGGTGATAGCGCCGTCTGGCGAGCATTGTCGAAAGCATCTTTATCTAGCAGTTAACTCCACGTCCTGCTGCATGTTTAACGTAAGCTGGGAATAATAACCCTTGCTTACAGATAGCTTGAACGTGACGTCACGTAAGCCAGATCGCGGCACTCGCGCTTTCCGACTTGTGCACGGATAAACACAGGTGTTTTGGTGCTGCGACCGACTCCTTCGCGGTTTCTCCTTTTTGTGATGGATGCGGAGTCCTTTCACGAGGCCATAAAAAAAAAAAAAACGCTTCGTCCTATCGGTGTGTGTTCGGTGCCAAGAAAAGGTTCGGGAGTGCGAGAACACCGGGGCCCCTCAAGAACTCTGGGTGCAGACAAGAGATCGGGCGCTAGTCTCTTCCTGGACTTGCGTGGTAAAATTACCAGCTTCTTTTGTGACCTCAGATGAATGCTTAAACTACTATTAGCGCACACTTCCTTCGTTAGTTCGTGGGGGAGAGCTTGTCAGTAAGGCAGTTCGAGAATGACCGAGCACTCCTATTCCGAAGGGTCAGTGCAAAGCTTTACTTCTAAGCTCTTTGAGCATAAACGAATTCACCTCGAGGCTTTAATAGTTAAACGTTAGTTGGTTTTTTGCTTTCTCACTGATAAAATGCAGTTCACAATGATGTTGATTTCTTCGGTCAGCTGCGTCTGCAAGGCGAAGTTAGGCGCACGGGTCATTCGCTGTCCCTACAATTTTAGCCTCGGCATCCGATTTCTGCCTGAACTCGCCGCTTTTTTCTGCGGTGGAGTCATGCGGCATTGTTCCGCTTGGCGCTGTAGCCAAGCAGAAGCGCGATGTTTGATTGTCTCCGTTTCAACGATAACAATCATGTTAATCAGTGAAGCTTTCCTTGTATCGCTATATCGCACTGTCGACAATCTAAACTTTGGATCTGCCTGTTGTGAAGTGCGCGCCACACATTGGGAAGTTGCGGTTCGCGCTATGTAGTAGTTGGGGTGTTTAATGTGAGCCACACGCAAGCTCCATTGTTTTGGGCTCAGTGCGCCTTCATTCGCTGGCACTGAACCTCTGCGAAATTCCGTGGCGAGAAACAGTTTGCATTCGCCGAAAGTTTTGCTCCGTGGCTACCGCTGCTCTTGGAGCCAGAAATATCGCGCTCATACCCATAGTGGGACGGCGCAGTGTCCACACTGCGGGAGGTGGTGGTTTGTAAACATGGTGGAAGCATATTTAATAATTCCATTCACTGACTTCATTCCAAGTTAAGTGTTAAAGGGTCATGACATCGTCTGCATGACAGCTGCAAGCCACGACGTTATTATGCGTACTTAAAGAGAAGTAGGGCTCTAGGCGCGCATTTGAGCTAGAAATTGCAGTTGGAATAAGTTATCGGCCTTCAGCCCCTCTCCCTGGCAGAGACGGCCATATTGAAGCAGCTTGAGTGACGTCATGACCCGACAACGCCGTCGTCTGCTGCACAGCTGCGTACGTGCACGCAAGGTCGGTGCAGAGCACAGTGCGCTCCTTCTTGAGTCCTGCCTGACACATTGTGGTGGAGTCGCCTAGACCGGGCAGAAGCTAGATAGGAAAGGGATGGATAAAGGGCTGGATCTACCTGGTGTGGTGCATGGGCATGATTTCTTTAGCTTCCCTCCTTCACCCCTCCGCACCTCTAGCCGGAAAAAAACGAACAAGCTCAGCCGTTCAGTCACGAGCAAGCACGTGACCGTTGGCTTATGTCGTCACGGATCGCGAGAACGCCAGTGTTGCCTGACTGCCACACGGTCCAGGAGAAATTTCTAAAAGTCAATTATTACAAACTACTCGCTGCACCAAATGAGCTTATATTTTGGCCGTTTGTTCCGAGATGAATTGCGAACAACAAGAAATAAACAGCTTGACTCTGAAAAATGATATGTCACAACGCCTTTAAGTCTTAGTAAGCCCTTTTCACTAAAACAACGCGTACAAAGACCGCACGTGTGCTATAAGAGATTTTCGATATTTCCGATAAGAACACTTGTTTTTGCAAGAGGTGTCTGAGCGAAGCAGAATGTCGGAGCCCGTTGAACGGTGTTTGTGCAGCCTAAGGAAATAATGAAAACGAAAGGAAGAATTGTAGGACCACAAAACATGATTGACTCTGGCACGTGCGTCGAAAGTTCGTGTAAGACCCGTCCATGCTCGGGTCAAAGTAGAGCTCGCGAGAAGCCTCAGGAGCGGATCTCCCTTTCGCATGGACTGCGAACAGTGCCATTAGTATTCATTCTAGTATTTATTAGGTTGTTTTAGAGCGGCAGCACATATTAGCTTGCTCCTCAGTTTCGCGCCACGGTCTTCTTCGGCGTCTACAGATCACCCTGTCACCCGCTTCATTTGGGAGGTGGAAAAGCTTAGAGGGGGGAGAAGAAAACAGAATAGAAACAATGCCACTTATTCGCTGTAAGGTCGACCGAGAGGTGGCGGCACCGTTGTTCCTCGAGTGTATATCGGCTGCCAACGGTGAGCCCTAATACGCAAGCACGGCGGTTAATTCGCTTACAACATGGTCTTCTACGGAAGGAAATGTGCCGTCTGCACTGGATGAGCGACATACTTCTTAAAATGCTTCAATTTTGCTCAGAAAATCGTAAATTGGCAAAATGTACGCAAAAAAAACGCGGATTTTAGGAAAACACAAGAAAAAATTTGTTAGTATAGCCACCTCCATAGTAGGGTATATAATCTCGTTTCCTCTAGATATGGTTGTTGACATAACAATAACACAACTTGAATTCGGTCAAATAACGGCTGGCCGCAGTCAAGGCCACCCCGGTTGACAGTGTAGCAAACATGGATATGGAGAAGGCGTGTTTGGAGTGGCGACTGTGGCCTTCGCTTTAGAGGCATTAAATTTACTCCATGACCAATAGATTTATGCAACTGGGATTTGAATTTTTCTCACCTCAAAGCATGCCCCACAGCCAACAGTTTTTGGTGGCTGCCATAAATCACTGTTGCCGACCAAAGCGTGTAAAGAGTGAACGACACTGATCGCTGCCTTGCTCTGTACGTTGAGTGTCCGCGGTCACCTTCAGCTGGATAGCGAAATAATGTGCACCAGGCTTGAATTGTGCAGCGACTCCACACTAGTGAAGCATGGCGTCTTATCGCGCGACACTGCTGGACCATTCTAGCGCTGTGTGCCGCCCCCTCCCTGCACCCCTTCCTGTGTGTCAACCTCTCCGTCGTTTTAGTTTATCTGCTAATCTTTGGTCTGTTTTTCCCATCGTTAAAAAGTGATTAGGGTCTAAAGCATATCGCCGAGAACACAAGGATGCTGAAAAACAGCGAACAGGAAGTCTGCGTGCACGTTGTACACTGGATTGATAAAGCAATATAAGAGTGTCCAGGATTGGAGGCATGGCGTGGCCGCTGACGCAATCTGGATCGGCAGACAGACCTGCTCTGTTTCTTCTCTTGCAAGAATGAAAAAGAATGGAACGAAGATAAACGTCGATGGCCAAAGTGTGCTGTGATTGAAAGGTGGGAGGTGCCGTGGAAATGAGTGATGTGAAGGGATGACAGAAATAGGAGATTTTAGGCTGGGAAGGTAGCTCCAGGAATGTTCTGAAATAATAAAAGTTAAAGGTGCGCTGAAGAGGATTCGGAGCTCGCCTTTTTCCGTGCACAGGAATTCGATATACACGCTCCAAGCATTCTTAGAAACTTCGAATTATTGGCGTGTGCGGCCGAATCGCCTATTAAATGGGATTAAGCGTCCCGGCTCCCGCCTGTATATTTTTTTAAGTGACCTCAGCCAGTAGGAGTCAGCCAACGCGTGGAGTGCCCTTCAGTCAGTCGCGTGACGACTTAATTGACCATTTTCGGAAAAGTTTCTGCGCATGCGCGGTGAAGGCGCAGCTAGCGCCCTCTGTAGGCGATTTGGTTTTGGTTGGAAAACATGAGCTGGCCGTGCATTCCAGCGCTGTAGTGCGGCGACTGATGTGAGCTGTGACTTCCACGTAACTGCCATGTAACTGCAACGCGTTTATAACTAAACTAACCACGCGTTTTGCAACAGCGATACTTGGACGTAATAAAAGCCGCGACGAGATACAACGCGCAAAAGAGGAAGCCGTTAATGGAGCCAGCAATTCGCGCATCGAGCACGTTTCGAAACGACTGTTCCTGCTACATTTCGCGCTTGCTCCCAAGTGCGCACAGCTCGGTCGTTCTAGAAGAGTTTCCTCATCGGCGCACGTGCGTATTCGGTGACAGCCAAATTATTTATACTAGTATGAACATTCGCCATAAATGCTACAATGTCAAGCTGTGCTATCTGAACAGCAGAAGCACGCGTCAGAGCGCAACCTCGCCTATATCCGCGCATTCTAACGCTCCAGCTGCCTGTTAGCAAGCAAAGCAATGCTCTATCGTATCAGCACGAGCCGTGGTTGAGATGGTACAACGGGTCGTTTACTATAATCAGTTAAGTGTAGCCTGCGACAAAAGGTGCTGCATGAAGTTAGCAGAAACTCCTGCCCTGTCAAGGAAGCGCGAACATAAATGTCTGTGCGCATTAGGAAAGTGCATTTCATTATGCTGTTACTCTGGCCCGCACTTAGGCGCACATTCATGCACACTTTCATTTGGTCATTCGGTGTTCCGGTGAGGTAGTAGACTGCAGGTTTTGCCACACATGGTCGTTTTTCAGGCTACAACTCGGAAACTCTTCGCCCCACACCGTTTCTAAAAACAGAAATGGGGTGCTCTCTTCCTCCATAATCCTCTTTCGTTAGCAAACGCACGTTTCCGGTGAAGAAACAACGCTAAAACAAGAAAACAAGCGCACGTGAACAGCTGAAATCTACCTTTGCACACGCCTGCTCGAGAACCCCTTTCCAACCAAAAGTGCCAGCGGAGCTTCCCTGTTTGCACTGCAGGCGGCACTCGCTTTTCCGAAAATGGTCCATTGCCGCTCTGCCATCGGCGCAGTGATACGTGGTATTACGCGTATTGATCTGCGAAAGCCGAGTCCAGGCATATATTTTATTTTTTCGGTGCGCCTAATTTGCGGCTATGTTTAGTGCGACTGAAAGAATTCATTCACGGGAACCTAAAAAAAGTGACAGCGAAAGCGAAGCCGCCAAAAGACTAGTGTTACGGTTGGCATCTGACACCACTTGCAGAAAGGAATTTCACCCGACCATGTCTCACAATGCTTCGTCGAAATGAGGCGTGACTTCTCCTGCCAGAGTTGGCGTCTGGCACCATGTGAAGAAAGGAATTTCACCGGACCTTCTCTCAACATGCTTCCTTGGAATGAGGCGTGACTTCTCCTGCTACGGTTGGCGTCTGACACCACGTGCAGAAAGGAATACACCCGTCCGTGTCTCACCATGCTTCGTCGAACTGAGGCGTGACTTCTCCTGCCAGGGTTGGCGTCTGACACCATGTGAAGAAAGGAATTTCACCCGACCTTCTCTCACCATGCTTCGTCGAAATGAGGCGTGACTTCTACCAGGGTTGGCGTCTGACACCACGTGCAGAACGGAATTTCACCCGACCTTCTTTCACCATGCCTCGTCGCAATGAGGCGTGGCTTCTTTCCGTCAATCAGACTCTGTGCCGGTCACGTGACGTCCACGGAAGCAAGATCCTAAATGTACTTTTAAGGAATTAATTCACTTCTCTTCATCTTTCTCCAACCTTGGAATAAACTGTGCAAGTCTCGCACAAGAAATAATGTCGTCCTTGCTCGGTCGCCATGGTCTACCGGATGCCCGCAGCCCGCCGACAACGCCACGCTACGCAATAGTATTGTCCGTCGAGCTTCGACAGGCATGCGTCGCAACACTAGGCACTCCACGCGTTGGTTGACTCCTGCTCTCGGAGGTCAGTTAAAAGAAAAAAAAGGCGGGAGCCAGAATGTTCAACCCGGTTTATTGAGAAATCGGCCGCACATGTGAATAATTCGTAGTTTATAAGAATGCTCGGAGCGTGTAGATAAAGTTTCCGCGGTAATAAGACAATCTCAGATTCCTCTTTAGTGCACCTTTAAGCGAGGAAGCCTTCAGCCTAAACGAAAACACTTTCCCGAGTTACAGAAAAGATGCTCTTTTTCAGTCATCTGTCCTCCACAGGCAATGACCTCTGTTCAGAGCTTCGACCACTGCACATCTTTGCTGGAATCATGCCCGACCAAGGAAGCCGTCGCCCTCGATCCATCCACAAGCGAATTAGTGTGGTGATGATGATGGCGTCCATTTGTAAAGGACGTCCATTTTTGTAAGGGAGAGGGCACTGTCCACCATCATGGTGGTAGAGAGTGCCCTCTGGAATTCCCTTGCGTATTCTCATATCGTCCTCACTTGGCGAATGAAAGGCTGTGGCGGACAAAAAGTATGTGACTATCGTTCGAGTAATCCAAAGCTCCAAAGAGGAACACCTCATCTGGAAATTCGGCCAACGTACGAGTGTGCTGTTGGGCCCAGGAAGACAAGGTGTCGTCCGTAAAGTCACGGAGCAGACAAGACTGCGGCTGGTTCGCGTCCTCGAAGAAAATGGCGACGAGTGAGTAGAAGCGCAGGGAGGCCACGAGGAAAAAAAAGATTGTGGCTCCAATCCACGCTGTGAAGGTGGTTGGACAGTGAAGCTGCAAAACGACACCCAATTACCCATTGCGACGGCGCTTGAAAATTCACACACGTGGCTTTACAAAGAGCGAAACCAAAGACAAGGAAAATGTACTTGAGCTGTATGACTGTTTTCAAAGGATATATGCTTTTGCATTAAATTTTTAGCGTGGCGTTTTTTGCTGATGACAACGACACGAAAAAGCAACCGTAATGTTCACCGGGAAACGCGCGGGGAAAAGGAAGGTGCTTCTCATTGTTTGCAGGTGCCGTTATCATATATTATGCGGTTTGCACTTCACAGGACGGCTTCGAATGATGTCAACCCCTTTCGAAGCAGCTGCAAACGTAATATTTATTGGAACGCGTCGGACGGTGTTCCAATAGTTTACAAGCGCCTTATCATCCATCATGTTGTTTTTATTCTTGTGTTGTGTTTTTTCTTAATTAAAACGAGTACTGATCTGTATGCCTGATTTCAAACAGATTTACCTTTTATGCATATGTTTATATTTCATTTCTTTTTCAGTTTTTAATTTGTTTCTTTCTTTGGTATTTTTTATTTTTTGTGGATGTAATTCTTTATTTTTTAAATTTCTGAGTGCTTTATGATCATCATGACCTACGATTTCTATGCTGTTGAGTACTCTTCTAATCGGAGTAGCATTCAATTTTTGGCCTGGCGTTTCCTGCTGACGAGGAGGACACGAATATTTCCGTGGAGGGTTGAGGTATATAGCTTCGTTGTCAAATTTCGCCCTCTAAACAATCTGCTTCGAGTGCGACAAGCCGAGCATCGAGGAGGCGCGGTTCTGATCTCGTGACCACCGTTGTGTGCTGATCGGTTTCGGCGCTTTCATCGCCCACCGCCCAATCACGTTCCTGCAAGTCCTGCCCTGTGTGTAGGTGTCCATAGTGTGAGAGCAAGTGCCGGCAAAACCGAAAGTGATGCCGTGCGGCCACATCTCATGCGAGCGCCACTTGGTTTCGGCCTACAAAGGGTTAAATTTCTCAAAGCCCTCTACTATGCTGCATACAGAAGGAACTGCCCTGAGGATAGGGTCGTGTTCAGGTGTCACGAAGTCCAAGTAATACACATCAACCCCGAGTACGTGCTTGGCCTGCGCGCCAAATGCTTGAACCTCGAGTGTATACGGCTGCCCGTGCTACGGTCAGTTTAAGTGCATCCAGGAATACTACGAGAGGGACTGCCGTTACCACTGCACGACTTATCGCCACTGCACGACTGCCGGCAACGCGACATTCCCGTCAAGGACATCTGCAAACATCGCCCCATCGGCGGAGAAAACCAAAGCAGCGGAGAAGTTACAGCTTTGCTGTTGACGGGTGCACGCGCGGAGATGGCACACGCAAAGCCGGTGCCGGCGTTTCTCGGTTTGATGCCGACTCCGCTTTGGCTCGTGCAGTTTTTGACTGCGTAAGTAGGACGACAACGCCTGAGTGCTAGAGCCGTTTAGCGGAGATGATGGGAATCATGGCAGGGAGATCCAGGAAGGACTTCGGGGCCTTACCATATGATGCGCGCGAAATGCGAGAAGCCAAGTCGGAATGGCGTTTGTGAATCGTCGGGTCCTGGAGCCGCCGAGCGCACGGCCATAGACGGTGTCTCGGTGTTTCCTCTCCCTCTGCCTCTAAAATTACTCTAGGCCGAATCGTAGTGCATGGAAATCCTGCATTGCATGGAAGTTCTTGAAATGTGACTACTTGAGAGCACTGTAATCTGCAGAATTGAAGATTTTTCCTTAATAATGTCGTTAAGAAGATATTCGCATCATGATGTTACGCGGGGTCTAACGAGCATGTATGTAGGCAGTTGATTGGTTGCAATGGAGCGATGTATAGCAGTGGAATCCTGCTGGCGTCCCAGTAAAGTCTTCATGCATCGCCTTACGAATACCTAAATCATATTTGTTTTTTGTGCTCCGGAGTGATGGCTTCTGAGCGAAACATGTCTGATAAGCCCCTGTTAGTTCAGAGTGGCTTATCGCGGTTTATTTAAGTGGTGTACCCAGCATGAAATGCATGGTGTGCAATACAAAGATAAAATTCGAGGTGGATGCTTTTTCGCTTAGCCTTGGGTTGATGTTAAACGCTCGACAAGCAATTTGAGCATCACCTAGAGAACAATCGAGGAATCTGCTTGCCGTCATGTAGTAGCACAGGAATACTTGATTCGCGAAGTGGGTCTGGCGCTACACAAAGATAAGCAAAAGGGGGTGGGGCATGGTCTCCCTGCGTAGTCGCAATTCAAAACGCGTGCTTACCTACACTGCCCTTTCTTCCTTACTTTCTTTAATTCTTTCTTTGGCTATGGCTATGGCTATTGAGCTCACGAGAGTCTACCTCGGGCGACACCGACACATTAAGGCTCTTGTCTCTCCATATTTACCTCTCATCCCTATAGCGTTAAAGGCAGGATGCTTTTTTATTTATTTTCATTTCCTAGCCTAACCATTCTACCACTGTTCATGTATAGTCGACACTGGGAGGCATTTTTTATTCATATTCGTATTGGATTAGTATTCGCAAATGGTAACATTCGCACGCCTCAATTATTGATGATTGATTGCATTTTATTTATCTGCTGAAAATCATATTCTAAAACAAGAACTTCGTGCAGAACGGCGAGGGTATGATTCGCACACTGAAACACCCGGGAGGAACAAACAAAATAAATAGTCGTTCACACATGATGGACATCCCATCTACTTAAGTAAGTGAAATATTGAAAGACTCGAAGTGCCCTATAGCCGAGTGGAATCAATCAAGGCTGATCACCGGCGCGTGGTATAGTCTGCAGTACTTTCTTTTTGTTGGAAGTCAAATAATGATGAAAGACAGATCTGCTGACTCTTCTTCACTATTGGCATCAGGTAGAGCGTGGTAGGGAAATGGTATACTGCCTTGAAAAGCATGTAAATGAAATATTTCCATCGAGGTAAAATTTACGAAGATTTTCGGAAGTGACAAAATATTGGCCGATTCTGAGAGCCCAAGTGGCTCTAACACGTTTTGGCGGGATAGTTGGTTAAGCATCTTGAATAAACAGCGCGAACAAAGACGAGCACAAAAGACAAGCGCCGTGTCGTTCGCTTTCTTGTCTTTTGTGCTCGTCTTTGTTCGCGCTGTTTATCCAAGTGGCTCGACGTCACCGTCCCTATTTCAACCCTGCTCGACCGCGGAAGGCACCGGCGAAAAAAATTGGCAGTGGCTTAGATCAGTTATGCCAGGATATATGCAGCGAGAGGTACGTTTTCTTGCCTGAGCTTGTTGTGGCCACTGCATGTTTAGCAATGAGACACGTTGGTGTACACACATCTTTTATTTATTTTGCTTAACAGAGACGAAGACTGTCCAATGATCTGTGAAGTAGCATGCAGCGGTCTCAATTTTGTCGATACAGTATTTCGATGTGATAGAGCCTCTTTGGTATGCATGCTCTGGAGTAGTTCCCCATAGTGTAGTCTGGACATGAGGGTCGGAAGCTAAATTGAAGTCAAACTTTTCTTTCATACACTAAGAGAGTTATGTTTCCTGTTGAAATCACTCAGTCACACACACACACCTGTGAAACCGTGCCGTAGGCTGGTATACACGTGGCATCCACATCAATGATCTGCTTGACAGATGTTCCCGGTGTCACGCAGACCCCTCGGATAATAATGCCAGTTTCCAGAAGCCGAACACAGCAGGCTCCACTATTAGTGACCGCAATCGAAGGGAAATGTCTGACAGCGGTGATGCCTTGTTTCACGTATATAAACAGACTGCAGGGTCATTTGTTTCAAGCCAACTGCCAGGCGACAACCTCAGGGCCAGAAGAGTTAATCTTCTTTTGTCCGTACCGCCGTTTAGCAGCGGCGGGACTCTCCTTATCTGCATGCATGTCAAACGTTGTGATACAGACGCCCACTACATCTCCGCCTTTTATACGCAATCCTGCGATGCGACACAGGATTCGGGTGATAGAGCGGCGTGCGGCGAGGCGGCAAAGAAGAACGCGGCGCCGCTGTGGGGTCTCTTGTTACCATCCTATCGGCGCACGCACAAAACTGCTCATCCGCGTGACGTCACGCTCGGCTTTGACGGTGGAGCGGGCGCGCGGTCGCGGCGAGGGCGAAGCGCACGCCGCACTTTGCTCCTCTTCGGTTGCCATCGTAACAGCGCGTGCGCTCAACTGGCCTCTCCCATGTACCGCGAAATGCTCGACTGGTAGCCCAGTGTAGCTCTCGCTACAAAAGGGGAACTCCTCTTCTCGGATTCTGCTGCGTGTGTTGGGCGCCCTTTCACCAACGAAACCGTCCGGAAGCTAAACGAAGCAACGTGGAGTCTGTTGGCGCCGTCGCCTGCTCATTTTCTATGTGAAGGTGAATTTGCGGCATGCCGTATGTTAAGTTAGAAGCCTTATAATAAACTACACATCTCCAACCAAAAAACTTTAAAACCCAACGTTTCGAAGCCGGCTCAGCTCCTTCATCAGGGGTGACTGGGGCAGTAGCTTGCGTCTTTAAGTATGGAGGATGAAAGTAAAAATTTTTGGTTAGAGATGGGCAGTTTATTATAAGTCTTCGAACCCAACCAGACAGACAAAGCTGTAGCAATGTTTAGTTTTTAAGTTAGAGCCGCACAGCGCCGGGGGGTCCTTCCTCCCATCTCCCCTTATTTCCGGTAGCGGTGGTCTCTGTGGGAAGTAGAAAGAGTTTACTGACAGGCACGACGCCCCCGCTAATCCATTCGACACTGGCGCCCACTCAACTCCTGCCGACCTGCCTTGCAAGAGGGGTAGAACAGTGACAGTGCATCGCGCATTTAGGACGCTGCCCAAAGCCGTGGGAAATGGGGAGAAGGACCCTTAACTGCCTTGTCAGAGTGGCAGGGGGCCGACGACCTTTTCCCGATAAAGAAATTCTTTTTATTGTCAGCGGAGACGGCAGAGCGATGCGTGAGCTCCTGGTTGGCTGCCCCAACTGGCAACGTGCCGCCGGATGAGCGGACGAAGACTCGAAGGCTCTTCCTACTGCTAACTGCCGTGTAATCGATCACCGGACAGCGTGACATCGTCATTCATTGCTCGGGATGAGCAACCGATACGAGCACCAACCGGCCATCCGAGAGGGGGCAGGAAAGTGTGACTGGTGCCGTAACCCAAGACTGTGGAAGGTTTAACTGGTGCAGTAACCACGATTTAGACTCGGGAAAGTTAACTCTTTACGTGCAATGTCTCATTGCTGGTGAGACCAACGAAAGAGATCTAAAAACGTTGGGTGAGACGGCTAGAGGAGCGACGGGGTGTTGGAATAACAGGCTCAACAGATAACGCCAATGGCGAACAAGGAAAATGCTAGATCAGGCACAAACAGAGACTGCCTAAGCAAACCGCGAAAAAAGTAATCGCAAAATGCCCAAGGCTGGTGGCAACAGGTCTTCCTGCTCCTAATCTGATGGCTCTATCTTTCACCATTATCCTCTTCCTTTCGATCGCAAAAGGCTGGCATTTCGTTAAGGCTTTATCTTTTTTGGTCATCTTGACTACAGCGCATGTTTCCCCAGACTCCCTCTTATCTGGCACGGAACCATCCCAGCAGCCCCCGCGTGAGAGCCACGCCATCGATGAAAGAGCCAAAAGGCCGCCCCCACGTCGTCTTTCTCTGCCTTCTGCATAAATCTGTCTCGGGAGCTACTGCGCAGTGGTGAACGTGGGTAGCGATCGTTCCAGTAATGCATAACGATGCAGACAAAAACCTTATTGGAAACTCGGGTCGCGTGCTCTTTTCGAGCGTGGTATTCGTGCCGGATAATCATTGCACCGTTCGTCCTTCATTGGAAGAGAATTCCAGCACCCTCGGTCACAGGACCCACAACGACCGCAAGAACATGATTGGTGCGCGAAACAGGAGGCACCTCCGTACTCAGCGACTACACTCCGCAGGGATACAGTACGAGCGGCCGAGGCGGATCGACGAGGAGAGGTCACAGGTATGTGGCAACTGGTGCACGCTCTACGGCTTCGGCACCAACCTCGACCACTGGCCGGTCAAGTTCGCGCAGCCCATACTCCGCTGCTTGTTGTGCTCAATATGCGAGAAGTTGCCGGCGAATCCAAATTTTCTTCCGTGCGGCCACAACATGTGCGAACTCTGCCTACAGATGGCCACGAAGTCGTCCGGGCCCCACGGTGATAACTGTGCGGATTCTTACATTACATGCCCAAAGGACGGAGCGCAGATGTCGATGTACAACGTGTGTAATGTAGTACGCATCCACCCTGAATTATTGCTGACTATGCGTGCCCATTGTTACAATGCCGAGTATGGCTGTCCGTACCAGGATCAGCTGAAGAACGTCCTGAAGCACTTCGAGTTGAACTGCCGCTTCCGCTTCGGGAACACCCCGAGACAAGATATCTCCGCCATGGGCGTCTTCACAGATCGCTACATTGCGCACCCAGGTCAAAGCAGCGGCGAGTACGCCTGCATCTCTGGTCACTATGGGAGCCAAGAACACAGCGCCGTCGGCGCCGTTGGTTGCGTTCAACAGCACGGCGCCGGTCGTTCCCCGGCGGCTGGTTCTGCTTCCAGACCAGTATCAGACTACATGGAGGAGCTTTCCCAGCTATTCGCGGCACTGAACCCACATACCTTCGAAGAGAGAAAAAGTGTTGGGGAGCGGTTGGATGTAGACAGCTGCCTTGCCACCCGTACTGTTGAGCCTTCCACGGCTTCTGCGAGTTCAGAAAGCGGTGCAGCTGGCGACACCGCTTCCTCGTAGACGGATTTAATGCGTGGATATCAAGCACCACCCCATTCCGAGTCGGCCGTCTTCTACTGAATACTCGCTCTGCATAAGGCGACATAATATAATGTCACGTGTGTCGATACCTCCGAGACAACCCGCTGTTGTGTTCAGTTAGTAATGTGTCTGTTTCCAAGGCAAGAGCAGGGGCTAGTTGATGTTTCATACTTTGGTACTTAGTTGGTGTTTCAGTATTCAGTGTGTCTGTTTCTCCGAGCCTCCTCATTGCCTTTCCCTGTTATTCCTTATATTTCTTAATATTTAGAAGTGCTGCCTTAATTCGCCTTTTCATTATTAATAAAGCATTGCCATCCACCAAGACTAATGTCTGTACGTGTCTCGTTAAACCGCACAACTGTGCCGGGTATTGACATGACGCAAATCCCCAGCAAATCAGTTTTTAGCGGTCATGCCCGTGTGCCGTTATGCATCATTCTTTTTAGATCTGTTGACCCAGGACGCCAGCATTTATTCACAGAGAAAGCTGGACTGATAGGCATATATTTAGGCTATCGGCAGACAGTTCTCAAAAGCCAGTTCCATCTTATCTTCTGTAAAGATAGAGGGACGAGAAGTACGGAAAGGTGATAGCGCTGTCACATGAGCGCTATGGGAAATCTTTTTGTAGAAGTTAACTCTCCGTGCAGCTCCATATTTAACGCGAACACGGGAGCCGGGAATGCGACGGGTGGCCTAGTCAACTGGGCGCCCGTCTCGGCTGTGGTTGGTTAGAACCAGTGTTCTAGGCGTTACCGAAAAAAGTAACTAATTGCGTTGCTCGTTACACTAAGAAAAAGGTAACGCATTACCCTACGTTACATACAAAAAAGGTAACGCGTTACCATTACCGAAAAAATGTACCGAACGTTATTTTGCCGTTACTTCATGGCCATAAGTTTTATTTTGTGCGTCTTCGCCTAGGAACTCACGATAACAATTTTATAAAACTCATATTTCATATGAAACTTCTAGCCCAAACAACGATTTTACGCCAAATCCTGGTTTAACGAGAATACTCTGAACAAATGTGCAGGAGCTTAGAATTGTTATAGTGCCCTAAAGGTGCCTGTAGAGTTATATGTGATGGTTTCTATCCCTGTGGCACATGGTGAAGTCATTTCTGAATGTGACATTACACAAAAAGTGACACTTCATCATCAATTCTAACTTCGCAAAGAAAACATCGCTGAACTCTCAACAAATTTACAGGAATTCTGAAAAATGTGCTCTCAAATAATGAAATTTACTGGATGTAATCATGCCCATATCACCAAGGTAGCACGCATGTATATGCACGCATATCATGTTGTCTGTATGAATGTTCGAGAGAACTCCGATATCTTTTACCTTTTTTCTTTTTTGAGCGGCGCATCAAGTTGAGGCCCTGCTTAACCATGAGGATGAAAAGGTATTTTACAATGTCGTTGATTTCCTCCGCAGAAAATTTCATGACAGGGACACGAACGTGGCATAAAATATAGAAAAGAACAGCGTATGCAGGAAAAGCGCGCAGCGTGACTGCTGAACCACGTATGTTTGAACAGGGACACCGAGAACGGATGCGCGCTCGGGTGGCTGCCGCGCGCTTTGGCTTGAATTCCCAGGCGGAGCAAGAACGCGGATGTTAACGTCACGTGACACTGCAAAGTCACAGATTGCGTGACGAGTCCTGCGCCATGATTTTGCGTCACAGGACATCTATCAGAGAGCGACTGCCCCAAAAGAAGGCTTGCGACTTGTTCGGGGCTCCCACGACCTCCGCGACTCGTCAGTGTGAACGCACCTTTAGGGTGACATGTCTTTCATGGATTGAATTTCCGTTCTTGAAAGCATCTAATTTATAAGCCCTACCCTTGGCGCACTGCTCCCCAGCCCTGCCCATAACAATTGGTGGCTATCAGAAAGCGTCCCTGCAATGACCCTCATTGTTGTTGACAGAATATTTCACTGGAATGTGGAGAGGGTGTGAGTGGTATCGTGCCATGGCTTTCGTTTTCGAAGCACTACATTAACTCCACGGCCGCCAGGATTACTTGGTCGGCATTCGACGCTTTCTCCGCTCATCACATTATGCCATGCAGCAAAATAGGGTGCGGTGCATGATAACCATAAATGGGTAACAGATCAGCCCCACTCTGTCCGCGATCGAAGCGTCCAAAGCGGGCACGCAAGTGTTTGCTGCGGAATTCGGCTTTTGGAAGACACGTGAGCAGAGGCTGCTAGATAGCTAAACAGAATGTGCTCAGGGCTGAAATATTCAAGTGGCTCAGTTCGCTGATAAAAGTCCGTGTCTAATCGTGTTAAACTGCTGGGTCGGGTCGCGAGACACCCCGGCCCGCGTCACCCCTTCATGCGTACCAATATCTCCGCTATTTTTCCTTCACATCTTTTTCTTTGCTCTCTTTTCTCCATCGTTGTAGACTGGCGTAGCGTTAAGAATGTGTGTAGCGATCTGTATATGGACCTCCTTCACCCCGCGACGTCACGAGGATGCGGTGGCGCTGATGTTAGCAGCGACTTTCACATGGCAGGCAAAACAGGTTCCTGCTTCCCGTGCCTACCGCAGCTGCCTTAGCTATCGGCGGCTGCATCATGCCTGCGTACTGCAGAAGCAGCATGTACTGACCAGCTGCGTCACTGAAGGATCCGCGTAGTAGCATAAAAGGAAATTAAAATTAGCCCCGATATGTTTCTAGCAGATAAATACCGCTTAAGGAAACTGGCTAACAGGGTATGGGCCGCGCTAGTAAAACGCGAATTCTGGGAGTCGATCGGCACTGCCACTCAATGCACTTAATAGCATGCAAGTTACTGCGTTCATTCACCTGAACATCAGCATGTTGCGCTCATAACTGTGCAAAGAAAAAAACACATATGTAGCTGCACACGTATTTATCACCTTCAGCCGGTGGGCACGGGGCGGTAGCAAGTTCACTCGCCCCCAAGAAATGCATTCTTTTGTTAATAGCACAGCATGTTTAAACGACGCGTTTTATGGCATTTAATATGTACCTGGAAATGTTTTTTTTTTAATATGACTGACGTAATTATCTGATTCGAGTTGAAAGAACTCTGGTAAGTTCTTGCGCGGTCACGTTGGCATGCTTAGAATAACGTACCTTAAGTGTGCTAAACGCCACATGCTTTTTCATATATTGCATCACGCATGTGTCATGTTTCATGATGTGGTCCATGATCGCGAAGCTTGTTTGGAGAAGCAGGCGTGCTACTAACAGACACATGGCGAGATTGCAGAGGGGACGCGACGATGAAACGCGTTTTCGTTATTTATGCATGCGATATGTACCTAAATTTGGTGCAAATATTAAACTGCTGCGCTAGTTTCAGTAATGCGCTTTATTTTTATGTATACCTGGTGCAGTTCTTGAGTCATTATAATTAACACCCTCGTCAAGTCACCCCAAGGTCTTAAATATTTGAGTAGAAAGTGCGCTATTTTTTTTATGCCAGCATGTTCACAAAGCCCTGTTCTGTATGATGACGCTGTTAGCTCTTCTTTTACATGATTATGTACTTATGCATGCATAGTTACATGAAAACGTATCTTACAAAAATAACGAACAAATATATTGTATTGCACGTGTAGGAAAAAAATTAAGCGATTTATTACACTTCTCAATCTCTCACTCGGAAATCGTTTGCGACAAATAGAATCATTCTATTTTCCGGCGTTACGAAATTACGAAGGTGTGAGTGATGCCCAATCGCAGAAAATGTGAAAGGCCAGAAAACGAACCTTAACGTTTACTTCCTCGTTTTTGGCCTCTTCGCTTGCGCTTTGGTCAAAGAAATGGGGCAATGAACTCAAAGAAAGCGTCAAAGAAATCAGAGAAATTACCTCACAATTTTCGAGAACACATCAAAAAAGCGTAATATATAAATTTCTACTGAATATTTTGCTATTATTTTTTCGTCACGAAACGGATCACCCCAGGGTAAGAAAGAAAATAATTCCAGAAATCAAAAATTTTCACCAAATCGACCAGTTTAACAAGGGGAGACAGAAAGTCGGCCTGGCTGGTGCGTGATCCTGCGGCTAAAAACAGCGCTTAAGCGAGACGGAGAATGGGAGACGACGCTGTCCCCACTTTTCGCTCAGCGCGACAGGTACCTGTGTCAGCAGACGGCGAGCGCACGTCTGCTCCGCCGAAAGAACGCCAGCACTTCCCCTCACTACTGTCCCGAAGAAAAATCATTCTGGCTATAGCAGCGTGTCAAAAACTTGATATTTTATTCAATGCCTAGCGTAGAAATCAACGACAGAAACGCTTTCTGTTTACTAATAACAATATGTACAATACACAGTGGCAAACTATTTCTCTGACTACGCCGCACGTGGTCAACGCGAGCTCGTGTAATTCAAGAAACTACTAAGTTGAAAACATCAACCATTACTGTGATTCGCAGAAACTGGAAACGCGCCTACAAGCCTTGAAAACCCGCGCTCAACACTTATCCGCGACGCCACTCTTTCACCTTTTGCCTACCACGAGCTCGCTAGCGACTGCAGCGCCACCTCGTTTGTTTACAAACATGCAGGAGGTCTATGGACCTCCTTCACCCCGCGACGTCACGAAGATGCGGTGGCGCTGATGTCAGCAGCGACTTTCGCATAGTAGGCAAAACAGCTACAGCCAGCCGGTGCCTACCACAGCTGCTGCAGCTACCGGCAGCTGCATCATGCCTGCGCACTGCAGAAGCAGCATGTATTTATCGGCTGCGTCACTGTTCGATCCACGTAGTAGCAGAAAAAGAAATCTTTTTAGCCCCGATAGGCTTCTCGCGATAAATACCGCATTAGTAAACTGGCTAACGGGGAATGGGCCGCGGTACTAAAGCGCGAAGTCTGGGATTCGATCGGCACTGCCACTCAATGTACTTAATAGCATGTAAGTTACAGCGTTCATTCACCTGAACATCAGCATAGTACGCTTATAACTGCGCAAGGAAAAAAAGCACGTATGTAGCTGCGCACGCATTTATCACGTTGAGCTGGTGTTCACGGGGCCCCCGCCGGCAGGTTTACTCGCCCCCAAGGAATGCGTTCTTTTGTTAATAGCACAGCATGTTTTAATGGCACGTTTTATGGCATTTGATATTTACTTGAAAGTGTTTCTTAATATGACAGACGTAATTATTTGATTCGAGTAGAAAGAAATCTGGCATGTTCATGAGCGGTCAGGTTGGTGTGCTTAGAATAGCGTACCTTAAGTGTGCTAAAAGCCATATGCTTTTTCATTTCATCATGCATGTGTCATGTTTCATGATGCAGTCCGTGACCGCGAAGGTTGTTTGGAAAGAAGCAGCCGCAGGCGTGCTACTAACAGACGTGTCGAGATTGAGAGGGGGCGCGGCAATGAAAAGTGTTTTCGTTATTTATGCACGCGATATGAAACTAAATTTGGTGCAAATAGGAAATTGCGACGCTAGTTTCAGTAATGCCTTTTATATTTAGCTATACCTGGTGCAGTTCTTGGGTAATTATAATTAACACCCTCGTCAAGTCACCTGCAGGTCTTAAATAATTGAGTAGAAAGTGCGCAGATTTTTTATGCCAGCATGCTCACAAAGCCCTGTTCTGCATATGACGCTATTATTTCTTTTTTTAGATGATCATGTACTTATGCATGCATAGTTACGTGAAAACTTTTCTTACAAAAATAACGAACATAATACTCCACGAGTAGGAAAAAAAATCGAGAGATAAATAACACTCCTCAACGTCTCAGGAATCGTTTGCGACAAATAGAATCATTCTATTTTCATGCGTTACGAAATTACGAAGGTGTGAGTGATGCCAATCGCAGAAAATGTGAAAGGCCAGAAAACGAACCTTAACGTTTACTTCCTCGTTTTTGGCCTCTTCGCTTGCGCTTTGGTCAAAGAAATGCGGCCCTGAACTCAAAGAAAGCCTCAAAGAAATTACCTCACAATTTTCGACGACCACGCATCTCGAAAGCGTACTTTATAAATTTCTACTGAATATTAAGCTATACTTTTTCGTCACGAAACAGAACACCCAAGGGCTAAGAAAGAAAATATTTCCTGAAATCAAGAATTTTAACCGAATCGACCAGTTTAACAAAGGGAGAAGTCGGTCTGGCTGGTGCGTTATCCTGCGGATAAATACAGCGCTTAAGCAGGACAGCTAGAGGAGAATGGGGACACGACGCTGTCCCCACTTTTCGCACAGCACGACACCTACGTATGTCAGCAGACGGTGAGCGCACGGCTGCTCCACCGAAAGAACGCCAGCACATCCTCTCACTACTGTCCCGAAGTAAAGTTATCCTGGCTTGAGCAGAGTGTCAAAAACTTCCAATTTTATTCAATGCCCAGCGTAGAAATGAACGCCAGAAACGCTTTCTGTTTACTACTAACCATATATACAATACACAGTGGCGAACTATTTCTCTGAATACGCCGCACATGGCCAATGCGAGCTGGTGTACTTCGAGAAATTACTAAGCTGTAAACATCAATCATTGCTGTGATTCGCAGAAACTCAAAACGCGCCTACAAGCCTTAAAAACCCGCGCTCAACGCCTCTCCACAACGACACTCCCTGGCCTTTTGCCTACCACGAGCCCGCTAGCGACTGCAGCGCCACCTCGTTTGTTTACAAACATGCAGGAGGTCTATACAGCTGTCACTGAAGAAACAAGGTCGCGGAAAAGAGCAACCAGGAAAGAGTTCTCAGATACAACTTAAGAACTCAGCGGAAGATACCCTTCAGAGGAGGCTCTCCAACCACTGGCGCGATTGTCCTTTTGGACCTTGCAGAGTGACGTCCAAGGAGGTGGTAACTGAAAGCAGATTAACCACGGCTCAATCGAATTAACCACGACGTCATGAAAATTGGTCGACGTCATTGGCTGGAGAGCCTCCTTTGATGCGCATCTGCCGCATCGTTCTTGAGTTGTACCCGACTATTATATTTGTATCCACAATTCACAGAAAGTACCAAGAAAGGAGGCGATGAAGCCGCTGGGGGCAATCTGATTGGCTTGGCTATAGTTTGGCTGATCGACCATGCAGTGTTTTTGTTTCTTTTGTTTTTATTCGGTAAGTGTGCCAAGCGACATAAGTTGAGAATGGGGTAAGAATGCAAAATTAACAGAAGGAGAGAAGACCATTCTCGCTGTGTTTAATCGTGAAATGATTTTAGCATCCGTTAGCAAAGCAGCCCGGGTAACCTTGGCGGCTGAACTAAGAGAGAACACATCGCCGAACCTAAGCAAACGTTGGCAAATCTTTCCTCCACCCCAAGGTGCCTACGTGTTGCGTCGCCACAGGAGCAGCACGTGCGTAGTCTTCGTGGTCCCGCGAAGGGCGAAGCCAGCGTACGGCGCGAGCTGATTTCTCTCCTGCAGCCCCAGAGGCAAACGCTGAGAAAACGCGCACAAGAGACAAGCCAAATAAGACGAAGATAAACAAGAAAGATAGATACTTAGGCTGATGGAAAACACGTTTCCGAGGGCTTCAAAAAATGTTCCCTCTTTCAGCCATCCACTTACAAACACAGCAGTTGTTAACACTGGACCACGATCACCGCGGTGCGTGGCGTCCTGTATTGCTCCGCTAACTAATCACAACAGTAAACGAAATTGGCTTTCTAACGTTTGAGTTTGTTAAACATGCCAGGTATCGAAATTCTAGGGCCTATCATTTGTTTTTCTTGCGCTTAGCTTCTTGTTTAAATAAAAAGAATATTTTTGAAGTACTGCTTTTTAGTGTTAGAGTAATAGGGTGCGCCGGTCTTGAATGTGTACGGAATTTCACTGCAGAGCTTCCGGATATACGGTCGTTTGTATTGAAGGTTTCGATTACTGCACATCTTTCCTTGAATCTTGCTGCAACTCCGCGCAAATGGATTGACCTGGTCGACGACAGTGCTGTTTGCTCTTTCCCTGCGTATTGCCATCGCCCTCGCTTGGCAACAGTTAATTTTCCCTCTGGATCTTACAGAGGGAAGTAGGGTGAGGTGGATGATTATGGTAGAAGTATGCTTGACGTCGTGCAGATTCGATATTGTTCAATCACATTGCTCAAGGACACTTCGTGAGAGATGAACTTTTTGTTAACAAATAATAAAACAAAGAAAGGTACAAGCAAGGAGAAAAGGTATTTACATTTGACTGATTCGTAGTTTTACCTGACGAAACCAGTTCGCGGCAACGCCGAACGGCTTGTTTTAAACCCTTTGTCCCCGCCCTCGGTCGGGACCATAACCAATCAGATAACTCAACAAACCTCCACCTGATAAATAATTGGGGAAAGGAAAACATCACCAACCAACGGCTGGGAAATTCTAAACAGAGGCAATAAATGACTGGCGAAAGAAGACTTCGACAAACACTCTAAATATGCACACTTTCCACTATCGCGATTTCAGAAGACTCTCTCTTACTCCCGAAAAGCTTCGCGAACATTCTGGCTTTCTTACGGGTGCGGGTTTTTTAAACCTCTGGTACACCCAGTTTCGAAGAAAGGCCTATCTTCAAGGCGCACTTTCTCACAAACTGTCATCAGTAGACCGACAGACAAACACACTCGTACAAACCGCATCTCTCGCGTCTCCCTCCCGTGTGCATGTGGGCTGAGGTTGACTCGTGTGCAACAACCTGTCATTATTCATGTTTGCAGCTAGCGGGGAAATGTCTTGTTGAGTGCGCCTCAAGCTGTCAACGAGTGCCCGAGACACCCTACCCTTTGAGCAGAGTCGCCGCAGACATGGGACAAAAGCCGTGCGACACTAAGCGGATTATGATGGCTCTTCACCGGCCAAGTGCCCCTGCCTCCCAGCCAGAAGATGCACAATGGGATGCGTCCTGACGTATATGTTCCTGGAGGGTGTTTCACGTTTCCGGTATTTTGGGAATCCTCCGCTGTCTGGCTCCCCTTATCCCGTGACTCGCCCCCTTCTCTGCTGTCGGAGGGAGGGCAGAAAAAATAAACTCAATGGGCATTCCTTTATCGCGAACCCAGACGCGGCAAACAATGTATAGCACCGCCAACTTCACTGCAACCTTCAGCTGTGCTGGGCGTACAAGTATTAGTATTAAGTAGTTTATTAAAATAATAAAAAAGGAAAAGGTTTTTGCTAGCCCCGGCATCTGCCATCGGTACTGAAGCACCTGAGCTGGGGCAGCGGAAATAAAGGATAGCTGGCAGAATGGAGAAATGAAAGGGGTGAGGGTAACGGTAGAGAGGATAGGAGGGAGAGGTATTACGCTCAAGAACTATGTACACAATAATAAATACGTGCAGGTTGCGCGCTCGATTAGTTGATGATGCAGCAACAAAAACACACGCGCACAGCTCTATGTTTACTACGGCTTGAGTGGGGCGTCGAGCTTTTAATTGTCCAAGGCGTACAAGCTCGCAAACACTGTTCTTGCTATCCTAAGGAATAAAGAGAAGTTCTTCATCCGAGAACTCGGCTCGTGTTCGATTGTGCATGCTGTTGGGCTCAGGAAAGCTTCGCGTTGTTTAGCTTAGTATGAAAGCAGTTTATTTTACCCCGCAAGAAAAAAAAAAACATCTGAATCTCGCCGATACCATCCTATGGGGCAGAAACATGCAAGCTAACGAAGTCTATGGGGACGCTAATGTTACCGAGTGGAATGCGCTTAATGATTTCACATTCGTCGGGGCTTCTGTATCAATTTCTCTGTTTGTTTGCGGCAGTTTCTTTTGCAATTGTCGCTTCATCACCATATTCGGACGTGTAGCGCCGAGATTTGTATTTATCACACCTTTTTTCTGATTTCTGATACTCTCTCTGTTGCTCTTGACCCGGTGGACGGGATGTGATGACATCGAAAGGTCGCATGACTTCTCTCAACCAATGATTAATACTACTGCCACCTGCCACAATGTACAGGTTGTGATGACGTCAAAATTTCACTTGACCACTCAGGGCCAATAAGTGAATTTCGTGACACCTGACATATGCGGGGTTGCTCGGCGACAACTCTATTACTATCGCTTTAGAAGGGTTGAGCTTGAATCAAGGGCAGGACAGCGGAGGTATTAAATAAAACAAGTACCGTTGAGAGACAGGAATTGAGCAGAGTGTGGCAGGGAGAAAACGCGTGTCAATCAATGCCGACAGAGAACATGCATGCCAGTTGAGATATAAAACACAGACTTGTATGAGCCACAACACGTCTGGATCCGGCTCCAATCTTATGGAAAAATGATTGAGCATGAACAAGTGGGTTTGTTTTAGAACGTAAGTGAGCGAGCCGATTTTTGACTACGTGAACAAAGCGAGGCCAGACCACAAGGCCATGCCAATGTGACGCACACATGTGTAGACACACGCGCTTCGGAAAACGACGGCCTGAAACTGCGCCCCTTTACTTTCCGTTCGAGATATCGCGGATGTCTCAATTTTTATTTCCTGCGACTGTGTGAATTGTGGCACTGCTTCGAACCATCGAACACCTCGATGTTCAGGGCACGAGACAGACGAAGAAAGAAAGGAAGATCACAGTATACAGACTATGTAGTAATATATAGTCAGTGATCGTTGTCTTATTCCTTCGCCTTCGCCTTGCGTGTCGAGTTGAATTTCAAAGTTTTGTTGCTTAAACCGTCTCATATACTATCTTATTGTCTTAACGGTATATTTATAGATGCAGCTTTAGCTCCTTGTGTGGGAGCTGTTCTTGAGCTCCAGAGTTAGCGAGCAGTTATTTATGACATTTTTATGATGATCGAGTTTAGCTCGCATAAATAGAGACAATGCAAATTTTATTAGGTTTTATTTCAGTAACTGGAAAACAGGACAAAAGACTCGCAACAATGACAGAAGAGGTTGTTGAACTAACCCACCAGTTAAAGTTTGCATGCGCAGAGCTACTTGCCTGCTGAGCATAAATGGAATAAGTGCGCTGTAAATAGAGCAGTACTTTCGCATTCAATCCAGAGGTGCTTTTAGAAAACATGGCGGACGTACGTTTTCGCCAATAAAGTGGAAAGCTATGTAAACCAAATGAAGCAAATGAAAGTGCTCACAGAATCAGAAAGATAAGCTGCGGGAAAACGAAAAAATACAAATAATTAGCTTGCTGTCACAGGAAACGTCCAAGCAAGCACTTGATCTTGGAGGAAGATTTTAAGAGAACTAACTGAATTCAAGACTGCTGTCTTCCTAACACGCAAATAGAAATGGGCTGTTAGCATTCCAGATTTTGCAAAGGGTGCGGACAATGACAAGTGACATAGAGAACTCTCTTCTCTATCTTCCATGTTTCGCTCGGCGCCCGGGCTGGCAGCACATTCCCATACCACGTGGTCGAGAGTGCCTCTCTCCCCACACGTTATGCGATATTGGTCTTTCTCTTCGTCGAGATTGCTATGCATGCCCAGAAGGGGCTTATATGATTTCCCCCTTGTAATCCTCTCCATGCAATTGCCCCTTCGTTTCCGAGGGAATGGTCGGGCGGCAGACAGACCCTCCTGCTCAGCTTATAATATTCCGTGATGTCGTGCTATGAAATCAAGCTGTCTTTCATGTCTATGCGAGAGGGCTACAGAGCTCAGGCAAGCTTGTGTGCTGCGCCATTTCCTGCAACAGACTCGTGCGCTGGAATCCATATTATCTCTATGTTACGTTCTATCGACCTCGCTTCTGAGATTTTAAAAAGGAAATGGCACCTGTCTCACATTGCACAATCCCCCCCAGAACCAATTACTTTTACTATTTGACTTTGAAATGATCTGCAGTGTTTGCGCGACGTTTCGAAGCGCAATTGGTTTCATGTCTCCGCATGTAACAAGCAACAATAAAGTTGTAAATATCACCCAAGCTGTATTAAATATAAACTGTCTTGTGTGAGCGCCTTTAATGCTGTTTCGAAGAAAGCAAGATGTTTAACAAAAAAAGAAGAATGCCTACTACTCTGTGTGTGTCAGTATGGCTATCCATGAAAACCGCCAGTCGCTCGACCACAAACGTAACCAGGGAGATGCCGCTTTTTGCTTTCGACCAGGGTTAACCAGAGCTAAACCACCAGCAATTTTTAGCAGTTGAAGAAAAATTCCTCCTGTTCCAGGATTAGAAGTCGAGACCAGCGCCTGTAAGCGGCAGTCTTGTTACCAACTGAGCTAACCATGCAGAGCAGCGTTGACATGAACCCTGCAAGGAGGGTTGTGTCCAGATGAGTTCATGTAAACGCCGCAGGGTGTCGTAGCGGAGACCACTGCACTCGAGTAACTGGACCGCTGAACTTCTGTTCCGAGGGCTGAGCTGACTCTCAGGCCCCTCTGCAAGTTACATTGAACCCTCTTTCGCCTTCGCGGAAGGCATTTTCTGCAAGGGAGAATAGAAGCGGGAGCCGGTTTCCTAGTCGCGTTGTGGTGCCTAGGATGGCGCGCCGCGAGAGTGGATTCGCTGCTATAGAGTTCGTGTAAACAGACACTCTTCCCACATGGGACTATTTTGAAATAAATTGGGCTACTAAAATTTTTTTCTGGTTTCTTTTTAGAAGGTTTGGCGTTTTGCTTAATTTTGGGCTATACGCTCCCTGAAAATCGAAATGGTAAAAGAAACGTCTTTCAGCAAGTACGCTATGTTTGGTTAGCTGTCGATGCAGCTTTTTTTGTTCTTCTTTCTCTCTTTTCTTCATTAAGCCGCGTTTACATGAATTCAACGGTACCGCATCGCATTCCTAGCCTATCTCGCGGAGCCGATGCGCTACTGTTTACACGTACCACATCAAGCCCGGCAGGAGTCACGACAGAGGGGAGGAGGGACACCTCCAAACACGCTTACATTCACCGCTGAGGTCGACTTGCCATTCTCGATCTGCCCCCGTCTGGAGCTTTGATGCGACGCGCTTTCCTAGCGCTTCATCACCGCTTACATGAATGCGATCCGCTGGTGTCGCATTCATGTAAACTCCGCTCGGCTAGTGTAACAGCGGGCGGTTGAAACTGGTGGGTAGTTTGTCCAAGAAAACGATTTATTTGAGGCCAATACTTTCAAAAAGAACGTCCCTCTTTGTTTCCATAGTAGAAAGAGGGCCGATAAATAGGTTTGTTTACCACACGAAGTGAACAAGAGCAGAAAGACACAGCGTTTTGACAAATTCGCTTGTCTTCATCTTGTCAAGGCATTCATCAGTTTCACTCCCAGGAGGAGGAAGCCCGGATGGGGGGAGGGGGTTGATGGGGGAAGGGTGCGGAGCGCGAACTTTAAGATATTGTGTAGGCAGGATGGGTGCTAAAAAGGACTACCTGGCTGACCTACAAAACAGTGATAAAGAAATACGCCATCTCAGCGGAAAGGAATTGAGGAGGTGGGGAGGGTAAAGCGATGGCGATTGTGGGCTTGAAAGGCTGTGTGTGGCTGATGCCTTGTCTAGGGGATGTATTCTCTAAAGTAAAATCTAACCAGCCTGAAAAGCCCTTTCTCGGGTTCACAGCGCTCTCCTTGTCTGGAAACAAATCGCACTACGGATACATTGATCACTCAGTTGCGAAATTCGGCATTGATAATTGCAGGAGCACGCGTTCTAGCTTTTTTTCAGTGAAGAAATGCGCGAGCGTTGAGAATGCGGAACGCCACGAAGGAATTAAAAACGCACAGGCAACATTCGCAATTGGGAAAAAAAATAACACCAGTCATTCTACTTTATCAGCGCTGTTAAATCTAAGCGCTTCCACCAACTAGCACGCATTGCAACCTTTGCCAGCTAGACTTTACTACAAGGGCCCTGTGCTGGAGCGGGCTACTCTTAGACGAAGGGCCTGATCAGAACGCAGAAAGCACGGTTAAAGCAGCTGCTTTCTTTCTATCGCTCCCTTCTTTCTTCCCACTTCGTAGTTTTATTTCCAGTGTTCAGCTCCGATTTGGCGACCCGGAGTGACCTGTTATCCCAAGCAAGAGCGACTGTGGTGGAAATTATGATCCTGAAACAAGGCCACCACCCACAATTTGCATTTTTTTGTTCTTTATAGCTCCTTTCTGTGAATGAATATTTTCTGCTACTATGCGCGGCTCAGGTGCTTCCGGCCTCAATGGCAGATTCGGCTGGTAGCAACATCTTTTACTTCCATTTTTACTTTATTATGAAAAGAAAAGCCACTAATAATAGCCAGGAAGGAGAGAATGAAATTTGCAGAGGAGGATGGGCTTAATGCAAAGTTCCCCCCCCCCCGCACACACACACACAAACACCCCGGCTGGTAGGACACTACACTCGCAGACAGCTTTTCGTGGCTATGCAGCCAACTAGTTAGGAAAGTGAAGGAGGCGCGCTTTTGTCCACCACCAGTGACCCCCCCTCTACAGGTCATTTGTTCGGGCCAGGGGTGCAGGGGGATGAAAGGGGAGACGACGCAGGCTCACCAAGGCTGAGATAAGTCACTCCCCATGATAATGCAACAAAGCTATGTCCTTAGCTCGTTTCCTGCTTAGCCTTGGCTCCATAGCCACAACCCCCCCCCCCCCCCCCTTCTGTCCGCGAGTATATCTTTGTTCGTCTTCCCGGAATACAGTGTCGGGTCTCTCGCCCCCTCAAGTTCCTTTCTCCCGAGAGCCCCACTCTACACCGGGAGGGACGCACGGTCTCCCTGATTGTTAGCTGCATTCTTTTTACCTCCTCTTTCGGGTACTCCTCCTTAGGGCCCGTCCCAGTAGTCGTGACGATCACAGCACCAATCACAAGGCTGTGCGTTTCCTCTTTCCTTCTTCATCAGCCGCTGTCTCCTCCCCCAGCCCAGAGCAATCAGTTCGGGACCATCGCTAAGACTGCGCGAGTGTCGAATTCACTCGTGTGCCTTATTCAAGCAGACATGGACAGGTTTGACGACACTTCCAGCAACTCGGAGGAGTCTGTGGACAATCTGTCAGAATATGCAAGCAGCGTCGGTGTGCACAGTCACTTCGACGAGGCGGCCTCTTTAGTCCAGCGTCCCGGACGCAAGCACATCGTGTGGGGTTACGACTCCTTCATCGACTACCGCCCCATCACGTTCATGGATCCGCTGCCTGAGCATCGGGTGTGCTTCCTGTGCTTTGAGGTACCGCCGTTCCTATGGATGATCCCGTGCGGCCATGTGATGTGCAGAAACTGTGTGACGTTTGACACTCAGGTAGTCGACTCCGCCGCAACAGCAATGGCCATCTGCCCCAAAGACAATACAGTGTACACCACAGCCGATGTCGAGAGACTAGACTTCAACGCCAAGGATCTGGGGACTCTACGCGTCTACTGCCCCAACCTCGAGAACGGCTGCACACACAGCAGCGAGCTTCGGCACCTCGAGAGCCACTACCCGAGGCATTGTCTCCACGAACCCACATCGTGCACGCGCTGTCCGCCGCGGGACGGCTTCCTCCTCTGCAACTTCGCCTGGCACCGCTACAGAAGCATTGGAAGAAAGCTCGCTTTTTGGTTTTCCGAGTACCTGCAGGAGGCAGGAAGTGACGTCGTCGGCGATGACGCCCTAGTTCCGCCGTCGCAGCACGGGGCAGCTGCGAATGCGACTCCAGGGGAAATGTCGCGTCCGTCCGAAGCCCCACTAGCTGGCGTGATTGCGCGCAGTGCAAAGGTGGATCCTGAGCTCGTGGGAATCTACAACCTGGCCGAACTCCTCTTGAACACTGAGACTTCAAGTTCGCCACTGTTGTCTTCAACGCCCAGCGTCAGCTATGTGCTCCGGAAGATTGGAGGATAAGCCCGACTGGAAACGCCCTGTAGTCTTTCGCAGATCTGCAGCGGCGCCAAAATGGCAACCATTGTAGTATGAGTGAACAGATACCCCCGTCTTGGCGCTCATCATACTTGGCGTCGACAAGAGAGCTCATGACTGCTCATGCCACTCTTTTGCATGCAGGTACTGGTCACTCTGTTACATCATTGTTCTGCATAAACTGTAGCTGGAAATTCAGAACTTCTTTTCGTAACATTTTTATTGTGTTTGAATAAAGAACAACGTTTGTCATTCTGCTTTTCATTACTCCTATTATTCTAGTAGTTCCTTGCACGTTGTTTCAGTATTGCATTCCAGCATTATGTCATTCATATTATCCTGCCTTTGCTTTTTACAATATTGCGGCTGAATAGACAATAAGGGACATTTTCATAGCTTAAGTGGATGTTCGGACGGGTTCTTTATGTCGATATTGTGCCCGAAAGCGTGCCACTCTGTTGACGTAGTTAAATGCATCGTCCGGTGTCTTTACTAGTGTAGTTCGTATCGCATTCGCATATTAAACACATCACCTGAATTTGTCACGCAAATTTGATTCGTTGTAATACGCACACCTGCCGAATTAAGCATAGTAGGTACTCGCCTCTGTATGTTCAGTTTTTGGAAAGGCTGAAGAAATCTAAACGATATAGTTATGAGCCGTGTCACTGGCGATAAACGATGTTTTTTCTTCGCGTTTATGTGTACACGGACTGTTTCCTGAAGGACATAGCACCGCCTGATGTCCGTTCGCGCTGCAGAGCATGATGGTCGTCACGTGATTTCAGTGGTACAGAAACCGGGCGAAGCACGCGTATCGCATCTCCCCCTGGCGGTCACTTCCGAACTTCTGCCCGGGCACGTCGCTGGAGGAACGCATTGAGTGAGCAACGTATCGACTTGCACGCGTGCTTCTCGCACCGCTGGCGCTCTTTCTCTCATTGTGAGCACGTGCCGTGCTGCTCGCAAGTGCACAAAAGAGGGGTTGCCGCTGGTTGTGAGTCATGGCTGGAATTCCGCGACATTCAAAGAGTGCAGAAACTTATTGTTCCCTCAGGGCTGCCATAGAAATACAGGGACACTAGCCAGAGTAGTTCTCTAACACAAATGGCCAAGAGCTGCCAGTGGAATTATACGGATTTCCTGGACGTGTCTTACATTATCGAGGAAAAATTAATATTGGTAAATTGTAAGGTGCTGTAATGGAAATATTGAAAAGCAATGGTCCACCCATTCATGTGCAGCAAATTCTTTGAAAAGTGTTCAGTCACTCGCATCGATCAGTTGACAATACCAAAAACGTAAATAGAAAAAAAATGCAAGCATGTAGATGAGAAATTTTTTTAGTCAAATCTTCCAGTCTGCGAAAAAATGCGTTCATGCACTCAATCTCGATAAAAATCCTTTAGTCTGGAAATGTTGAGTCGAGCTAACGAAACTCCTTTTCATCTTTTTTTTTGTCAGTAAAGCCCTCCGCCGGTCAGATAATACAAAAAATTACTTTGGGGACTAACATCAACAGCTGCGGTGTGCAGACGCGTGTGAGACAAGGTCAGTGATGGCCTCATTGTTCCGACGTGTGACGCCCGGCTCAATTTCCGAAGTAACTTTACTACATGTAAAAAATTTCTAAAAATAAAAGCAATCAAAATGTTTGCTTGCACACGAATGAGTATTTGCATATTAGCGATGGTGCTGCACATACATTGTTTTTGGGATGCGCGTGCGTTGTGATAGGCATTAAAATAAATATACCAACCGTTTATCTCAGTCGTGGTGATTAACCAAACTACAGCATTTTTTCGTAGGCCGTAAGCAAACAGCTGGAAGGCGTATTTCGTGCGTGTTTTAGTTTTTCTTTTCAGCCTCGCGTATCGCCTTATGGGCACTTCATTCGGTGTTCAAATAAAAATTATTTTTATTATTATGCAACGAAGAACGTAGCGAAATTCCAACTATTCGGCCAACAGAGTTGCGTGCGCCGAACTGCTCAGCCACCCCACATAATGAAATATTTTCCGAAAATGACCGTACCAAAAAAAAAAAACGGTATAGCGCCGAACTGCTCAGCCGCCCAACAAAATTAAGTAATTTCCGAAAATGACCGTGCCAAAAAAATGACGGTATTTACCTCAAAATCCGCGTCTTAAATGATCTTGGATTTTAATTGCGATACCCATTTCGCCCTTACGGTAACGGCGTTTTCTTCAAAAATCTTCTCCACGGAGTGTACCTGATTCACTAGCAGTTCTCCTTTTTTGAAATTTGCACTGCTAAAAAAATTCACTATTTCGTTGAACCTACATCTCCGAGTACAGTGCCGCGATAGAAAGAAATACGAACGGCAGCTACGCCCTCCGCTGTTGCAATTTATTTCTGTAACGCTTATACTTGGATTGAAGCTCAAATGCTCTAGGGACATCCATGATAAAATAATGTACCACTGTAGTACCTTTTGTTACCACCCAAGTAAAAGCGCTGTGAAGATAAATTCCAACTGCTCAGCGATGCTGGCTTTTCTTTCTATCGCACCTGTACATTTTCCTAATCCTCTGAAGCTCGTCAGCGTTCAAGCACGAGGGAAAAAGCACGCGACTCCGCAAGCAGCACATTTGTAAGAATTCAAGGGCGTGCAAAGCACGTGCAGAATTGGTCTTTTTTTAAAAAAAGCGAAGGGTGACCCGTCTGCCCGGTCATTCGTCCGGAGTCGACCAGAGAGGGCGCTTTTTTTCTGGAAACTGCAGCGTCCCCCCTCACCCTGCGAAGCTGCTGTCCCCTACAGATAGGCGTCGCCACCAAGCTTAGCGTGTGTGCAGAAGCTCGCGGCCTTTGGGATCAAGAAGATGGGTTCGCCTCGTAAGCAAGGGATGCCTGCCCAGGATGACAGCGTGGAAGAACTTAGTTCCATCTCCACCAGTAGCGACAGTGACAGCACGACTGGGGGCCATGAAAAGGTAGGCGTTGATCATGATAAACTTTATCCCGTCAACGATCAATTAACTGGCAAGTAATCGAGTGGTGTCAGGCGTTTCCTCCTTGACCTTGGAGGATCCGTGAAGTGATACTTCGAGTTTTAAAGCCATATGTACGATCCTCTCTTGGGCTTAAGGAAGTGTATACAAATCTGAAGTTCTTGTGCCAACCGCAGGCTTCGCGTGTGTGTGGCCTTCAGAGAAAACACTCTCTACGCCGTCCCAGTGCCAGCTCCACTGCAGCGTTGCGGTGGGCGTTTCGAGCGCGTTGTCTCGCACTGTCGTGTGTGCGTACATCCCAGCAATCCATTCGTGCGATCAGCGACAGGGCCTCTTAAAAGCGAAATGCTTCTGTACTCCTCATGTGACGTCACTCATCTTGGCACCCGTCGCTTCTTGAGTGTTGTTTCGAAATTCGTGCCGCCGTATAGTTTTGTTTGGTTTACAAAGTTTAACGTCCCAAAGTGACTCAGGCTACGAGGGATGCCGTAGCTACGAAAATTTTGACCACCTGTGGTTCTTTAAGGCCGATTCACACGACGGACCGTTCGTCCGCGGCCCGCGCATCATGTGTTCATGCGTCACCAAATCGAGAGGCGTGCTGTCTGCCCGCGGACTGGACAACCAAGGAAGTTTAAGTGCCTCTCACCTCGCAGAAATTAGCGACGGCCCGCAAAGGTTAGCTCTGGCAAGCACCGCTCTTGCTAATATTTCGGATGCCGCATTTCGCTGAGTGACGATGAGCTGGCGCGCTGTTTTGACAAACTGCACTGCGTTCGCTACCATGAAAATTCGATCGACTGGGCTAGGAAGAGCGCCCAGGCCATTGAGGAATTAGACAAAGGGCCGTACCTGCACCATTCAATTGGGGTCATGGGTCGGGAGGAGAAATCAGTTTGACCAGCGTTGCCAAACGCTTTAAAATAATCTGGCAACAGTGATACACCCAGCGCGTCGTCTGCACTTTTGGTCCGTCGCATCCGCTAGACGTCATCGGATCGCAAGCCAGTTTTTATTGGCGCAAGAACACGTGATGCGCGGGACGCAAGCGAACTGATCGTACAGTACACGGGCTTCTAAAATTTCGCCCTCATAGAAATTCGGCCGCCGCAGCCGGTATGGAACCCGCGTCTTTCGGGTCAGCACATGAACGTCGTAGCCACTTAGCCACCGCGGCATGTCTCCGTATAGTTAACAGGAAGAACTGCGTGACGTCACAGGAGGAGTTCTGAGGTCTTTTGTTTCTAGAAGACATTGCCGGTGGACTATTCGCTGCATCTAGTTTTAAACGCGCTCGACTTGCATGCAGTGCTGTCGGCAAAGTCTCTCGGTAAATACAGCGCTGAGTCTTGACAGTCACGCTAGTCGTTTCGGCAGCCTTGATAATTCCGTCCTTGCATAATTCAGCGCTCCACAGGATGAAAATGCAATGCACGGATATGTGGTCGCATGTCTTACCTAGCGAAAATACGAGGTACTTATATGTGCGCCAGTACAGTGCCACTGCAGCGCTCGCGTATAAACCCAAGACACCTTAATATATTTTCTATGAAACAAATGAGAAAAGTTTTCGCCGGATCGTGTTCCATATCTTCAGTCGCACCTGTACATAGTCGTTGCAGTCCTTGATACATATCTCGGGAGCAAATACACCTGTATTACGATAACCTAATATTTGAGGCCGACTGTCCTTGCATGAGTGGTTTGGGAGCATGCTGACGACGACTGAATTCAAGCTACGACTCAAAGAGCGCCAGGTCAGGGCTTTTTTGCATAGCATTTCGAGCCTTCTGCGCGGCGGCACCGCCACGCTTTCACGTCGTTGGTCACGTGACCAAGTTCCACTCGGCCAGCTGTAGCTATCGCGTCACTCCAGGTTTAACCAAAGCTAAACCACCGCCAATTTTTTTTTCTTCATTGTAAAATCAGGAGTCCAGACAACTTTTATCGCCTATTCTTTAATAAACGGATTTCACTTGCTCGCAGGTCGACTGAAGTGATGCTGACCTTAGTGTTCCCTCTCTCCTTGATAAAAAGAAAAAAGCTTCAGGTAGCTCACGAGCTAATTTATTCTTAATTCTCGTTGGAAGTTTGATTTCCTCAATTCGTGGCTGACAGTTCTTATCGCTGTCATCCTTGTTAGAGTGATAGTGAGCGGGTAGATTTTTGACGGAGTGTTTCCTATCAATCTTTCGTGTCTCCTTCTAGGTTCGTTGAAGCAACGCCCAGTTTGTCCGATATATGCTTTGGCCGACGTGACAGGGGGATCCCGTAGCCCATGGCCGTGGCGCACCGGACATACGGCGTTGCGTGTTTCGTTCCACAGCGTCAAGACGCAGGGCCACCACTGCTTACCTTGGGGCAGGTCTTGGCCAATGCACATGCTGCTCACACGCCGTACTTGTTGCCAACCCTCTTGACAATGCAACACCAATTAGCCCCTCAAATTGTTTTATTTCGCGTGCGTCCATGATCTATGGAAGCCCATTCGTATCACGTCCTTGTTATGTGCTCGTGCCCGCGACGTCATCCGCTGGATGACCTACAGCTAATCTGATTCTAAGCAAACCGCCATCTTTCCTGGCAGGTGCAGAACACCTTTTCCTGCTCTGTTTGTCTACTTTTCTAGATTTTGCCTTTAGTGCCGCCGACACTCGGGTGTTTCGAATTCTTCCAGCTTTGATTTGCGCAGTATGCAGTTAATTCCGCCATCACGTCTGGTCTCTTTCGCATTGTGCAAGCCTCTTTATAGTCTGTGAAACAACAAAACACCAAGGACGTGAGCTTTCTTTTTTTTTTTAATAGAAAGTGTCTAGTGAACGCATCAATATCAGTACCAGTTTTTCTGCTAACAATTGTCTTGACAAGGGCGATTTTTTTTGATACAAAGAAGTGTCTAGTGAACGCATCAATTTCAGTACCTGTCTTGCTGCCAACAAATTGTCTTGACAAGGCCGGTGCGAAGGTCTTTGGCAGCTGCCGACAATCCAAGGAAATAGGCAGCCTTCTCACGCGTGGCGTTTAAAACGAGTTTTGGAGCTATATTAAAGTGGAACAGACTTTATTTGCGCCCATATTTTGTAATTCACTGCAGTCAACGTTGGCCCCACCCCTTTTGTGCAGGCGTCTCTTATCCCATGGCAGTAGCAATGACTAAATTTTTGTTCGACGGCGGGCTCTTTCGTTCTATCGTTCGTTCTGTAACAAGCCCGCGGTCTGTCGTTTTCTACTTTCCTCGAAACTGGCCGGACCGGCTACTTTTGAAAGACGGTGCGGGGGGGGGGGGGATTTTACCTGTCTTCAGCGCCACTCGTGTTTTGTCTTTTGTCACCACGACCCGTACAAGCGAGCGCGGACCCCAGTTCCCGGGAACGCTTTTTGATGAAGGCAGCCTTGGTCTGTCAGATTATCCTAACGCGATTATCCCCAAACCCCTCATGGGATTTCACCCGCCTCCGCGTCGGGTTTTCCCGCACATCACGCCAAAATACTTGCCCTTTCGGAAAGCTTTCGGGCAAAGGAACCTCTCCAGAGCCCATAACTGGTCTTAATAGCCAAAATTTGTTGGGCCAGAGCGCCGAGGGTAACTGCGTTTTCGAAATCCTAAAACTTGATATGGGTGTTACTTAATTTGGGCCATAAGCCTTGCAATAAACGAGACTAACAATAATAGTTAAGAAGGCAAGTACCCGAGTTTAGTTAACCAGCATACTAGTCGGCTTGTCTTTACTCTATCCTTATGCACTGTACCGAAGATCACGCTTTGTGAATGAAAGCGCTCTTCTAACTCAAAGCCCTTTTTTTTTAATTGCAGAATACCTTAGATGATTTGTTTGGTTTGTGGGGGTTTAACGTCACAAAGCGACTCAGGCTATGAGGGACGGATTACGACACCTGGGGATCTTTAACGCGTAGTGACATCGCACAGTACGCGGGCCTCTAGAATTCCGTCTCCATCGAAATTCGACCGCCGTGGGCCACGAATAGCTTAGATGAAACATGCGGTATGTTAAACCGGCTCGAGGGGGCTCATTCCGCTCGATGAAGGGCATTTGCATCTAGAGGGAATTTTTCCGCAGGTACTTCTATGAAAGCAAATGTATCCAGCAAAAAATGCGCCTTAGCAGGTAATCGGAGCTAAGAGGAATTTGTCGCCAAAGCCATGGTATTTTTCACATTTCTGACGCCCAAGACAAGCAGAAACAGTCAGACTAAACCACCAGCTTTATTTGTGGCATGGAGCACCCGACGGCCCCAGCAGCACACCATATCATTTCGCATGCGAACTCGGCTGCCTGCGAAGTGCGTGTCTGCATTGATCACATTTTGTGAAAATGATTAGCAATCAGTTGTTGAGTACCTCGAAAGTAAGGCGCTCAACTAACCCTCAAGTCATTTTCAATCCTTTGGAAATTCCATTGGCCGTGTTTTAATCCGGCTCCTGAAATAAAAAAGAAAGGCCAGGTGATACAAACATGCCCACAATCGCCTTACACCTGCGAGACGGAAAGCTTAAAGCAAAAGAACGGCGTTGAGTTCAGCTTCGTCTGTTCAAACATTAGTATATCGTCGCAACATTTTTCGTCACAATAAAAGCGCGAGCAGGAAATAGGAGCTGGCGCTTCTTTTCTTCGTGTACAAGGTTTTCTTGTTTACAAAACACAAAAATGGGTACAGGTGTTGATAGTGGACTCAAAGCGTTTCGGGTATCAACGGCGCAGCGTTCGAAAACCTTCGCATCCGTGCAGATGACGCCTGTTGCGCTGGCTTTGATAAGGCAGCGCGGCATGCGAAGAGGTCCGCGCAGTGTTTGATGCGGCGCCTGCGCGGGTGATGCGCCAGCTTTCGATGTTTCTATTTTTCTCCCAGGGGTAATTGCTTGTTTGAAAAACGCTCCCTCTTTCAAACAGGAAGAGTTCTGGGGCTTAATCGCAGTGTTGCCAGAACAAGAAAACGTTCGACAAAACCGTTTACACGTGACGCATTTTGCGCAACCCTCAAGCTGGCGTCCTGCCGCGCTATTTTGCCACACCTCCGCGCGTTTGACGAGGGCTCCTTAAAAAGCTGCCGAGAAGGTTGCCGCCGCTCGAGGGCCAGGAATCGCCACGCGGTTGAGCGACTTTGAGAAGTTTCGCTTTTTACGATATGCCACCTCTTAAACGCAAAGTCAACACGGCTATGGTGTGGCTGGCATCTGGGTTTATCGTGTCGCTTATCAGATTTTTTCGCTGCTATCTCGAAACAAAAGGGGGCCTCTGAAGCGCTAACCGCATGAGGCGATAATTCGCGGCGACACGCCGCGCGATGGCATCGCGCAATGGTCTGAGGGCCGCCGAATTAAGCACTGTCGCTCATCGCGTCGGCCAGGTTCTGGGTTTTCAGAAAAACTCGCCCATCGCCCGGAAGTACCGTGCGAGACTAGCCAATGACGGTAGGCCTTGCGGGTGCGTACTTCCGATCCGTTTTGCGCGCGAAAGTCGATTTTTCTTTTCAGCGGCCTTTCAGCGGAGCAAAAGCCGATGCATCCCTCACCATGGCAGCTATGCAAGAATTTATTGAAAGGCTCATTAATGAAGTTCAAAAGTAGAAGGTGCTGTGGGATATGTCCTACACACGCACTATACGTCACAAGAGTGCCGGAATGTCGCCTGGCGCCTCATCGCAGCGTCCCTCGGGCGCGCAATTCTGCGTCACGTGACTTTGTGTAGTCGACTAAAAATAAAATTACCTAAATATATTTTTCAATGTTTTTATTGTGTTTTATCTTGTACGAAGCCTTAAGAGCGTTGTTCTACGCGTTAATTAACGCAATCGAGAAGCGCTGAAAACGCGCCGCTAGCCGACGCCGAGTCCCGTCGCTTCGTGCGGTTTGCGCCAGCGGCAGCGATGGGCGACGGCGGCGTCATCCCGCGACGTATCGCGAAGGAGTACCGCCTCATGCGGTTACCGCTTGAACCCTTACGTCGATAACAGCAGATAGCAACTGCTGCACTGTGTTAAGGCTGGCGTGTTATCACCTTCCTGTGATGGCTGTCCACAAGGAAGCAATTTTCTTTGGCTAATCAGCTTACTATCGGGCCACACTTCTTTTTGTCCTGTTTCGTGCCTGCGCACTCGGCCGTCGCGCTGCATTCGGGTTAATACGATACCAAGTGAAACTGTGGCTGTTTTGCCGAAGGCGCAAACCCGCGGCCTATGCCACGTGGTCGAGCGCTACAGTCGACCGCCGGGACTGAAATTTCCTTTAGAGGAAGATACCGAAACGGTCTTGAAATCTGGATCATGTCGTGTTCCACGTGACGGAAGATGTAGCGGTGCGCTTGCTACTGGCGTAATCTGATGGTAAAGTTCGGCTACTTGTTGCCTGGTCCTCTGCATTTAATATCGTTAACGAAAGCTATCTGTGGTTTCACGAGCCGTGCGCCAATTTGAGTTCCTTCATCTTTTTTAAAGGCAAGAGCGGTTCAAAAATATGCTTGCACGGAATGCAAATATTCAAGTGGCAGCTGAGAACTGCTGTCGGTAGGCTATGCATGTTTTACTGCGCTTAATACTCCTAAGACGCATATTTATCTGTAACCCGCCGCGGTGGATCCGTGGTTATGGCTCTGGGTTGCCGACCCGTATGACGCGCAGTCGATGCTGGCCGCGGGAGGCACATTTCGATGGAGGCGAAAAGCTGGAGGCCCACATACGGTGAATTATCAGTGCATGTCAAAGAACACCAGGTGGTCGAAATTACCGGAGCCCTCCACTGCGGCGTCCTTCATAGCCTGCGTCGCTTTGGCCTGTTAAACCCGTTGAAACCAACCAAACCAAATATGTTTATCTGTGATATGGTTAGATCTTTTTTTTTGTTCTATCATTGTGATGAACGAGATCGACTAGAATCATGTCTTCCGCACGCTCGGATGGCGGCACTGCTCCAAGTATCGCTGATGCCCACATTCATGCCGTTCCCCTGCGCAGGAATTGCAGGCCCAAGATTTCGGACATCGGTACACCGTCCGGGGATACGACTCCTTCGTCGACTGCCGCCGGCTCACTTTCGTTGATCCACTGCCCAAAGCGCGGGTGTGTTGCTTGTGCCACGACGTGCTGCCGGTACAGTATCTTGCTCCGTGCGGCAATGCCATATGCGCCAGCTGCCTGGACGTTTCCATCAAAGAGGCCCCCGCCAAGTGCAGGGAAAGACGGGAAGGCACCTCGCCCGAAGGCGATGCCAAGTTCAGCATGCATGGCGTGACGAGACTTGACTTCGACGCCAAGGACCTGGGCACTCTGCGCGTCTACTGCCCTAACATCGATTACGGCTGCACGCACAGCAGTGAGCTTCGGCGCCTTGAGGAGCACTACTTGAAGAACTGTCCTCACCACCCGAAGATGTGCTTCCGCTGCCGACGGGAGGACATCCCGCCTGGTGATTTCGTCCTGCACATCTACAGCTGTAAAAGATGATCAGTAGAAGCAAGGAGTGTCGACCGCCAAAGCCCCTCTGTCCAGCAGTCCCTGTCCGAATAACCTGCGAGTCAGACTGAAGAGGAACACTTGTGTGCTACGCAGGCCCTACTCGCCGAGGTCACTGAGCGTGGTGAAGAGGTGCAGACTGAGCCCGTGGAACACCTGAATCAACTGGCCCCAGACATCAAAAGAGCTCCCTGAGGTCTCCGGGACTCGTGAAGGCGCTACCGTAGGCACGCTGTCCGTGGGTCCTGCAAGTCCCAACGAAGTCTCTACCAAAGGCGACCTCCCATTGGAGGACCTGTTTGTGGGGAAGCAACAACGTTGATCGGCCGGGGCTCCTTCGACCGTTGACGTCTTCTGCGCTCTCGGAAGTATGCCTGTCTTCGTTTGCTTCGACTACTCGCCCGAGACTTCCAACGCAGAAACGTCCGAGGCTCACTCGCTTTCAGTGTTCAATCACTGAGAGCATTTTTAGCGCCCTTCCGCCATTCCTTTCCTTTTCAAAAGTGCGCCATTGCATTGTTTTCATTGTAAATTTTACGCGTAAACTTACAAATCTCTCGGTACGTTATTGGTGCATAACAACCAACTATTCTTTTCGAGATAATACGTGATATAAGTAACGTGCATTCCCGTGTTTATTGGTTATGCGTTAAACTTGTAGATTCATGACCATTGTCCCATAAAACAAGCAATAAAGGTCCATTTTATTCCTGAAGCGAATATTTGCACTTACTTTCAGCCCGTAAAGCAGTCGAATGCGCACCCAATCCTGGGAGGGAATTGAAGCACCGTTATGCGTGTTTGCCTGCGAAAGCTCGAATCATTTCCATATTTACTCCCGTTGTCGGGCATGACCTACATTCTTAATTGAAATAAAAAAAATCTTAATCATTGCAGTTCTTTAACCTCTGTAATAAATTTACCTCCAATATCCGCACTATATATTCTTGACAAAAGCGTGCGATCATTACATCCGTAAATAGGCTGTTACGTGCACAATATCGTGAAAAAAACTACTGAAGCTAAGAAAGTGTACTGTAATAAAGGTTTATTTCCAGTAACGGCCCACGCATGCGCATAGCACCTTCGCCACCGTTTTCGATGAAAATGCCGTTAACTATGGCTGATGAGTTAGCTGCAGCACACGTGTTCGGAAAATAGCCTTTCTTCGACCAAGCGCACCAGGGACTTTCGAAAAAGAGACGCTCAGCATTGCGCCTACTACCATCATTACCGCTTATTTTTTGTTGACAAGAGGAACAACTGCCCCGTGGGTCGCCACGGATGTGGTGTCCAGTAACGTCTTACTTTCGCTCCGTGAATTTCGCCTCTTAGCAAATTAAGGTCTAGAGTCGCCACGTAACGAGCAGAGAAGCCCATACGATCCAAATAAGGGCCCTCTTTGAAATTGGTGGACAACTGAACAAGGACGATATAATAAAAACAAAAACGGGATGCCAAAGCAGAATGATTTCTGGTGGGAAAAAATGACCATCGAACACCTCGATGTTCAGGGCACGAGACAGACGAAGAAAGAAAGGAAGATCACAGTATACAGACTATGTAGTAATATATAGTCAGTGATCGTTGTCTTATTCCTTCGCCTTCGCCTTGCGTGTCGAGTTGAATTTCAAAGTTTTGTTGCTTAAACAGTCCCATATACTATCTTATTGTCTTAACGGTATATTTATAGATGCAGCTTTAGCTCCTTGTGTGGGAGCTGTTCTTGAGCTCCAGAGTTAGCGAGCAGTTATTTATGACATTTTTATGATGATCGAGTTTAGCTCGCATAAATAGAGACAATGCAAATTTTATTAGGTTTTATTTCAGTAACTGAAAAACAGGACACAAGACTCGCAACAATGACAGAAGAGGTTGTTGAACTAACCCACCAGTTAAAGTTTGCATGCGCAGAGCTACTTGCCTGCTGAGCATAAATGGAATAAGTGCGCTGTAAATAGAGCAGTACTTTCGCATTCAATCCAGAGGTGCTTTTAGAAAACATGGCGGACGTACGTTTTCGTCAATAAGTGGAAAGCTATGTAAACCAAATGAAGCAAATGAAAGTGCTCACAGAATCAGAAAGATAAGCTGCGGGAAAACGAAAAAATACAAATAATTAGCTTGCTGTCACAGGAAACGTCCAAGCAAGCACTTGATCTTGGAGGAAGATTTTAAGAGAACTAACTGAATTCAAGACTGCTGTCTTCCTAACACGCAAATAGAAATGGGCTGTTAGCATTCCAGATTTTGCAAAGGGTGCGGACAATGACAAGTGACATAGAGAACTCTCTTCTCTATCTTCCATCTTTTGCTCAGCGCCCGCGCTGCCAGCACATTCCCATACCACGTGGTCGAGAGTGCCTCTCTCCCCACACGTTATGCGATATTGGTCTTTCTCTTCTTTGAGATTGCTATGCATGCCCAGAAGGGGCTTATATGATTTCCCCCTTGTAATCCTCTCCATGCAATTGCCCCTTCGTTTCCGAGGGAATGGTCGGGCGGCAGACAGACCCTCCTGCTCAGCTTATAATATTCCGTGATCTCGTGCTATGAAATCAAGCTGTCTTTCATGTCTATGCGAGAGGGCTACAGAGCTCAGGCAAGCTTGTGTGCTGCGCCATTTCCTGCAACAGACTCTTGCGCTGGAATCCATATTATCTCTATGTTACGTTCTATCGGCCTCGCTTCTGAGATTTTAAAAAGGAAATGGCACCTGTCTCACATTGCACAATCCCCCCCAGAACCAATTACTTTTACTATTTGACTTTGAAATGATCTGCAGTGTTTGCGCGACGTTTCGAAGCGCAATTGGTTTCATGTCTCCGCATGTAACAAGCAACAATAAAGTTGTAAATATCACCCAAGCTGTATTAAATATAAACTGTCTTGTGTGAGCGCCTTTAATGCTGTTTCGAAGAAAGCAAGATGTTTAACAAATAAAGAAGAATGCCTACTACTCTGTGTGTGTCAGTATGGCTATCCATGAAAACCGCCAGTCGCTCGACCACAAACGTAACCAGGGAGATGCCGCTTTTTGCTTTCGACCCAGGGTTAACCAGAGCTAAACCACCAGCAATTTTTAGCAGTTGAAGAAAAATTCCTCCTGTTCCAGGATTAGAAGTCGAGACCAGCGCCTGTAAGCGGCAGTCTTGTTACCAACTGAGCTAACCATGCAGAGCAGCGTTGACATGAACCCTGCAAGGAGGGTTGTGTCCAGATGAGTTCATGTAAACGCCGCAGGGTGTCGTAGCGGAGACAACTGCACTCGAGTAACTGGACCGCTGAACTTCTGTTCCGAGGGCTGAGCTGACTCTCAGGCCCCTCTGCAAGTTACATTGAACCCTCTTTCGCCTTCGCGGAAAGCATTTTCTGCAGGGGAGAATAGAAGCGGGAGCCGGTTTCCTAGTCGCGTTGTGGTGCCTAGGAGGGCGCGCCGCGAGAGTGGATTCGCTGCTATAGAGTTCGTGTAAACAGACACTCTTCCCAGATGGGACTATTTTGAAATAAATTGGGCTACTAAAATTTTTTTCTGGTTTCTTTTTAGAATGTTTGGCGTTTTGCTTAATTTTGGGCTATACGCTCCCTGAAAATCGAAATGGTAAAAGAAACGTCTTTCAGCAAGTACGCTTTGTTTGGTTAGCTGTCGATGCAGCTTTTTTTGTTCTTCTTGCTCTCTTTTCTTCATTAAGCCGCGTTTACATGAATTCAACGGTACCGCATCGCATTCCTAGCCTATCTCGCGGAGCCGATGCGCTACTGTTTACACGTACCACATCAAGCCCGGCAGGAGTCACGACAGAGGGGAGGAGGGACACCTCCAAACACGCTTACATTCACCGCTGAGGTCGACTTGCCATTCTCGATCTGCCCCCGTCTGGAGCTTTGATGCGACGCGCTTTCCTAGCGCATCATCACCGCTTACATGAATGCGATCCGCTGGTGTCGCATTCATGTAAACTCCGCTCGGCTAGTGTAACAGCGGGCGGTTGAAACTGGTGGGTAGTTTGTCCAAGAAAACGATTTATTTGAGGCCAATACTTTCAAAAAGAACGTCCCTCTTTGTTTCCATAGTAGAAAGAGGGCCGATAAATAGGTTTGTTTACCACACGAAGTGAACAAGAGCAGAAAGAGCCAGCGTTTTGACAAATTCGCTTGTCTTCATCTTGTCAAGGCATTCATCAGTTTCACTCCCAGGAGGAGGAAGCCCGGATGGGGGGACGGGGGAGTGATGGGGGAAGGGTGGGGAGCGCGAACTTGAAAATATTGTGTAGGCAGGATGGGTGCTAAAAAGGACTACCTGGCTGACCTACAAAACAGTGATAAAGAAATACGCCATCTCAGCGGAAAGGAATTGAGGAGGTGGGGAGTGTAAAGCGATGGCGATTGTGGGCTTGAAAGGCTGTGTGTGGCTGATGCCTTGTCTAGGGGATGTATTCTCTAAAGTAAAATCTAACCAGCCTGAAAAGCACTTTCTCGGGTTCACAGTGGTCTCCTTGTCTGGAAACAAATCGCACTACGGATACATTGATCACTCAGTTGCGAAATTCGGCATTGATAATTGCAGGAGCACACGTTCTAGCTTTTTTTCAGTGAGAAATGCGCCAGCGTTGAGAATGCGGAACGCCACGAAGGAATTAAAAACGCACAGGCAACATTCGCAATGGGGGAAAAAAAGTAACACCAGTCATTCTACTTTATCAGCGCTGTTAAATCTAAGCGCTTCCACCAACTAGCACGCATTGCAACCTTTGCCAGCTAGACTTTACTATAAGGGCCCTGTGCTGGAGCGGGCTACTCTTAGACGAAGGGCCTGATCAGAACGCAGAAAGCACGGTTAAAGAAGCTGCTTTCTTTCTATCGCTCCCTTCTTTCTTCCCACTTCGTAGTTTTATTTCCAGTGTTCAGCTCCGATTTGGCGACCCGGAGTGACCGGTTATCCCAAGCAAGAGCGACTGTGGTGGAAATTTGGATCCTGAAACAAGGCCACCACTCACAATTTGCATTTTTTGTTCTTTATAGCTCCTTTCTGTGAATGAATATTTTCTGCTACTATGCGCGGCTCAGGTGCTTCCGGCCTCAATGGCAGATTCGGCTGGTAGAAACATCTTTTACTTCCATTTTTACTTTATTATGAAAAGAAAAGCCACTAATAATAGCCAGGAAGGAGATAATGAAATTTGCAGAGGAGGATGGGCTTAATGCAAAGCTACCCCGCCCCCCCCCTGCCCCCCCCCCCCCCCCGCACACACACACACACACCCCGGCTGGTAGGACACTACACTCGCAGACAGCTTTTCGTGGCTATGCAGCCAACTAGTTAGGAAAGTGGAGGATGCACGCTTTTGTCCACCAACAGTGACCCCCCCTCTACAGGTCATTTGTTCGGGCCAGGGGTGCAGGGGGATGAAAGGGGAGACGACGCAGGCTCACCAAGGCTGAGATAAGTCACTCCCCATGATAATGCAACAAAGCTATGTCCTTAGCTCGTTTCCTGCTTAGCCTTGGCTCCATAGCCACAACCCCCCCCCCCCCCCCCCTTCTGTCCGCGAGTATATCTTTGTTCGTCTTCCCGGAATACCGCGTCGGGTCTCTTGCCCCCTCAAGTTCCTTTCTCCCGAGAGCCCCACTCTACACCGGGAGGGACGCACGGTCTCCCTGATTGTTAGCTGCATTCTTTTTACCTCCTCTTTCGGGTACTCCTCCTTAGGGCCCGTCCCAGTAGTCGTGACGATCACAGCACCAATCACAAGGCTGTGCGTTTCCTCTTTCCTTCTTCATCAGCCGCTGTCTCCTCCCCCAGCCCAGAGCAATCAGTTCGGGACCATCGCTAAGACTGCGCGAGTGTCGAATTCACTCGTGTGCCTTATTCAAGCAGACATGGACAGGTTTGACGACACTTCCAGCAACTCGGAGGAGTCTGCGGACAAACTTTCAGAATATGCAAGCAGCGTCGGTGTGCACAGTCACTTCGACGAGGCGGCCTTTTTAGTCCAGCGTCCCGGACGCAAGCACATCTTGTGGGGTTACGACTCCTTCATCGACTACCGCGCCATCACGTTCGTGGATCCGCTGCCTGAGCATCGGGTGTGCTTCCTGTGCTTTGAGGTACCACCGTTCCTATGGATGATCCCGTGCGGCCATGTGATGTGCAGAAACTGTGTGACGTTTGACACTCAGGTAGTCGACTCCGCCGCAACAGCAATGGCCATCTGCCCCAAAGACAATACAGTGTACACCACAGCCGATGTCCAGAGACTAGACTTCAACGCCAAGGATCTGGGGACTCTACGCGTCTACTGCCCCAACCTCGAGAACGGCTGCACACACAGCAGCGAGCTTCGGCACCTCGAGAGCCACTACCCGAGGCATTGTCTCCACGAACCCACATCGTGCACGCGCTGTCCGCCGCGGGACGGCTTCCTCCTCTGCAACTTCGCCTGGCACCGCTACAGAAGCATTGGAAGAAAGCTCACTTTTTGGTTTTCCGAGTACCTGCAGGAGACAGGAAGTGACGTCGTCGGCGGTGACGCCCTAGTTCCGCCGTCGCAGCACGGGGCAGCTGCGAATGCGACTCCAGGGGAAGTGTCGCGCCCGTCTGAAGCCCCACTAGCTGGCGTGATTGCGCGCAGTGCAAAGGTGGATCCTGAGCTCGTGGGAATCTACAACCTGGCCGAACTCCTCTTGAACACTGAGACTTCAAGTTCGCCACTGTTGTCTTCAACGCCCAGCGTCAGCTATGTGCTCCGGAAGATTGGAGGATAAGCCCGACTGGAAACGCCCTGTAGTCTTTCGCAGATCTGCAGCGGCGCCAAAATGGCAACCATTGTAGTATGAGTGAACAGATACCCCCGTCTTGGCGCTCATCATACTTGGCGTCGACAAGAGAGCTCATGACTGCTCATGCCACTCTTTTGCATGCAGGTACTGGTCACTCTGTTACATCATTGTTCTGCATAAACTGTAGCTGGAAATTCAGAACTTCTTTTCGTAACATTTTTATTGTGTTTGAATAAAGAACAACGTTTGTCATTCTGCTTTTCATTACTCCTATTATTCTAGTAGTTCCTTGCCCGTTGTTTCAGTATTGCATTCCAGCATTATGTCATTCATATTATCCTGCCTTTGCTTTTTACAATATTGCGGCTGAATAGACAATAAGGGACATTTTCATAGCTTAAGTGGATGTTCGGACGGGTTCTTTATGTCGATATTGTGCCCGAAAGCGTGCCACTCTGTTGACGTAGTTAAATGCATCGTCCGGTGTCTTTACTAGTGTAGTTCGTATCGCATTCGCATATTAAACACATCACCTGAATTTGTCACGCAAATTTGATTCGTTGTAAAAGGCACACCTGCCGAATTAAGATTTATTCATTTTATGCATTGATTCCGGTAAATCCGGTATTATATATTCGGGAGCTAAAACCGCACTCAGCAGTGGAGTACTTTTTTCTGGTAACCTGTTTCGCATGTGCTATGCGTGCCTAAGGAGAATGCAGGACCACGTCGTTTCACCTCCTCTTCCAAGGCACACGTGGTACTCGCATACACGACCCTAAAGGCCGATTCACACGACAGACTGTTCGCCCGCGGCCCGCGCATCACGTGTTCGTGCGTCACCAAATCAAGAGGTGTGCTGTCGGCCCGCGGACTGGACAACCAAGGAAGTTCAAGTGCTTTTCCTATCGCGGGAATTAGTGGCAGCCCGCAAAGATCCACGGGCCAGCTCTGGCTGCCGCATTTCGCTGAGTGGCGTTGAGCTGGCGCGCTGTCTTGACAAGCTGTACTGCATTCGCTACCATGACGAAGTGATCGACTCGGCTAGCATGACAGCCCAGGCCATTGAGGAATTGGACGCAGGGCTACACCTACACCATTCATTCGCAGACATGGGCCGGAGGAAAAACGAGTTTGACCAGCGTTGCCAAACGCTTTAAAATAATCTGGCAACAGTGGTACACCCAGCGCGTTGTCTGCTGTTTTGGTCCGTCGCATCCGCTTGACGTCATCGGATGGCAGGCCAGTGTTTAGTGGCGCATGAACGCGTGATGCGTGGGCCGCGGGCGAACGGACCGTCGTGTGAAGCGGCCATAAAGCGATAAGAACCGGGCTGGTATGGGATGAAGTCTCTTCGCTTTGACTGCCGTTGCTGCACAAGTTCAAGGAGTGTAGTACTTAAGCATTAGTTTTGCGATTGCAGCGCGCGCCTGCGGCACTTCCATCCCTAATTGCTATGCGAAATTGCCAGCATAGTGCAGCATGAGTTCTTGGCTGCTTTGCATTCCGGCTTCTCTCAGAAATCTGAAAATCTTCCGGAGATTTCGCGTGGCATTTCGCCAAAAAGAAAACGCTTTTCAAGTGCAGCAATATGGCCCTGCCCATGTGTTGGTTGGAGAAGAAATGACCGCAGTCGTAGTGAAATTATGACAGTTATTTCTTAACGGTTCGTGTCGTCAGAATTTCAAACAAACGTTCAAGTCGAGACCCATGGACAGCAATTCAGCGGATATTAGTGTATCATCTGCGTGTAGAGATGCTGCGACTTTTTTTTTTTCAGTAAAACGACGATTGCGTACGATTGGCTCATGACAACCCTTCATTCCGAGTTGCTGAATGAAAATATTTCACGTGGATCGGGATTTTGGCATCCGTTGATGTCGATGGCTCGCAGTTGGCTGTACTTCGGCGACGACACCACTGCTACCAGCCAAATAAGTCTGCACTCGACCATTCCTTTTGGAAACAGCCAATTGCAAGCTGCACTTGAACCGCCTCAACAAGAGTCCCTCGATGTGCTCGGAATAGCGCAGGCTGTTCTTTCCTAAGCGGCGGCGTTCATTGCGCCCACAACGTTTCTCTGCTGCGGGTTGGGAATGACGCGCGCGCGGCGCTTTTTGGGCAAAATGATTGCGTGTTGTGCGCCCTAGTGCACGAAACACTCGCGAAATGACTGCAATATTTTGCGATTTCCAAGATAAGCCAAAAGACGACTCCTCTGGCTTGTAAGAAAAACAAGAGAGCCAACCAATTGGTCATGTGTGTGCGTGTGTTACCATTTCGTTATTTGTCAAGTTTGGCGTTCATATGCGTGCTTTTGCCCACGGCATTTACCCTTCGCGCATTGTTGATTTCTTGAATATATGTATGCACGTACAATTGTTTGAATCTTGGTTACATACACCAATGCTTTGTGTATGCGGACTGCGGCATGCGTATGGATGTACACGCTGTGCCATCGGTGGAACCGATACTTGTACACGTTTGGTTTTGCTTACGGGTAAAAGAGCGCGTGCACAATGCACTGGTATATGTACAAAGAGCTTGAAGCTTTTTTTTTCTGCTCGAAGCAGTGCGATTACAGGGAACCTCGATCGAGTTTGTCCTCATTGATAACATGACGAATGGTAGTGAGTGTCGAAGAATTGATGGTTATTTGATCGATTAATAGAACAAATTTTTAGGGGTCAATGACCTGGCTAAGTTGAATAGGACTCTTGTGTGCAGGCTCCGAGACCTTTGTGCACATTCTGAGCAGAGAACAAAGCTTGTGAAAAAAATGAGTGCTCATCCAGAGCATGGTCCTTGCTTTTTGGAACTCAAATACTGTAAAAGCCCTGTCATTTACGATTTCTGAAATCATTGCTTAGTCTACCACCTGCGTTCTACCTGTAAGTCTAGCCTAAAGACTGAGGAACTATATTATTGACTATTTGTGCTTAATCAGCATATAACTTATGAAGCTAACTTCGCAAGAAGATGTGTTTATATGCTCAGGCCCAGCTACTTAGCTCTACTCAAATACACAGTACAGCTTAAGGCCCAGGGGGCACAAACTTAGCACTGCTATGACACGCTGTCTGCGAAACCATGCGGTGGGATTACGCAGGTGTTTTTTCCAGGACAGAAAACATACCGAAAAATTCTGGAGGAAAGCATTTAAAGTTTCCGAGCGAAATTTTTTTCATATATCGTAAGCTTTCACTACAACAATCAAGATATCTGCAGATCTCCCGTCGGCAGCCTTGCAAACTTATAATATTAGCGTTTTTGCTGTCCTCAAAAGCTTTCCCCACTGGTTTTCTACGGCAATCTTAACTGCTCGATGCGATGGATGAAAAGAATCTAAAAGAAGGATTTTGCGACATATGGGAAGAATGGGCCATTATCTTCAATATTTATACACCAGTATCTTAAAGTTCATCAGTTTAAAAAATCTTTGTCAACGAATGCTGAGCATGGTCATACATCGCAGCAAGACACTCCGCATATCAAATCGCTGCATTGGGTCAAGGAAACAGGTCATATCTTCGCTTCTGCAGCGTTCAGAGGGCATTGCTTCGGCTTCAACAGATTGAGCCCGGGTGTGACACAGCCGCAACTGTCATCCAGAAAAACTGAGGCATTGAGATGAAACCTTCGATGGCCTTCGAGACAAAGGGTTTCCCCGAATCTGATAGCAGTGGTCACTTTCTTCCACTCCTCTTTGTTCGGTGGGACAAGCTGTTTCTTGGAGCTAAAATCTGAGAAGGGCAGACAAAAATAAAAAGAGGGTAAAAGTTGTGCGCGATCTGCGTCATACTGAAGTCCACCGGTTAGCTATCTCAACAACTTTTTCTACTGAAGAAGCAGTGTACAATCCGGGTAATATGGCATCAGACGATAAAGTGTAGCTTTCGTTTGAGTTCTAATCACCTTTAAACATTCGTAGATGCTCACTCCAGGGTCTCTAGGTTGCGTACAAGCCCACAAACACTGTTGCGCTTTGCCTACCTGTTCCCAAAGGCCGGCCGCCGGGAGAAAGAACCCAAGGCATTGTCTACCGAATGCCATGCGCCGACTGCGATGCAAGCTACATCGGCGAAACCAAAAATTTCAAAGAAAGAATTCAGCAACATAAAAACGACGTCGGCAAATTCGCAAGAGAGCGCAATCCAGTAGCCGAACATTCCGAGGACTCCGACCATAGAATCAACTTTGAAGAAACCCGCATTCTCAGAACCGAAACAAATTACCACAAGAGGCTCCTTCTCCAAACCACCCCCAAAAATATCAACCGCGCAAAAGGAACCGGCCCCCAGTATATGCCCAGGGACTTCGCTCTCCCTGCAGTGCGACAGCGTGACTAACAGCCTTAACCACCTCCCCCTTCCCCCGCGTCATTCCCGACACAGCTGTTCTTTTCACCCCCCCCCCCCTCCCCTCTCCTCCATACTTTAAAGACGCTAGATACTTCCCTCAGTCACCCCTGATGAAGGAGCCGAGTGGACTTGATACGTTTAAAGTTAAAATTTTGGTTGGAGATGTGCACTTTATTATAAATGCTCACTTCAGCACGGAATCTTTCAGCCGCAGAGCGATTGCGTGACGTCACCTTCGCTGCTTTCTACTCGACGCGTCAGCATACATCCTGTAAATGGGTTAGTCGGTGACGCAGAACGCTGCTAGAAATAGGCACCACACGTGCGCGCTGCCAAAGCATTTACACCAAAGTATCTACAAGTGTCACATGACTGCTGTTAAAATTCACAAAGAGCGAAAAAGAACTGTGTTGAGGCTCAAAACTTTTTTTTCTTACAGGAATACGAAAGAGGAAAACCAAACAACAAATATCAAGCGACGTCTTTTCTCGGAATCTGTCAGCTACCCGTGTTGGGACTAGAAGGCTGTACCCTTCAGCCACGTCCTGCGCGGGCAGACGGCGGCTGCAGCAGCCCACACCCGACAAAGACAGAAGGGTGCAAACCGGTCGCCATTAGTTCCGCTCCCGGGCAGAGCGTCTCTAGCTCCTAAGCCACCCTTCTTCAGAAGTTGAGTGCGAGAGGGGGACGATAGAGTGCGAACGAAATGCCTGCACTTATGTTCGGCAGTGGCCGCCCTGCGCTCGGCGCCACTCTTTCACGCGACAGCTTAGGATGCCTGGATGCCCGCTCGCCACTTTGACAGCTGAGCATGGTATAAGGTGCCTGCAGCAAGGAGTCACCTGGTATGAAAGAAGTTTCACAGTGCTTGCACAAGGGCGCAGGTGGTTTTCGCCTTCCCCATGCACGCCTAGTATGCTGAACTTGCATGCGACAACTGTGAATTGCTGAGCGCCGCGGTGATAATGTCGGGCGGATGCAGGGATGGCCAGCATTCAAACTCACCGGCTGATTTAGCCGAGCCTTTTTTCTTCTTCATACCATCTCGCTTGTCTTCGTTCGCGCGCAGGTGCCTTCCGGAAACTGCTCTGTCTTGAGCGCCTGCGGCTCAGCACACATGCCAGCGAAAGATGATGATGATGTCGTTGTCATAACCTGGAAGTTACATCTGGATCTGGAAGATTCATGGCGGCCCCTTAAACAGCACCTCAAGAGCCCAGAGGTTAGGGAAGGCACCTATCCCTGCTGTTCTCAGAAAATTTCTGTGCTCATTGCTATGGCTACACTGGGCCCCGCTGGACATATTCGTTCAAAGCCCGGCGGGGGTGGGGGGGGGGGGGGGGGTGGGGGTGCGGTAGGGGGGAAGGAATGCGATACTCAAAAATTTTCCATTCACTGTACTGGATACCGAGAGGGAGGGGGGGTGAAAAGTGACCGCCGCTTTCTCGTTCAGTTTGCACTGCAGTCAGCTAGGCGAGCGGAAATTTGTTTGCTCCGAAGGAGAAAATAAACTTTTATAATTATGGGTGGCGCGACTTCTTGCTTTGCTAGAAAGCTGCGTTACCAATGCAATATCAGCTGTAAAATCACTGCAGATAAAGGTGCCGAATATATTATTTTGTCGCTTTCCTTGGAGATCGTGCATGCTTCGTCATGCACAGAGGGTCTATGAAAAAAAAAAACAAATATTTCATTGTGGCAACAAATTCAGGCAGAGGCATCCCGGAGTATGGGCTCCGTGCGCTGGTATGGTGGCACCAGCAGCGACCACATCGCCACCGCCGCCTCGTGGCACTCACCGCGTTAACCGGACGCTCAGTCACTGCCGGTCTCTCGAAGGGAGAGCGCACGCTCCCCTCCATGGTGTCCCTGCGCCTTCCTCTGCGGCCGATGCATTCGCGTCAGCCTGGCCGCATAGCAGACGCGCACTGACCGCGATGCCATTCTAAGTCAACGACTGCTTCTCTGCTGATTTCAACGCATTGCAAGCCTTGACGCCACCGCTGCTACGTTTAGTTTCAATTGCTTTCAGGTTGTGCTGATCACCGATTCCGAGCAACCATGATTGTGTTGCAGTCCCGACGGCACTGCAATATCCGGCAGCGCAGTTGAGCTTATTGAGATTAATTAAGTACCTTTACAGTTTGAGAAACAAGTCTCTGACTCAGATAATGAAATCAGCTATGCAGTTAACATCCACTGTGACATCCACTATGTGAATGGTCGGCTAGAATTGCGAAAAACGCAAACTTACTACACATATCACTTGATAATGCTCTGCATCCTGCAGTATTGACCCTGCTTTACTTTATGCATTTCCCTCAGAGAACAATGGCTCTAAGCATACAAAAAAAAACGATGGGCTTCTTGCTAAGTATCTTCCACAGTTAGAGGTCTTTCATTTCAGGAATTCCATGAAGGCACCAATTACATGAATTATTTTGGCCGTATTTTTCTTTTGGTAAATACTTAACTCTTGAAATGCCGCCGCGGTGGCTCAGTGGTTATGGTGCTCAGCTGCTGACCCAAATGACGGGTTCAACCCTGGTGGCGGCGGTCGTATTTCGATGAAGGCAAAATTCTAGAGGCCCGCGTACTGCGCGATGTCAGTGCACGTTAAAGAACCCCAAGTGGTTGAAATTATCTGGAGGCTCCTACTATGGCGCCCCTTATAGTCTGAGTTGCATTGAGACGATAAGACCCCATTAAAGTCAACATATTAATTCCAGAAATTAAGGGTTTAGCGATGTTGTGAAATCTAAGATAAATATATAGGGAAATTTGAACCACTCTCTATTTTTAATTTTATTCGTCCAGAACAGGATTTGAGATCTCAGAAATGCAACACATAAAGATACAATATTTTAAACCGCTGTAGGAAATGATTGGTTTTTGGTTCTTAGGGGTTTAACGTCCCAAAGCGATTAAGACTATGAGGGACGCCGTAGTGAAGGGCCCAGAACAGGATTTGAGATCTCAGAAATGCAACACATAAAGATACAAAACCTTAAACCACTGTAGGAAATAATTGGTTTTTGGTTTCTAGGGGGTTTAACGTATCAAAGCGATTCAGGCTATGAGGGACGCCGTAGTGATGGGCTCCGGATATTTCGACAACCTGGGGTTCTTTAACGTGCACTGACATCGCACAGCACACGGGCCTCCAGAATTTCGCCTCCATCGAAATTCGACCGCCGCGGCGGGATCGAACCCGCGTCTTTCGGGCCAGCAGCCGAGCGCCATAACCACTCAGCTACCGCGGCGGCACTGTAGGAAATGAAATGATGCAAATACATACACAAAAGCTTAGGTGAAACAGTGTGAAAAACGACATAAGCACTCTAAGAAGTACCACGTCGCTCCCACAGTATACACACACGCACGAAAAAAAAAAACTAGAAACAAAATTGACACGCTGAACCACAGAGGAGCATGACAAACGAAGACTTAAACTTCAGATGCTAGCTCCAAGAACTTCACCGTAGACCATTTCCTGCGACTGACCGAGCGCATTCCTTCCCTCTACACAAAGACATAAGCAACTCCTACCATTGATGACACGTTCAAAACACCCCGGCCGGTGCAAACCCTTTCCCAGTTCACACTCATGAATTTCGAGCACCCATAATTATCCAAGTTTGTTTTCGCCTTAGGAGGAAAAACCTCGCCGCTCACCTCGCTCACTGCAAACGGAACCAGAGAGCTGCGTTGGCTGCGTCCGCCTTTCGCCACTGCTGTTAACCAGGTGGCGCTACTCGCGCGCGCCAAACTGCAGCGCACGGAGCCTATATGAAGAAACAGCAGTTGGGAGCAACGGGTCAAGGCCGGCAGGGTGCCGAATTGGTGCATTGACCAATTCTAATAGCATTCGACACAAAGAAGGTCGCAAAGTAAACGTTTCCAAGCGTTCGTTATTTTTCGCATGCTGTTCGAAATCCAACAAGTCGATAAAATATCAGAGTAGCTGCTTGTGCGTGCGTGCGCTTATTCATCGTTCGAAAGTAGACTGAGAAAAAATTTACAGAAATTTTATTCGGGTTAAAAACACCATTTGGCAGTTTTCCGCTATTTTGTTTCCTCGGCAGCGAAAGACTCCTTTATATTTAAGAAAATCTTATACGAAATTATTTCGCGATACTTCAATGAGACTTGCTACGTCAAGACTGAAACTAACTCCGCAATCATCTTTTGAAAGCGAATGGCAGTGTATTGCGGCCTCAGAGATCCGTGCTTGAGAAAGGGCTCTAATGTCATCCTAGCTACCTTGGCAGAACGACTAGAGATGGAGATACCAGTTTATAGGAGTTATAGCATATCGTTACCGCGTTTACGTTACCGTTCACCGTGTTACCGGACGCCGGATTTTCCGGTTAGCGCGGCGCACGCCAGAAGACGTTTTAGCGTACCGTCTCTCCCGTAACAAGTTACCGTAGGGCTAAAAACGAGTGATGATGATGGCAGATGCCCAGCTTTTAATGGTAAAAAAACGGATGCATTGCAATAATTTCTATGAAGTGAAATGCTACACTTTAATAATCCTTTTCTCTGCATATAATGACGCACCGACTACACTTCAGCTAACAGCCGACTCAGCGGCTTTTCAAATGTGCCCGTGAAGCTAGACACATTTGCCTACCCTGGCCAGTTGACAATTTCACTACGTAGACCTCAGTAAGCTTGCATACACAGCGCACATTGCGTTGCGAGCGCTGTAAAAAAAGCATAACTACGGCACCTGTTTTCCGTGCCGCATCACAGCTTCTTTATGTGTTTGGATGTGAACACTGTGGCGCCATCTAGTGGCCGTAAGTTAAAGCGCGCTAACTCCGGGCCGGAGGAACTTTTTATTTTCTGCAATTACTGATGAATATGACAAGAGAAGTACCAGTCTTTTTTTTTCGAGGAAAAAATCATGAAAATATAGAAAAATGTTCAATCGGACACGAAACTGAAGAGTTGCAGAGTAGTCGTTGCTATTTGGCTATGTACACGACATATAGTCAGGCTTAACTGCTCAAAAATCGGCAAATAATCTAAAAAGCATGGCCTAGTGGTTACTGAAACCTCAACGTATGAGTGAGAGTTTGCAAGTTAAAAGCGAATGCCTTCATGTATAGCGAGAAATGGCACCGAAGAACGCGGCGTCGGTGCTGTATTTGGTCCGAAGCTACAGTGGCTGTACCGAAGCGGCCGGCCGTGCAGGGCGCCGCCATGTTTGTTTACAAGAGGGTTTCCGTAAAGTGTTTGCAGGACCGGTAAGTGGCGGCGCATGCGCAGACGTCGCTTGCCGGGCCCGGTAAACGGTAACGTAAACACGGTGACGATATGCTATAACTCTCTACTCTCTATAGTGTATCGTTACCGTGTCTACGTTACGTTTTACCGGGCCGGAAAGAGACGTCTGCGCATGCGCCGCCACTTACCGGTGCGCAAGCACTTTACGGAATCTCTTTTAGCGTTGCGGAGAGTTAGCGTTCGCTCGTAAACAAACATGGCGGCGCCCTGCAGGGCCGCTTCGGACTAATTACAGCACCGCCTCCGCGTTCTTTGGCGTCATTTCTGGCTATATATGAAGGCATTCGCTTTTAATTTGCAAACTCTCACTCATACGTTGAGGTTTCAGTAAAAACTAGGCCATCTTTTTGAGATAGTCGATTTTTGAGCAGTTAAGCCTGACTGTCTGTCGTGTACATAACCAAGTAGCAACGACTACACTGCAGCTCTTCAGTTCTGTGCCCGATTCAAAATTTTTCTATATTTTCATGATTTTTTCCTCGAAAAAAAATCTGGTAATTCTCTTACTATATTCAACAGTAATTGCAAAAAATAAAAAAAGTTTATCCGGCCCAGAGTTAGCGCGCTTTAACTTACTCCCACTAGATTGCGCCACAATGTCAACGTTCAAGCACACAAAAAAGCTACTATGCGGCACGGAAAACAGGCGCCGTAGTTGTGCTTTTTTACAGCGCTCGCAACGCAACGTGCGCTGCGTATGCAAGCTTACTGAGGTCTTCGTAGTGAAATTCTCAACTGACCAGGGCAGGCAAAGGTTTCTGGCTTCACGGGCACATTTGAAAAACCGCAGAGTCGGCTGTTAGCTGAAGTGCAGTCGGTACGTCTTTATATGCAGAGAAAAAGATTAATAATGTGCATGTCGCATCTCGCTTCATAGAAATGATTGCAATGCATCCGTATTTTTGTTTGAAATAAAAGCTGGGCATCTGACATCACCGTCAGTCGTTATAGCCTTACGGTAACTCGTTACGGGAGAGACGGTACGCTAAAACGTCTCATGGCATGCGCCGCGCTAACCCGAAAGTCCGGCGTCCGGTAACACAGTAAACGGTAACGTAAACACGGTAACGATATGCTATAACTTTTTAATTCTCCGAGGCTAACCCCCTCCCTCCCCCCTCCCTTTCTCCATCCAACCTACGAGCCTCCACCACCACCAGCATCTAGAAGCTGCACCCACTGAACCCTTCAGAGACACCCACATCTCACGCTACCTACCACCAAACTCAACCCACCAGATGCCCAGGCAGCAGCAGAACGAAAAATGGGACGGCGAACTCAAATTATAGGACGCAATGGGAAGGCGACCAATCTTAATAGTGAAATCTACCGCCAATACTACTAGCGCAGACCTGCCGTATCACGTCGTGTGACCACCGGTGCATATTTTTTTCTTGCCCTGTGAATACATATTCTATAAAGTACCAAACACCCTACCACAAAAGATGTTGGAATGCATTAAACCATCGGCGCCAATGACGTAACCCAACAGCAGTGGGAAGCTCAGCTGTCAAGCCCAGCGTATAGATGACCAACGTAGTCTGCTCGACCGCACCTAGGAGGTCGATGGCTCCCTGGACTAGGCAGGCTGCCCACCCAGCGCGAAGATTTCTCGCCTGCTCAAACTGCATGAGGCTAAAATCTCATTACGAAACGATGACAGCCGATAGCTGCGTTTACACGAATGCGAGAGAAGTCGATTTCAGTATCCATTTTGGAGAGAAAGAGTAGGTTTTCGGAAGGAAAGGCTTTAGTCGTCCTGTACTTTCTTCCTCGACGTAATTGCACCTCCCGTCAAAAAAGGAACTGGAGACGGCGGCTGCGTTTCGATGGAAGCAAAACGCTGAGGGGCCCGCGTGCGGTTCGATGTCAGTCAAAATTATTCCGGAGCCCTCCACTACGGCACCTCTTTCTTCCGTTCTTCTTTCACTCCCTGCTTTATCCCTTCCCTTACGGTGCGGTTCAGGTGTCCGCCGATAGAGTGAGACAGATGCTGTGCCATTTCCTTCCCCCCAAAACCATTTTTATTTTCATTTCAATTTTTCGACTTGTTGCATTCATGTAAACGCGGCTATTGGCGGGCATTTTCCTGGATTTAGAATATCAGCGCACGTTTCGGCTGCCCATCCAATGATTCGGCACGATACTGTCAGCTTGGAGTTGAATAAAGGACTGTTCGCACGCGCAGGCAGCTTATGTAGTGCGAAAGAACAAAATATGAAAAGTAAAATGAGCTTTATTTTTATGTTAGATTAACACACTGCTGTTGCCCACATTTGCACAAAAGAACAACTATTCAAGTCCCTAGCTTCAACAAACCTGGCGCAAAAAATAAAATGAAATTTTCCGACTAGGGTTATTTCAGAACAAAACTCGATCGCTTCAGTTGAAGAAACTTGCGATTCACGTCGCTTTCACACTGACGGGCGTTATAAAGGACTATGTCTCATTTATTATTATGTCTCATTATGTCTCATTTCTCTTTTCGCAACACTATCCTTTTATTGATGCAAGTTCTATCAAGAAGAGCAGGGATCATAGAGAGCTCGAGTACCCGAAAAAGACAGACAGGCGGAGATTATTCCGTCGAGGTGCCGTCTGCAAACGAGCGCACCTCATATTTCGTCACGCAACTGTGTTGGCCACGGAAAACTGGGCCCGTTTGCACAAAACTCATTAGTCCAGTCTCAGTCTAATTTTCAGACTCAATCGCAGCTCAATGGAGCCTTTATCTTCTTTAGCCGAAAAGTCGCATGCACGAACGAAGCCCAAGGCGGCTTCTACGCTGTCGCCGGGTTTCCTTGCGCCGTCGGTGTGATCGACCGCACCCATGTGCTGACACATGCTCCCGAAGAGCATGAAGCAGCGTATGTGAGCCGCCACTTTTATCACTCGATAAACATGCAGCTGGTGATTGACAGCCACTGCCGCATCATCGATGTTGTCGCACGGTGGCCGGGCGGCACTCATGACGTGCGGATGCTGGCGAACAGCAGCGTGGCCCAACGCTTTGGCAGTGGTGTATACACAGGCTTGCTGCTGGGGGACAGCGGCTACCCATGCAGGCCGTGGTTGATGACATCGTTCCAGACTGCGGACACTCCCGGAAAAAGGCGCTACAATGCTGCGCACGCCCCAACAAGGGCGATTGTGGAGAGGTGAGTCTTGATGCCTCGGTGGAAAGCAAACTCAGGTACCTGTAGCTAGAGTCACTAAATAAAGACTTAGAGTACCGGCACTCTTTTCTCCTATTGTTCTGTGCCGCCGCCACGATCATTGGTCAGTTTGCATCACGTGATAATTGTATACACTGCGACGGTTCATGGGGGCTGCCATTTTGTGGCTTATGCGTTTTCAGTCGGGCAACTGTGGTAGTCCTAGTGCTGCGAGTGCTGCCGGTGACCGACTCAGTGACCAGGGATTCCGCGCCTCGCAGCATTTCAGCTGCACAAGAGCATACGAGGATGCCGTTTTGCTGCGTTGTTGGCTGTTTCAACTCGCAGAATGATGGAAAACGCTTCATGCGCTTTCCTCCATGCCGTACGGCTACGATCCCCGCCGCAGCGCAGGGTGGCTAACAGCGTTGTTTACAAAATGACCGGGCCAAAGTTAGCGGCGAGGTCGCCGAAGCGGAAATCTGGCAACAATGATAAACAACAAAATGGCCGCCCCTGCTTACCGCCGTGCTGCAGTGACGGTACTCTAAGTCTTTATTCAGTGACTCTACCTGTAGCTATAGTCACGCTCTATTGCGTATACGCCTTGTCGAGATGTGAGGACCGCATGAAAAGAACAAACGCACACAGCTCTATGTACGCGAGCGCACTCTGATGGCAGTGCGCGTGTACTCGGTCATGCCACTGTGGAACAATATGGCATAGGTGTGCACTATTGGTGAGTTTTTTTTTACATTGTGATTATGCTGTTCAGACAATAGGACATTAACACAAGCTACGTGAACCTCCCCTTAGCCCACGGGCTGTGGATGTCTGCACCGCCCTAATTTTGGGCATGGTATGATATTCAGTTTATTCCAACTAGCAATAATTTCACTACGGCGGGTGCTCATAAACGCACTGTACTTTCTGCATTTCGTTGGAATATTCAGCGACGTGAAAATTTACATTACTCAGTACAAATGTGATTAACTTTCAGACTGTTAATCCATGGTATACAGTTTACAGCTTTCAAGACACATATTTTGAGGTAGACGCATGTATCAATATTTGCATGCTACAGTCATGTTTGAGGGTGACTGCGGCTGTTACAGGTGATACTTTGCTTTTACAGGACGATCGAGCAGCTGAAGCGGCGTTTCCACTGTCTGCATGGGGAGCTCCGAATGGCACCTCACCGGTGCTCAACAATCATCTTCGCCTGCTGTGTGCTGCACAACATTGCCAAAGAGTTCGCATGCAGTAGCGATGAGGAATGTGTGCTACCAGACTTATCTAGGTTATAAGACGACGAGAATCCTATTTAAGTCTGGACTTAGAGGCTCGCGTTTGTGCAAGCGGGCCCTGAGTTCCAGCAGGGCCACTCAGACAACACCCTCTATACTAGCTAAGGCCTCTCCATATCCTCCTCTCTTTTGTGGCTACGTCATCGCACTACGACGGACCAGCTCTCGGCGCTTTCGAGGAGCGCCCGTCGTGCTCCCACTTTATCCAACCGGTCTCCGTGATCTTGGTGTAACAACGCGTGCGCGGAGCAGTACCAGCAGAGGTACCAAATTTAAGAAAACATTTGGATGTTTTTATTACTGCTTTGTTGGAAAAATATAAATTTTATTTTGTAAAAATTTATACTTTTTGTTGAACCGCTTATTTCGGAAGGTAATATTGTTTTTTGTATGTGGTTTTCTCATACTTTCGTTTTCGTACAGAGTGCTCGACTGGAAAATGCGTTCGCACTGCGGTAAACATCAGTGGTTACTTCATTTCGTGGATGTAGTTGCACGTATTCGCATTTCTGCGTTGCTTTTTTTCTTGTTCGTGCAGCGTGTGTCACAAACCTCAACGCTGTTTCAGAGTTAGCACCGCTACGGTAACGACGTCGGTAGCGACGAGGAAGTACGTCGGTGCCGGGAGGTGTGTGTCCAGTGTGCCGGCTGTGACAATGCCTGGGCATTGCTGCGTAACGCGGTGCTGCCGGAACTATGATGGTGGTGAGCGTGTGCGAGTCTTCACCTTCCCTTCGGACCAAGCAAGAAGAGCTCAATGAATTAGAGCTATCCACCGTTCGGACTCAGTCCAGGAAAGCGGTCGGTGGTAAGGAAACATTCCTTTAACTGTCGTTGTTACTCCTCCCTCAGTTGCATTGAAAACGCTGCGGGCAGCATGCTGCGAGATAATTCCGTAGTCCTGCCTCTTTTGGACCGGGTAAATCTGTAAAGTCCTAGCGAAATAGTATTGCTGACATTAAGTTCACACGACATTTATAGAAATTTCTCTCGTACTGTCATGCACCTGTCTGATATTTAAACTTCAGGTTCAAGAGCTTTTACTATCTTTGTTTTATTCTTATCCCAGGTCTGCGAGCGCCACTTTAAACCGTTCGACATGGTAAATAGAACAAGCTACACAGATACAAAGACCGGAAAAGTAATTGAAGGGGCGCTGAAGCTCGTACGGTTACGACCTGATGCTGTTTCAAGGATACTTCCAGACTGCACGGCATATCTTCCTGCCCCAAATGCAGGCACGTCTCGAGAGGCCCCAGATGAAAAGAGGACGCGCCGAGCGGCAGTTGCGTTACAAGATGCCATCAACTTGTTTATTGAAGCAAAACAGGCGGAAGAGGACAGAAACAAAATTGACCACATTCAGGCGCTGTTGAAGTGCATACCGTGAATCAAGGTCTCCGAATTCTGGACGGTGGTTTCCCAGCATGACTTTATACTTTTCCTTGATCTGACTGTCGATGGTGCCCCAGCAATCAAAAAGTCAGTTAAATTCACCGAGGACCTCTCTCTAAAGCTGTATTTTCATGATGTCGAGGTCACCAAACTTGAAGGCGTGGAGATCATTCCAAAAACTTTAAATGATATTCGGTGCTTGACAGGTCTGTTGGATGCCGTTGAAAGCGCTCTGATAAGGCTCCTGCCTTCCGCAAACCTGAAGACAAGACAGGTGGAATATTGAAGCTCGTGCTATCGCTTCTTGAAGACGCTACAAATCAAGAAATGCCAGACGAAGATCGGCAAGATGCTTTGACATTTTTAAAGGATCAAGTCTCACTCCTTTTAAGCAAGTCACCCTGCTACCCTTCAGAGTTGTTGGTATTTTCCAGCCTCCTATTTACAATCTCTCCTCATGCTTACAGGTACTTGCGTAACTACGGAGGTCTCACATTGCAGCATGAGTCTACGATCAGGTGTGTATGCAATGCATATGTTATAAATCCAGCAGCTGAGCAGCAGGATGCTTCTTTCCTGCTTTATGCGAAGAAGACAGCGAGTACAATGAAGGATCATGAAAAGTCAGTGGTTCTCATGGTGGATGAGATCCATCTGCAGGCGTATTTTGATTATAAGAGTGGCACGATTGTCGGCACAGCCAGCAACACTTCAAATGCAGCAGACAGCTCATGTCTTTATGATTCAAAGCCTCCTGTCATCACAGAAAAGTGTTGTTCACATTTTGCCAGTTCAACAAATCAATGCTCAACAGCTGAACACTGTGCTCCGTAGCATCATAAATGAGCTTGAAAAGGTTGAGCTTCGCATCATTGCAGTCATCACAAATAACAATATCAATCGGAAAACAATGTATCTTTAGTTTGTCATCAAAAGTCAGCAGCTCCTATCCTCACCCATCAGATCCCAGTCGTCCTCTTTATTTTGTTATTGTCCCTGTTCACTTGTTGAAATGTATTCGGAACAATTGGATCAACCAAAACAACCATGGAACATGCATGTTTTTTCCTTCACTTATGAATTTGAACTCCAACCCAAAAATTATCACTGCTTCGTTCAAGACCCTCCGTGATCTTCACCTAAAAGAAGAAGACCACCTTATCAAGGCTACTCCAACACTTTCAGTAAAGGCCCTCAATCCATCTAATATGGAAAGGCAAAATGTGAAGCTTGCACTGAGAGTGTTCAAGCTATCAACCATACCTGCTCTAGAAACATGCGGTCAACGCGATGTACTGCAGCATGCAATTGGAACAGCAGAATTTTTAAAGGTTGTCGAAACCTGGTGTACGATTAATAGTGTGAAGTTGCCCAGCAAAACACGCCGGCTTCGTGATGACCTGCAGACTCCTATTGCAGAAAAGCTGTGTCCACAGGTAGAATTCCTTCGAATCATCATGCAGTGGCTTGACCTCTGGGAGAGTTCGAAGTTTGACAATGGAATTCTCAGTCGGGAGACCCACAGTGCCTTGAGTCTCACTACGGAAGCCTTGGTCAAGATGATAAACTATTGCCTTGAAGACCTTGGATTTGACTACGTACTTCTCGGAGAGTTCCAGACAGACTGCTTGGAGGAAAGATTTGGCAAGTATAGGCAGCTCTCCGGGTCGCAGTACCATGTGTCCATCAGACAAGTGTTCGAATCCGAACGCAAGCTTCGCCTACAAATAGCCCTGGCGCTTCCAGACGTGGATTCAGGGCCACCTGCTGTCAGCATTGATGAGGCGATTCTAAAGAGGTAAATTGAAGTAAATGACAAGGACTTCGAAATGAAGGCACAAAATCTGCCAGCTATAACGTACATGGCCGGATACTGCTCCCATGCAGCACTTAAAAAACTTGCATGCACTGCTTGCCGAGCAAATTTGGTAGAAGTTGAAGACATCATAATTGAGATTGCTGAAATTATAGGAAACATAAATCGCGGAGGGCTCAAGTTCCCCAACTTCCAGTTGTTAACGCTGTTATGACTACTGAAATTGTCCAGGACAAGCTGCGAAGTGAAAAGTATGCTGTGCACTTCCATTCTCTAGCGAACCAAAGGCAAGCCCTTTTCACACTGTCTACCAACCTGATAAAAGACGGTGACAGTTTCGACGAATGTGAAAGCGATCATAGTCCTCACTTGGTCATGCATAACATTCTTAGCGCTGCAACAAACATTCTCCTGAAAAACTATTGTAAAAATAGGTACGACAGTCTAGTGCAAGCTAAAGTTGCTCAAAAACGGAAGCTTAACACTTTGACATCTTGACTGTTCTGACTCCTTGTGTCGCACACCTATGAAAGTTTTCTGAATGCTTGTACTCTGTAATAAACATATTCGAGCGCTGCACTTTCAACAGGATTTATTCAAGGATGAGCAGAGGCTACATAAACGCTCATCCTTGAATAAATCCTGTTGAAAGTGCACCGATCGTTCTGTTCTCTTACTAGTCCGTGTTGCCATTTTGCGCTCTCATGTCTTTCACGAATACGCACCAACAAGCCCAGCTGCAAGTACTTCGCAATAACCTTCATGTTTATGTAAAACAGCTTCCTTCAATTTCATCAAATCGAAAGGCATCTGATCAGTCGCCAAGTTCAGATGCCATGCATGGAGCTGTAAGCTGTTTTGAGAGCCATACCTTATGACGATGTTTTTTTTTTGCGTGTGTTTGTGGAGGGAGGGCGAGCGTTTGTTGGGAAGAAAAAGGTTACAAATACCAATCAGATTCAACAGTCGGCGCTAGGTGACATACCACAAACTTCAATTTTTGCCCGAAAATAATTTCCAAGTCCGCGTCATGCAACGAGCTATTACCAAAAATAAAGGTATATGTGAACGCACAGCGGAATATCGATGCCCCGCAGAAAAAAAACAATGTGCGGACTTTCAGGCAATATTAGGCGAGAGTAAAAGATGCTGAATAGCAAACATATATTAATAATCCGGAAACCGCTAACTTTCAGTTTTTAAACCTATTCACCGCGGACTGTGTATCGGAAATGACATGATACCTATATGCCAGCAATAAATCATGGAGCCAAAATCTTCAAACGACGATTTCACGTAGCGCTACAGTTACAGAAGAATCTGTGTAACAAGAAATAAACTGCCAGTTTCAGTACGCCTTATGTGTGTGTTGTCTTCATCGTTCTTTGTCTTGGCGTTGGACGCTTGAGCTATATAAAACCAACTTGCCCATGAGCACATTCAATGCCTGTATAAGTTCTTCGATTGTGTTGTGGAAATCTAAGTGGAGCAGTCGCTCTGTTGATGCTCATTGCAGTGGTCCCATAACTATTTTATACGACACTATAACTGTGTTCAGATACTTTATATCAGCTTTCTTTAGGCGAAGGTACCGTGCAACATGTACGATACGGCTGATAACAAATGCCCGTATAAGGGGAAGCGTGTAATTTTCCTTCATACCGTGTTTCCTGACTTTGATTCGGGCAATCATACGGGCAACTTGTTCATTCACGTCAGGGAGCTTTCTTAGTGTGACTGCATTATTGCCCAAGTTGCTGAAGCGCGAGTATTTAATCTTTGTAACAAGAAATAAACTGTGAGTGGTTAGTACGCCTTACTTTTGTGTTGTCTTCATCATTCTTTGTCTTGGCGCTGGACGCTTAAACTATACCAAACCAACTTGCCCATCACACTCATTATATATGCCTCTTTAAGTTCTTCAAATTGTGTTGTGGAGCTCAAAGTGGAGCAGTCGCTCGGTTGATGTTGATTGCGGTGGTCTCATAACTATATTATACGCCATTCTATCTGTGTTGAGATTCTTTATATCAGGTTTCTTCAGCCGAAGGTATCTTGCCACATGTACTATACGGCTGAAAACAAATGCCTGTAGAAGGCGAAGCGTGTCATTTTCCTTCAAACCGTGTTGCCTGACTGTGATTTGGGCAATCATACGGGTAACTTGTTCATTAACGTCACGGCGCTTTTTTAGCGCCAGTGAATTATTGCCCCTGTTATTGAATCGCGAGTGTTTAATCCGAGTACCAAGAAATAAACTGTGAGTGGTTAGTACGCCTTACGTGTGCGTTGCCTTCATCATGCATTCTTTGTCTTGGAGCTGGACGCTTGAAATATATCAAACCAACTTGCCCATGAGCACATTTTATGCCTCTATAAGTTCGCTTTTGTTGTGGAAATTTCAGTGGAGCAGTCTGTTGATGTTGATTGCCGTGGTCCCATAACTATTTTATATGCCATTCTTTGTCGATATACATTATATCAGGTTTCTTCAGGCGAAGGTACCTTGCCACATGTACTATACGGCTGATAACAAATGACCATAAAAGGCGAAGCGTGTCATTTTCCTTCATACTGTGTTGTTGACTGTGATTCGGGCAATCATACGGGCAACATGTTCATTCACGTCACGGAGTTTTTTTAGTGTCAGTGAATTATTGCCCCTGTTGTTGAAGCCCGAGTATTCAATCTGTGTACCAAGAAATAAACTGTGAGTTGTTAGTACGCCTTAGGTGTGTGTTGTCTTCATCATTCTTTGTCTTGGCGCTGGACGCTTGAAATATATCAAACAAACTTGCCCAAGAGCACATTTTATGCCTCTGAGTTCTTCAATTGTGTTGTGGAGCTCTAAGTGAAGCAGTCGCTCGGTAGATGTTGAGATGGGTGGTCCCATAACTATATTATACGGCATTCTAACTGTGTCGAGATACTTTATATCAGGTTTCTTCAGGCGACAGTATCGTGCCACATGTACGATACGGCTGATAGCAAATGCCCGTATAAGGCGAAGCGTGTCATTTTCCTTCATACCGTGTTGCCTTACTGTGATCCGGGCAATCATACGGGCAACTTGTTCATTCACGTCACAGAGTTTTTTTAGTGTCAGTGAATTATTGCCCCTGTTGTTGAAGCCCGTGTATTCAATCTGTGTACCAAGAAATAAACTGTGAGTGGTTTTGTACGCCTTACGTGTGCGTTGCCTTCATCATACTTTGTCTTGGAGATGGACGCTTGTAATATATCAAACAAACTTGCCCATGAGCACATTTTATGCCTCTATAAGTTCTTCAATTGTGTTGTGGAGCTCTAAGTGGTGCAGTCGCTCGGTTGATGTTGATATGGGTGGTCCCATAACTATATTATACGACATTCTAACTGTGTCGAGATACTTTATATCAGGTTTCTTCAGGCGACAGTTTCGTGCCACATGTACGATACGGCTGATAGCAAATGCCCGTATAAAGCGAAGCGTGTCATTTTCCTTCATACCATGTTGCCTTACTGTGATCCGGGCAATCATACGGGCAACTTGTTCATTCACGTGACGGAGTTTTTTTAGTGTCAGTGAATTATTGCTCCTGTTGTTGAAGCCCGAGTATTCAATCTGTGTACCAAGAAATAAACTGTGAGTGGTTTTGTACGCCTTACGTGTGCGTTGCCTTCATCATACTTTGTCTTGGAGATGGACGCTTGAAATATACCAAATCAATTTGCCCATGAGCACATTCTATGCCTCTGTAAGGTAGATTTTGTTGTGGAAATCTCAGTGGAGCAGTCACTCTGTTGATGTTGATTGCAGAGGTCCCATAACTTTATTATATGCCATTCTGTGTCGAGATACTTTATATCAGATTTCTTCAGGTGAAGGTATCTTGCCACATGTACTATACGGCTGAAAAAAATGTCCGTAGAAGGCGAAACGTGTCATTTTCCTTCATACCATGTTGCCTGACTGTGATTTGGGCAATCATACGGGCAGCTTGTTCGCTCACGTCACGGAGCTTTTTTAGTGTGAGTGAATTATTGCCTTAAGTGTGTGTTGTCTCCATCATTCTTTGTATCGGCACTGGACGCTTGAACTCTACAGAGGCATATACATCACGGCTTAAAGTCGTCCGACTGCCGACCAGGTATACAGAGAGAAGCGTCTTTAGTAACTTCAATATTGAGTGCCTCCTTATCCTTCTTACTAAACAAGGCAGCCCACGCGCCTATACAGAGCAAGTTTCAAGGCTGCTAGTTTGTTCCTTCAGTGCTTCCTTTTGTACTGGACTCTTTGAGCTGCTTTCAGACTCAGATTTATTGAGTGGAACGGGCTTTTTTCAACTTTTTGTGCTGTCACTCTTTTCACCTCTTGTATTTGCTTATTTTTACTCCACCGATCTTAGCCTTATTTAGCCCACTTCCACCCAGAATTTTCAGTCGGCCTATTCCTTCCTCAAATATTTCCCTTCTCTTTTTTTTACTTGCGGCAGTTAGCTCCACAAGCTTCAAATATAAAGTCAAAGCCTTCTGACCTCTCTTTCGTAGAGTTTGCTCCTTTAGTGTTTCCTTTAGTAGTCGACTCTGTGAGCTGCTATCAGGCTCGAATTCAATGAGTGGTATAGAGTTTATTTCACCATCACCAGGTGTTTTGGTCCTCATCTTTTGTATTAGCTTCGTTTATATTGCGACGGTCTCAGTCATTTCTAGCCCACTCCCTGTCATATTGTTAATCGTCCTATTCTCCCTCTAATGTGTTCCTTCTCGTTTCGTTACAAGCTGCGGTTATCTCCACTTGCTTCAAATTTAAAATCATATCCTTCGGAGTACTCTTGCTATTTGCTTGTTACTTCAACAATTTCGTTAGTAGTAGACTTTATGAACCACTATGAGGTTCGGAGTCAGTCAGTGATACGGGGTTTATTTCAACATCACTAGGTGTAGTTGTTACGAGCCTAATCAATGTAGGCGTCCACACAGTCTAAAACATGAATCGTTGACTAGTGAGCACTCGCCTGGTAAGAGCGCTGTTCCGAATGCAAGATGTCAAACTTTCATCGCTCACCTGGCGAAATAGAAGGGTCAGATAGGCATACTGCCTTTAGCTGTGCCGCCAAGCCCACTGAAGGGACCTCTGAGGTGACTCCCGGTTTTTCTCCCGAGCTCCGCACACAAGTGGTCACAAGTTTTTGGCACATATGGAACTGCATCTTAGATAAGGAACTCTTTCTCTCGATGACCGATGACACTGGTGTGTGCCCCAGTCAACCGACCTTTTGTGACACATCGCCTGCCCGGCCTGCACCTAAAAAAGAATGGGAAAAGCATTATTGCTCTTGCTTTGGAATCAAGTGCGGTATGGCTAACTTGAGGCTGAAATAGAAGTAGTAGTAGGCGAGGTCTTCTGCTGCGGCTGGTGTCCTTATTTCAGGACTCCAATGGTCATGGCTGTTTCTTGTTTGGGACACCAGGTTAGGCTGGATCGTCTAGTAGCAGCTGGACAGGGCGGCCTCCCTCTGGTCCTTCATGTAGTGTGTTTGTAGGTTTATATGTTTTTCGCCTCTGCAGTCCCACGTGACGTGGTATGCTATGGGTCTCTCGTCGCGCCACTGGCATGTGTGTGTATAATGTACAGAAAATATTGTGCTTTATTTATGCAAATTTTGGAAGGTGTTGGAATTACCTCCAGCCACTAGCTTCCTGCGCTCTCAGCCACTTGTGGGAAGGAGTTGTCGCACTGACCGAAAGTATTGCAACCTGAATGGCTCTGAAAACATGCTCACCTGAAAACAGCCACTTCATGGTCTCAAATGTGCTGCAAAAATTTCCCACATCGAAACTTTTGACATACGTATCACAAATACAAAAACAAATGTTGCATTTTGAAACCTTAAAGATATTGGGGTCACATTCGTCTGTAAAGAAAAACACTCGGGTTATGGCCTTTCTGTGTGACAGAAGTGAAGGTGATAATTTGGCATCATGTGATATTTATTTCCTCTGTTACACAAAGACATCCCCCATACGTAGCTAGTTCTTTGTATTCTTATAATATGCGTGCTTCAAGTGGTGAGCCTTTTCCGATGTCATACATAGGGAGCTTGTTTTCGTATTCTTTAATTTAATTAATTTTGAGAGGCGTTAATTTCGAAGCTGGAGTTTCGCTTCCTATGTCAGCCGGTTCCGTCTCGCCATAGCAGGCTGTTTAATGCTTCCTCCTTACTTATGAAATAGCTCCAACATGCTTGTCCTTGCAATTGAGGTTGCTGTACGCTCTCTGGTCTGCTATGTATTCCACTGAAAACATGGCGTGACTTATGCTCCCATAGCTAGCTCGTTCATAGGTACCGTATTACTTCGAGAACAAAACTTTACTACCTAGGTAATATGTATATTTGTAAAATATACCGTGGAAACACAATGCTGTTATATCTTAAACAATACTAGTTTATAAGCTTTCTATAATAATTGGCAGATTAATTCAATATCACAGCATTTAGAAGATTCAAGCATTAATGATCACATAGTTCCCGCTGTTGCACAGGGATTTGCAGTGTGCCCAGTTAAGATCAGAGCTGAAATGTACAGAGGCTTCACACAGCCCAGGTACACCTATATCAGACGACAACGGATGGCACACCGGCACTGGTTGGTGCGATGTTTAGTGGAACCCCTCAACGTGGAGTGGTTTTGAGATGGAGTATTTACTCATAGCGTCAACCCAACGGCAGCCACACGGCTATAAGGGAAAGCTATACAGCTCACCCAGAAACCTCGTCATAGCTGAAGAAAAATTCGGCCTGGTCCGAACCCAGAACCACCGCCACACCGGAGGAGTCACAGTACACACTGAGCTACCCTGGAAGGCAAGCATATGGTTGGGCGAGACCACCAACTGAGCCACTGGGGAAAGCTAGCGTGTGGTAAAGCGACAGCGTTGTACTGAGCTTCACTGAGCATAATTGGTTGACGAGCCGTCGCGTGATTTCTAAATGGTGACGCCGCTAGATTGCATACAACGTTGTAATCTCCGCAAGCTTTACCTCGTATGTACAGTTTTCGCTGTAATATGCTTGCATAAACCTAAATATTATCGCTGGCATGTGGCACTGTTACAAGAATGCTCGGCAGAAAACCAACCAGAATGGGCAAAAAGTAGATTAAAAAGAGAGTGGGCGACAGACGCTCACAAGTTAGATAGATAGCAAGAACTTGACTGTTTCTATGTTTGAGTAAAGAAAATAACAGGTTGAAAAGGCAGTAAGAGAAGAAAAGAAGAAATGAAAGAATTGGTAGAGGTTTGACGTAGTTAAAACGAGTAGAAGTCATTCTTCAACTGGAGGGGGCACTTAAGCTCCGCCTTAAGAATGTCAGACGATATTTTTAGTGGATTAATGCCCATATCTGCAGAACTGGTCATTCTCTACTTAGCATTCATAGATGGCGGTGAGTGCTCAAATCCACTGCCAGCGGTTAAGAGGTGCGCCACTGCACTGGCAGGTCGCTGGTTCTATCCCAGCCACCGTTAGGTATTGTGAGAACCATGTTGTTCTTCTTGAGCAGCTTTACGGGCAGCTGGCGCGATGCACGTCCAAACTTATCCGAGCTTACCCGAACTACTCGAGTAAGCTCGGGTAGTCACCTCGTTGCTAACAACGGCACAAGGTCGTACGTGCATACGTACAGTGAACGCATGTGCGGTGACAAGATTATTGATTGTGGTTGGTGAGCGTATGCGTGACTTTGCACTAAAACTACAACATACATTCTAACAGTGTTCACAAGTGACGAGGGGCAACAGTTAGAGGTAAGTGTACGACAGCGCAGCTGGTGAGCCTTCTTGTCATGGTACTACCTTTAACCGTCCATGCACTCTTTTGAGTCTGGAAATTTTCTTAATAGCAGTATTTTTTCAAACACCGGTTATAAGTTGACTAGTTCTTGCGCCAGTAACGATTATCTTGGCGGTCACCTACAAGACTTTGATATGACGGGTATAAGAGCATGGTGGGGCGGCGGATATCACTTCACACGTCCCGAGTGCCACGCCCCCGAGTATAGCTCCATCGAATCTTCAAGCGAAAGCAACAGTGGTACCTGGACAACGCAAAAATCTCTGGAGGAATATTATAGCGTACTCTCATCCGTGCATGTACAGTATGGTATTGAGCGTTAACATTCATCTTTAACGGTAAGAGCATGCTACTTATGTGTTAAGGCATACAAAGAGGTAGTTACCCCGGACGAAAATCCCTTATGCAGCGCTTCCTGCTGAAAGGGCTCCCGGATATTTGGGTCTCAGTCATGAACCTCAGAAGGCCCTTAGACAGCTGCACAACTCTTCGTTACCCTGCTGAGTAAAGGCATGAGAGTGACAGTTTCGTCACTCCTCTCTGCCTGATATAAAAATTAAAATTAGTTTCCAGTAAACGAAGTGGCGCAGTAGCTGTCTCATTTCTCTGTATACCCCTGAACCACGCCGTCAGGGAAAGGATGGAGGAGGCACTTGAAGAGGAAACAGAGAAAGATGTACCGTAGTGGAAGGCTTCGGAATAATGTGAACTACCTAGGGATCTCTAACGCTCACGTACATTGCGCAGCACTTTGGCGATTCTTGCCTATATACGAGGGTCCAGTCTGAGGCGCAAATTAGCAGGGACCATGTGGAACATATGTGACCTCAATGTGTGCATACCCGAGGGCTCCCATTCTCCTCCTTCCTAGCGCCTTTCTGCAAGAATGTGGGGTGAAGTGCCAGTACCTATTCATGCCGTGCAGAGGAGGTTTTGCACTTAATCAGGTAATCTTAACGTGCATTGAGTTTTTACGGTGGGCGGTCTGGCAGCTGCACTAATTGTAGTTCTGTTGCGCTCAAGAAGTCTGCGAAACATAGCAAGCTATTTACCTTCGAATGTTCATGGCTTCACATGCAGATAAGAAATACAATTTCCCAGGGGTGTTGCACAATCCTCACACAGGGATGACTTGATCTGTGAAATAGCAGAGGCTCAGATAGGCAAAACAGGAGAGAAAAAAACATGAGTCAACCCGCACTCTGCATCGCTGCTAGAAGCGGAGCTTCTGTTCTTATGCACTACGTAGGTTATTTTCGTGTTTCAGTCTGTTCTCATTCTGTTTTCTTCTGTCCTATTGTGTACATATTCTCTCTCAGGTAAAATCGAACTTGCTTTATTCAGTCTGCGGAACTTCTCTTTTTTGCGACCTCGTCTGCCTACGTTGTCAAATAACCAGTAAAATAATGACATCTTCGATTATTCTAACGCATTAAGCTTACATGACCTAGAGAACAGTGCTGTCAGTTCGGTACTTTCTAGTGATGCAGTTTATATGACGTACTCAAAAATGCTGCCAAGTTGGTACTTTAGAATTATGTTTGTACTCTTCTCCTCTGTACATGTGTTTATCTCTCCCACCGTCCCCTGTGTGATGTCCCCTTATGATCTTCTGGGTCAACAAAATGAATGAATAAATTAATGAACAAGAGTACGCATGATAGAATATAAGAACGAATGACAAACTTACATCAATCCCACAGGTATCCCTCCTTTCGCGAGCTTCTATTCTGGAGATCACGTAGGCGGCGTCCTGACATACCTGAAATTGAATGACGGAGCCTGCAGTCATGGCAAGCAAGGAAGAAAACGCAGATGTCATGAACACGGTAGAAACCGCCGTATTCAACCATCCTCGTGAAAGCACCACCCCGGCATCCGAATCCTTTGACCAAGCACCTGGAAAGAGAGAACGCTGAAATGGCACCTCCTCGAGTATATAAAGCTGAGAAAAGAACGATATAAAAGAGTAAAACCTTCAAGATCGCTTGCAGCATACTGATCGAGTAGAGGCAGTAACCGTGAGAAACTGAGGACAACGTCCAGCTTATAATGATAAGCTAGAGCACAATATCTGCACTTTCCAAACGCCTGTACATGTTACCAAGAGGTCAATAAAGAAAACACGTTTGTAAACTATCCAGGCTTTTCAACGTTGCTCATGAGAAGAACGCCTCGTCACCTTCCTGCCTTATTCGACGCTAAGTTAATGCAGGCCTTTTCTAACTTTGGGAACGGTACCTAGACTGTGGTAGCTAGATTTGTCAAGACCAAGCCTCTTGGATAATTAATAATGCTTTCCTACTTTTCCTGCTCAATTTTTAATTTCTGTGCAAGAGCAGGACGTGACCGACGCCGCACAACAAAACGGAATGCGCTGGCATTCTATAAATTTTGATACATCTTGCAATAATGGCCATAACAAATCGGCTCCGTCCGCGATGTTCTGTTCAGCTGCTGCCTATCCATTAGACATCAATGTAAGCATTTTCAGGAAGAAGTCATTCCTCATAGAAGCGTGGCTTTCATCACATTCATTACTGACTAAATTATATGTGAAGCTATTTTAAGCCTCCAATTATGTCACGCTGCTTAATGCCTTCGGGCCTTCAAGGGAAAAAATAAATGAAATGTTATCTATCAAGAATAGCTAATCATAACTGGGAATTATACAAAACAACAATGATAAACCTCAGAAACAAATACGTCCCAATAGGTATCAAAACCCGAGGTAGCAGGCAAGGCAGAGAATCTTTAGTGGCTAACCTCCTGGCTCCTTAGAAGAGGCACTCTGCTTTCTACACGCTTCAAGAAACAAGCGCTAAACGTGTTCACATCGAAGCCCACTCAGTGGCCTCACCTTGCTCCCTAAAATTATCTGCGGGACAGCTTTAATGCCTTTTTGCTACCTATGCGGAACAAATTTTAATACATTGCGTCCTTACCGTCTTTTTGGGTTGTAGGTACAGCCCTGAAATATCCTTTGCGATGTGAAATTCCAACAGCTCATTTTGTCCAGTAATGTCGGCACAGGCATGTAACAGGTCATTGATGTGCCTTTTGGTCTCTTCCCCAAACCATCTGGAAGCTAACCACAAGAGAGATTCAGACCAGACTAATAATGAATTATGTTATGAAGAGAGATGAATACATGGGAAATTCACAGGGAACCACTAGATATCGAGGATACAAATTCTGCTGGTGGCGCGGCAATGGAGGTCTCTTTGCAGAGACGGAACAAAGAGACGAGTGGCATGCCTCGCTCGAACGCTTCAGTAGAGCGACTATTATACCGAGTATCAGTGAAGAGTTGAAAATAAGTACAGTACCTTGAAATACAACGACGTCATAATCTGAAGGCTTGGTACAAAACCAATATTGGAAGACACTGCCGAGTGCACACTCATTCCAACATCGTAGAAACATGCCGACACATTCCCAATAGCTCGTGTCCTGGTATACCGCTCCTGGCGTGTTCAAGCCCCGCAGTCTTGTATGCAGAGCTCCTGCATCATGGGAGATCACACAATATAATGAATTAAAATCACAAAATATATTTAGCAGATTGCTTAAGGTGGCCTCGTCACGTAGTTATGAGTACCTAATATCAAATGTTATCTTGAGCGAGGCTCTCACGCAGAACGCGAAACTACATAGCATTCAATTTTCATCTGTTAAGGCATGATGTAACACCTGCTTAAGGATATAATTATGTCTTTTCAAACTTCGCACGTACTGACTGTGAATTCGGCACACAGGATGTGTGAATAATTTGGTCGCTAATATCGTGCTGTACAGAAGCAGGACACCTTGTAGAAAAATCAAGGCAGAAATATATATTCCGTTTTTCCCCTTAAAAAGGCATTTATGGCTATAAAGCGAGATGGAACGAAACGAAAGAAAAATTCAAGTGCAAGTTGAGTACGCATAAAAGTTCCTCCAAATTTTCGATGTGCAAAACCACGTATGTGTGCAGTGAAAACAAAAACAAACAGTTTCTGTACCTTCCTGGACAGAATACTTCCACGATGTGTGACAAAGTTCGTTCGCGGCTGCAAATCATTAAGGAAACACATGTGGGGCGAAACTCACATGTTCTGCAAAAATGCTGGCTAAAACATGACGCACCAATGGACCGCTGCACTAACACCTCAAAACTGATGTGATATCAAACATCATCCTCAAGTACACTGCTGAGGAGCACCTCATTCAAGCGTAAAAAAAAATGTAAAAAAAAACGAAGAGCCTCCAGCCTGTCGTCTTTATGTCGCTGCGATCGCCAGTGTAGATTTCGATATTATCACGAGGCTTGGTCGTGCTTCACTTATTTAATTGAGAAGTCTCTGGAAAAGTTTTGTTTTCTAGATATTTCTCAAAACTTTTTAGGTGCACTTTTTTTAATTGTCAAAAACAGAAAAATTCACCCGTGCAAATTCTCACGTCGAGCTGTTTCGAAATAAAACTCAGTTCATGTGGGCAACAATGACATTTTCTGGCGGCAAAGTACTGTTATCAGGAGGTTCGCGCTTGGTTCATGCTTGGTTCACGCTACGCATCCAGAGACGCAAGCACTTTTATGCCGTTGTTCTAATCCGTTATCACAATAACACCGGTAAGGACACCACAATACGGTGCACCCAGCGATCTGACAGCAGCCAAGAACGGCGTGAGTCCGGCCCGCTTCGGCAATCTGCTGGGCCAGAGTAAGCCATCGTCTATGAACTTTTATTACGTATAGTCGCTGCTCTTTAAGAGTTTTCTTGTTTTCTCACAGTGGCTATTCTTTATTCCTGTGCAGTAGAAAACCACCGAAGAACGATGACATCAGCACCGCAGCCTCTCGCTGAAGATGGATTCCGCGATGCCTCAGCGGCGTCACCTCCGAGTATTCCGGCTGTCATACTGGTGCCGTTAGCTGTTTGCGATGGCCGCACTGATTATATGCCTGTTCCGGCACGATATTTCATTTTCGTAGGATTCCACGGCGCTCCACCGGCGTCATCTTCCAACACGGCTGAAATACTGGTGCCGATTCTTGATTCTGATCGCCGTTTTTGTTACAAGCCTGTTCCCGCACGAGATTGTGTTTTCCTACCAGAAGGACTCTGCGTGCTGCCGATGATTAATGCCGAGACTCCGATGGAAGTCGACAACTCGTCTGGGCCCTCTAGCTAAGAAGATGTTATGGATTTCACCGATCAAGCTTCGTCCGGTGACGATCCACTCATCGATTTCTCGGTAGGGGATTAGACGGACAGTAGAGACAATTTTTATGGTCTCTGTGCATTTTTTTTGTTTTACCTCTGTTTACTTGACTGGTCTCAATCGCAAAAGTGTTGAAATGCCCTGGTCGAAACTCTAAAAAATGTCATGTGGTGTGCATGAGTGCGCGATGTGTGAAATAAACGACATAGCGGCGCCGATGAGTTTCCCGCCAAAATCACTGCCGTGCTTCGGACATTTTCCTTCATTTAAGAATGGATGGTTCAGAATGTTATCGCCCTTGTCCCTAGTTGGTAGGTTGAAACATGGACTGTGAATTGTTAAATGCTGTGAAGGCAAGCGTTGCACAACGATTTTGAAACTTATAAAGACCAAAAGACGCATCACAGTCTTGTTGCCATGGGAACATTGCATCAGATTGCACAAGGTTTTTGAACAGTGCTCACGACTTGGCTAAAATTAGTGTTACGTTAGTGGATAACATTTTTTAGCGCACAACTTTTAATTAAAGGTATTCGAACGCAGAGCTGGTCTCTTTGGTTTCAGTGCAGATGGAGAATTCTTGCGATGCAAGCTCCGGGCGGCTACGGTAGATGGCGATACTAGCCTCAGATGAAAATGCCTTTTGTAAAAATTCATTCCAAAAACGTCCGGGAGGTGTCGCTTGCAACCCGCTCTACCTCAGCTACTCGATATCAGTAGCTATCGTCTCCCCCCTTTAATCCGCAACTTGGAAAGGTGCACGGTAATATCTCCCACTCTTCTGCCCATCGGTACAGCATTCTTCCCTCCGAACATTGTAGTGTCTTATCACGCTTTACTGCCATGCTTATCCCTTACTTTTATTGCAGGAGGAAGTAAGAATTGCAGTTACTGTTCAAGAAAGCGCGGCTAACAAAAACGAAAGGGGTCATTTTAGCTTAATAAACAAAATTCAAACACAGAGGACAAGCTCAGATAGGCAGAAATAGCAGTTCCTAAACAAATGTTGCGTTATAAAAACAAGCGAATGTTCACTGAAGTCATTTGCGCTTCACGTCACAGCTTCGGCACCAGCACTGCAATCCGAACGTTTTAGGATACCGCTACCACACTGGCGCAGTCGGTTCCCGATGCGGTGACAATAGTGGCAGGGCTGTAACTACTACATTAAGCACACTTACAGAGTGTATGCGAGCACAGTACTAGCTCCGAACCGCAGTGGTAACGGCAAGAGTGCCCGTTAGCCGGTAGCACACATGCTTTAGATTTAACGTTACGTGCACCCCGAACACCCCTTACTCTTCAAGACAACAGCAGCAGCCTAAAATGCCGCTGTTTTGATTTCGAACTCCAACGAACATTAGGAATGACCCTACGAACCGCTTTAGTGAAACTGCAACTCACCGCGTTCTCGGTTGCTTGGGAAGCGTACTACGAATGTCAAGAGTATCCATCCAAGTTGTGAGATTGCCTCCTCACCAATCCCGGCGAGAAATCGCCTCCACAGATATCACATTTGAAACCACATGCACACACTTGATCGCCATTTTCCTGGAGTCAAAACTAGCTTGCATCGAACATGAAATCAATCCTTGCAGCACAAGACTTTCGGCGAAACTGCACATCACTACGTCGAGTTTCTTATCCCGTTAGCTTAATCATCGTATCCGAGCTGAGCTAGCAAATGCATGAATGTACAGCCCCATGCTTTTCACTTTCGCGCGAAAGAAGCGTATCTGTAATCGCTTTTACGCTCGATTAGACAAGGAGGAAATACAATGGCACAATACGAATTCGAACAATGGAGGTGGTTATCTCATAGCAAGCTTCGTGAAGAGGCCAACGCCAAAGACAAAAAGCGTGCTTCAAAGTAGGCCAAGAAAGTTGTTCCTAAGCACTGTATATCTCAACGCGTGACTGCCGAGGTATCTCTCAGTGCACACCCTCCATGTCTTGACAAATTTTTTTCTTTGCATTTCGCAATGGGCGTAATCTCGTGCGAGTCTCTGCTTGAGTCAACATTGCACTGCAGTAGACTAATAAGGAACTTTCTACGCGAAAACCTGAGTCGTTACTGGCACTGCATTCGCAGTACATACAAAAAAATTTCGAGCATTCAGCGCGTGCCCAAGGACAACTTTGCCCAGAGCAGCCTGAGCCATCAGGGACATGGGGATAGTGCCCAAGGACAACTTTGCCCAGAGCAGCCTGAGGTATCAGGGACAGGGGGATAGTGCCCAAGGACAACTTTGCCCAGAGCAGCCTGAGCCATCAGGGACATGGGGATAGTGCCCAAGGACAACTTTGCCCAGAGTAGCCTGAGCCATCAGGGACATGGGGATAGTGCCCAAGGACAACTTTGCACAGAGCAGCCTGAGCCATCAGGGACATGGGGATAGTGCCCAAGAACAACTTTGCCCAGAGCAGCCTGAGCCATCAGGGACATGGTGATAGCACAGTGACCAGTTATGATACTGTGCCATCTGGTGTAAGGAGGTGCCGCAAGACTTCAGAACAAGTACACTCATGGAAGCCATGAGAGACTTGAGCGACCGCTATGGGCAATGTGCCACCTATGGCAACAAGATGGTGCTTTGTCTGGGAACGCGTGCACCCCTGGGAACGTGTGGACTTTCAAGAGTTCTCATGGCAATCCTCCAACTGAAGCGTCTGATGATTAACGCAGGACTATCGAGTGCAGAGTGGCAATCACATCTCAGCCACGTCGTTGAGTCTTATGAGTACTGTTTAGAAACGCTGAGTAACTGAAATGTTACTGACTGTTTGTGTGGCCTACTGTAGCATCTAATAGGCCCATAATAATGGAGGCTGCATCGTGTGTTCGCTTGTATTTAAAATTTGGGAAAACGAACAGGCGCATTGGTGCCCAGGTGTGCAGTGTCTGAGCTAGGAAGCGCGTATTTCAGAATTCAAGAGTACCGCCAAGGAATATGGCACTCCTGATATTCCATTAATTACACATCACCGCCGACCTGCCAATTCCAGCCCGAAACCTCAAGCGGATTGCCTGCTGTGAGGCCCTCCATCTCATCCAGATAACGGTCAGTACTTTAAACAGACTGCATTATTTAAAGGTTGCCTCCTTCTCCAAGACAAAGGCGTCCCTATTGTAGTACTGTACTACAGATTATCCATGTCTTCCAGGTGAGTCTAGGAATAAGAGTAAGAAATGTTAGAAATTAAATACGAGGGCTTCAGCAGAATCATGTGGGAGCTTTTACTCGAAAAAGCAGAACGGAGCAGTAAAAGCACGATAATCCGGCGCCAGTTGCAGGATCCCTACGTGGCAGTGCATTTCGGCAGCAGTCACATTCAGCGTATCGCAAGTGCACGTTCTAATATTTCATTTTATGTAATGACAATTCGCAGACAAAAACCTGTTCGTTTTTCCAACACTTCTCATCGACAGTAGCTGCACGGTCGCGTTTACTTAGCATGAACATTATATATTCTGCCATTATCTTGTGCGCAACATGAGAAGAGTAGCACCTTGCTCTTCCAACCGTTTCTTTCGCACATTTGAGGAAAAGGGACTTTTTTGACCGCATGATATCGCCACGGTCGGCAAACAAGCGGAAGTTTATGGATAAATTTTAAATCAAGAGCGATTCTACACAGGGTGACACCGGAAGCAGTCCTCTCTAATGCCGCCTTATTGGGTCAATTAACACGCCGCCTCTACGTCGTAAAAATCTCGCTGTGTCCATGAAGGCTGACGTTTGTAATGCGGCTAATCCTCTCCCCTTCAATCTCATTCCCACATCTGCTTAATTGGAAAAATATAGCCCGAAAAGCAAACAGTACAAGACTGACTGCTCTGCCAGGGTTCAAGGTGCTTTTTTTTGGTACAAATACTCTTAGCACTACTTAAGACGTAGCCTCACTGTGCGCACGTATGATGTAGCACGAATGATAACGCCGGCTGCGCATATCAATAGAAACTAAGTTTTGGAATACTTTTCGATTATCACAGCTTACAACAACACCACACACAACAACAACGTACTTAAGCCGGAATGAGTGACTGTGATCAAGATTGTATAGCTTATTGGCGCCATTTACGTCACCAGCGAAATCGAAAGAGACAAAGCAAGCAGGAACGTGAGCCAAGATTGGTGAGCAAGCGAAAAGAGAAAACTAATTATTAGATTGCAAGTTAGGAGCGTGTCCTCAATGAACGTAATAACGGCGACCGCGGAAAGTGCTACTCTGACAGTCCTCATTATAGAAATAAATCCTGGGCATAAACTAAAATATTTTATTGTCCGTGACCAAGATCCTCGCGTTTCGAGTGGCTGAGAATCCTCCTTTCATCCCCGAACTACGTCCCAGGTGTATTCAGCTGAAGCATCACTTTCTATTTGAACGTGGTATTTCGAACAGTATCGGCTTGCTCAGCAATGTTATCAAACCTGAGCCTTCGTATGACAGTGTAAACGTTTGTAGGGTATGCCTTGACTGTCCACACATTCAACCATTTTCATGGATCGGAAAAAAGCGGCACCTCTGATGTGCCCCCGCCTACCACTCTTGAAGCACGACCTACCTCCTCCGTCACTCATGTGACCCAAACAAACCTGGATAGCGTTTTCGTTGGTGTTTATTGAAGCGCCTGAGTATTCGTTGGCAGTATACCACGAGGTCTTCGAGAAAGTACCACTATCGGATGTTTCCTTAAAAGTCGGACTTAGCGCTGGGTAAGACGACTTTTTTTTTAAAAAAGCCTAACATTGTGGCGCGCGCGCCGGCACGCAGCCCGTGCATCAGCCACGCTGCCGAAGACGACGAAGAATTATCAAGACGGGTGGAGGCTGAGCTGGTGGACAGCTCGCAGCGTTGCGATGGTAAGTCACCTTCTTCAACCGCACAAGCTGGGCAACGCCGGTGCCACAGCGGCCGTAGTCACGCTGGGCGACTCGCGGTACGCCGCGGTGCGTCATTGTGCTCTCCTATACCGGTCGCTTCCGCCGTTACCAGCCATGACTACCTGCGCGTTCACACTTGGACATTCGGCGGCGAGAGGGAGCGGAATCCGCGGCCGCCGAATTGCTGTCTCGTTCACACTTCCCGGCCACCGCGTCGCCGCTCATCGTCTGTGTATCGTCTGCTCACGGCGTACAGAGATGTGGCAAGAGGTTAATGATGCTGTCTACATACCAAAACCGTATGCACGCTTGCGTACGCTAAATGCAGCTATTTTGTCGGATGTTACGCCATTTATAACATTCTCACATTTTAAACGCCTAGTGGCGCCATCTGGTGGTTAGGAGAGGAACCATTGTTGTCAACAAACCGACGCTCTTATTAAGCCTAAAAGGCGAAGAATCGTCACCCGAAATAAAAATTAAAGCAAATTTATCGCTCAAACGTTTTCTTATGGGCGATATAAGACAAATATAAAGAGCGCCAGCTCTTTTATGACCAGTAAACGCGCTAAAAAAGGCAGTAACAGCGACGAATTCAGTCCGAAGCGAGGCGTCCTGCATCGAAGGGCGCCGCCATGTTTGTCGCCGCGGGTACTCGCCTTCCTATTTATTGGCTGACGAGATTCGGCGGATTTTTTTCCGGCGGCAGAATTCGGTCCTGGACCGATCGGCCTTTCCGCTGGGTATTCCGGCGGAATCTGTGCCGCGGCAGCGGATTCCGCTCGCTCTCGCCGCCGAATGTCCAAATGTGAACGCGCCATACGAGTCGGGACGATACTCGAAAGAAGTTTGGAAAACCCTGAGCGGGCTTGTGCGCAGCCTGAGGGTGCTAGGATAGCTTGCTCCTTTCGTTCTTTTTTGTACGGACGCCAAGCGTAGCTCGTGGAGGCGAGACAGCCGCACTTAGGCCGCGCGGTGTATTGGCCAAGCCTTGCATGTGGAGATTACGTTTCCTACCGGAACGTTGACAGTGCGACGCGTTACTAGATTGGTCGTGAATAGAGCAACAAGTTCGACAGAGGTGAAGTATCTGTTTGTGGCAGACAAAGAGACAAAGCCCGTCCGGTTGGATCTGCGTCTGCCCTATTCTCTTTTTGTTACGCTTCGCTGCCTTACGGCTGATGTGCAAGAATTCTCTTTTAACAGATTGCCCAGCTCGCTATACTTTAATTCACTAAGTGAACTGCATAATGGCCGAGCTGGTACCTAATTCAAAAACCAACTAGCGCGCGAAGCAGCTTACAAGAAGTATGGAAATCATGAAGATTAAGTTTTAAGTGTAGCAGATTTAGATACCTTCAATTCATGGTCGGCATGGGGAGGCTTGCACCAAGGTTATGTCACTTACTCTTAGCACTGTGTCGCATTTCCTGTCAAAATTAAACAGGTTTTATAAAATTCCATGCTCCATTCTGTGCTCAGCTATTGCACACTGATGTGGGGAAACACCAGTGCACAACATTTAAACAAGCAAATCTTACTACAAAAAAAGGCTGTTAGGGCAATAGAAAATGTTCCATTCAACGCGCATACTAAACCTCTATTCTACAAATACAAAATAATAAAAGCCGATAACATATACGAGTACAAACTAATAAAAAGTTACACTAGAGCGATACAGGGCAAGTTAGATACACTCCTCTCACTCGCTAATCTCCGCAAACAAGAATACGTATACCCTCATCGCCATAAACTTCCCTGGAAAATTCCTGTCACGCGCACAAGTTATGGCCGCCAACGCATTGAATACACACTCCCCCACACACTCAATGACTTCGCGAGGCGAGATAAAGACATTACGGCAGTTAACAAAGCTGACACAATGCAATTGTTTGTTAACGACCATTAGTGTAACAAAAGACTACTTCTTTATACTTTTTTCACTGTGATTTTTTTCCCTTGTAAAATGAACAAATTATTGAATTGTTACAGTGCTGTCATTGTTGCCAGGGTGGTTGGAGCTTTGTCAAGCTGCTATTGTGAAGCTTTTTCTCCTACCCCCCTTTTTCGCCATGTATACTTTATTTTGGTGAAAAATAAAATTGAGAATTGAATTGAATTGAATATTATGGTGACGAAGCTAACAACGTTTCCTATGGTCTGCGCCGTTGTTTGCTGGCGGCGTCCATTCAGTACGGCCAGCAGGATGCGTACGCCCAGAGCGCGTATGTCCAGCCGGGGGGCATCTACTCGCCGGGAGGCACCTACGCCCCACCGCCAGCGGGCTACATGGACCCGGCGTACTCGGCCCAGCAAGCGCAGCCCATGTACGGCCAACAGCCGTACGCCGGGGACCCGTACGGACAGACGGCCATGGGCATCCCCTCTAATCCCGCCATGTCCCGTAAGTGTGGCCCTAATGTTTTTTTTTCTCTTTTGCGTATTGCAGCCACAGCGGAACTACGAACTCTCGGGCAAGTCTCGCCAATATTACGGGATGTAATAGCGAACTGTAGGTGCTAACGTAGACTCCCAGGCTAACCTAAAGGCTCGAAATTCAATTCAGCGCAGAGGCAGCGAGGTATGTAATAGAATATTCTAAGGCTAAACTTGACGCACTGAGAGAGCAGATTGGCTTGGGAATAAGAGATAGTGCATGGTATGCTACACTCTCAACCCAAATTACACTAAAAACGAGTAAAAGAGAGTAAACTCTCCTTTAGCTCACTCCTTCTTAGGGGCAGGGTATACTGCCCATTTCCCGGAGTTGATTTCGATCAATGAATACACGAGTGCTTACTGTTGGCAATGGAGGCATATTCCCAGCGCGAATCATAGTAACTTGATGGAGTTACCTACTGAAGGAGGTTTTTAAACACGTCACCGGCGAGCACACAGTTAGCAAAAATAGGAGACTTAAACCTCGGTTAAAATCTGCCTAATTTTTAGAACTTCGCATGTTCTCAAGAAGGAATTTGTTTCCGTTACCAGCATACCTCCTAAGGCTTGGCAGCATAATCTGCCCCTTAAAGGCAGTGTGGTAAAGGACAGCTTACGCCTTTTCAATTCCATAAAGACTAATTCTTGTATCCTTTTCCTTACCTCCAGGCATTAACATCCAGACATTAATTAATCTGTATAGGAGGAAAGAGGTAGTAAGTGGTATAAAGCATAAAAGGAGTCAGTGTCATGAGCACACCTAGCGATCTACGAACGTAAAGTAGAAAATTGTCAGTTCTGCAAATCTGAGCATTAACCCATTAACACTATGGCGTCATGCCCCTAGGGTAGATTTTAACTGTCCCCTCCACTTTTAGTGCACTAGCACTAAGACCCCCCTCACCGAGTTAGCTGAAACTTGTCTCAAGCCTGCTGACCTTGAGAAATGCGCTTCGAGCCAAAACCGAGACCAAAGTGAAAATCGAAGTGTTAGCGCACCTAATTCGCATTTGGCCTAACCACGCTACCCGCCGTGGTGGCTCATTGGTTAGGGCGCTCGGCTACTGATCCGGAGTTCCCGGGTTCGAACCCGACCGTGGCGGCTGCGTTTTTATGTAGGCAAAACGCTAAGGCGCCCGTGTGCTTTGCGATGTCAGTGCACGTTGAAGGTCCCCAGGTGGTCGAAATTATTCCGGAGCCCTCCACTACGGCATCTCTCTCTTCCTTTCTTCTTTCACTCCCTCCTTTGTCCCTTCTCTTACGGCGCGGTTCAGGTGTCCAACGATATATGAGACAGATACTGCGCCATTTCCTTTCCCCAAAAAATATTTATTATTATTAACCGCGCTAAATCATTCGTCATTTTTTCCTCCCATATGTGTAATTCATGATTAGACTCTATAGACACAGCCAGAGTATATAATGCGAATACCAGGTAACTAGTGGCGTCGACAGGTTACCTAATGTGTTCAAAGGCGAGCCAGGCATCACAGGTGTCGAGAGGGTTAAATCGGCGGATAAGGTTAGGAAGCTTCGTGGAGATAGGCTGGCCGTTGCTGTCGCTGGACTAGGTTCACTACAGGTCAGTGGGATAGGCTCTTGCTTTGTGTTATGTGTAGTTGAGCTGCTAGTGATGACGACAGTGTATGTGAGCACGAAATGAGCACGGAAATTTTTGCGAGATAGAGAAAATTTACCGCCAGACCTGGCGGTTTGATCCGAGGACAGGTTGTACCTTTATTAAGCGCGGTACCCTCAAAATCCGACCATCTGACCAATGGACTTGTTGGTGTTAGTGTTCAAAGCGGTAGAGGAATTCGAGCCCAGGAACTGCCACGTCGAAGCAGAGACTCTGCCACTATTAGATCTCTAGCTGCGTTCTAAAAGAAACACTGGAGTCGTCATTTCAATCTCCGTAAGTTCAGTGAAATCGGCGAAGGTAGAGTGCAGTTCAATTAGGAATTAATTTGCCGGTTCTAGTTGTTGGTGGATTCGGCATCTCCAAGTTAACCGCTATCCGTCCCGGTTAGCTTAGTCGGTACAGAAACTGTCCCACGCAAGCGGTGGCCTGGGTTCTAGATTCGGTTTTGATTTAATTTTTCATAAACTATGCACTCTTCGAGAAACCAGCTTAACTTTCATTTCTTAGCTCTTTGGCTGGCCGAAGTTGCGTACTGATACGGAGTTACTCTCTAACCTCGGCCGTCTTGTTGTATTCAAGGTGCACAAATGTATGAGAGCCCATTCTCGATCACTTGGCGCATGGCCCCAGCCCAAGTATCTATCGTGACGTCGTTTGCTCCCAAACTGCTTTCCGGAAATTGCCTAGAAACTGCAAGGTTTCGTTGATACCTCTCGACTCTTTGTCAGTCGGCACCGTTAAAGAGTAGACACCTTGCGCGTCCTGTTCTCGACAGTGTTTGCTGACATGTATCTCTACACCTCCCAATCGCAGCAATGACTTATGATCCGGGCTATGTCAACTACCTATACGGAATGCAGAGCCCCCCAAGCCCCAGGCGATTGTGAGTACACGCATCAGACTGCATACCTGCTGGCATTCCCCTGTTGCGAAGAGGGGCGTTATGCGTCCCAGGGCAGGATTCACTGCTCTGACATCATCTGATCAATCAAAGGGCGACATTTTAGCTTCACATGAAACTGTGCAAACCTGTCCTGTAGAAAAACAGGTTCTGAATTTCTACCCCTCGTACAGCGGCGGCGCCAGGCAGCAAAGTTCACGGTCTCCCGGGCCAAAGAGCTGCAAGAGTGCTGGCTTTCATGCAGCATCTCCCCATTGTATGATGCTGAAGGACGTCAGGGCACTCTACGGTAACGTTGTCAGCGCAACTGAGTGTGCTCCGAATTATGAACTGGGCTGGATAACGCCAACAGCGCAATGAATACTTCGGAGAGCAGCTCGGGATCAGGACCCCACGACCCGATTTTTCATTTGGACTCCAGGCCACGAGGGCCTACCAGGGAATGAGGCCGCCAACTCGGTCGCCCGTGCACTCACTAGCCGGGCCCCCGACGTAGACCCTACCGATCTGGACCAGGACTCCTATCCTCTGTTAACTTTCAGATATCTCCGCTTATTACCGGGACTCGCACCGTCATGTACCCGGCTCCTCTCAAGGGGCTAGGGAAAGTGGACGAGAGAATACTGCTTAGACTTTTTACTAACACTCTACTGTGTCCGGCAGTGCTCAAACATTTGGACACTTCTTTCTCTGGCCTCTGCTATTTCTGTGGGGAGGTGGCTGACACGTTCCACATGGTCTGGGCATGCCAACACAATCCTTCTCTTCCGCCCCTAACCCCTTCCACTACCCGAGAGGACTGGGAGGCGGCCCTGCTCAGCTGCCTGGACCTACCGGCCCAACAAGCCCTAGTTCAGCGAGCCCGAGTGGCGGCCCAGACCAGTGGGGTCCCTGAATAAGGGACTCCACCTAGTACTGTAAGGGGAGCGGCCCACTAGGGATTTCTTCCCACGCAACCTCTCTGCAATATTCAAATAAATGCTTTCACCACCACGAGCATGAACAACTCGAGTTTTCAATGCGCAGAATGACAGAAGTGCGATTAGAACGCGTAGAGAACAAAAATGGGGGCAATAGCTCTGCCGCACCAGAATGACAGAAGTGCGATTAGAACGCGTAGAGAACAAAAATGGGGGCAATAGCTCTGCCGCACCAATCTCAGTCATTCTTAAGAGCGGCAACACCCGCACCCCACCGGTTCACATATCAGAGCTGACACATACCAGAGAGCAATCGTGTTCTGGCCCAGCTCAAGCTCACATGGTCAGCATATTCGGTGGTCGTCAGGTGAAGTTGGCGCTTGAAACTACAAAGTACAACTGTGACGCTGCTAGCGCTTATTTAGAGGAAGTCCCCTGTACAGATACAGTTCTGAGAACAAAACAAAAACAAACCTCCGCGCTGCTTCTGTTGCCGGAAGCGGAGAAGAAATAGTTAATAATCAGAGCACTACAGCGGGCGTTCTCCAAAGATCCAACAACATGAAAGAGTTATGACGCCACCTGTGTGGTAGAATTATGTCTCAACCGACCACTCGCTTTCAGCTGCTTGTTCATGAGATTGTTACTGAACGCTTCCAGACCACGTGGGCTCAGTGTGCCGAGGGACAGGCGTTCGTTATAAATCTACTTTACTAGGTACCATACCCAACCCGGATCTGCAGTGAGTGCTGTCGTAATCAGCCCATATTAGTTATTGATGCCATCAGGTGGGGGTCTTTGAGAGCAAAAGTTGGGTTAGCTGTAAATATGCTGTCATCGCTCTGAGAGCTCTGGTGCCGCTACAAAAGGCCGTTATAAATTTCTGGCGCATATAGAAGGCCAGCACTAACAGGGCGAAGATATGAATCGAATCAGTCTACTCTGACACAAGATATCATATGCTTAGAGGTTACGGCAAAACATAGTTGTCACAGTAGAAAGCAGTACCTCCGGATGCGCTCAGCTATGCATATAAAAACACATTCCGGACTAGCTTTTAACTTGGTGAGACTGAAAAATGAATAGTTTCAACACGTTGTGGACACTTGAATTGTTAGTACTAATAACAGAAAGTTACAGGAGCGGATGAAATTCAATAATGCCTTCCTTCGGCCATTAACTCCTTGTATGCATGATTTAGACCCGCCTTCACGTTCATTCCGCACTTCGCGGCCACAGCTTCGGCTCCGTTCTCTATAGTTGGCCTGGATAGCATGAAGGACGAAAACAGCGCTAATGACGAGGACGGCACCCTACACAGGAGCCAACGCTTACTGTTTCGGTACCAACATCATGCTCAAACTACGCCTCTAAAATGCCTTTTTTGGATAGTAAGCTAGTTTGAAGTTCGGGCCATTGTGTTAAATGAAACGTACACGTGGAAACTGAAATGCAAAAACAACAGGGTAAAACTTTCGTTTGTTGCCATCAGGCGGAAATACAGGCAGAGTCTATTTACGTCTTGACGCCGCGGTTTTCACGCCATCGAAGGCTCGCGCGCTAGTGTTTAGTCCGCCTAAGCCAACGTCTTCTCGTTTTGCCCCTGCCGTTGCAGTTGTGTTCGCGCTTCATTTTACGCTGATGGTACACATAGCTCTGTATGTCATACATTATATACTTGGCTGCGTAGGTAGAAAGACAGGTGGTCCATTTTATCTAGGCAAGCTTATACTAACAGGCACATGAAGAGGAGCTACAGCATTGCCGGAGGGAACCGTGAGAGAACACAGGACTTTTTTTTTTGTGCTTTGTGTAATAGATTGAAGTTAGTATGTCGAAGCAGTTTCACCATAATTTCCGCGTCCGACAAGCAGCAATCTCGTTCTCGCCATCGCACTTACACAGTGCTTTATTCACCCGTTTATTCATTTGCATAGTTCCATACATCTTTCCTTGTTTGCTTCTCACCATCTCACTTTTTAGGTGCGAGCAGTATTAATGTCACTTTTTAGTGGAGGAATGTCTGTTCACAAACACAGGATAAATAAGCGAAATTTGTTGAACTACAAAGTCATCCCATGCAAAGCATGATAGCGGAGGCAGGCCCCTCACTGTCAACGGAAACCGTTCCATCGTTTCCTCTTGCAGCGTGATCCAGCAGCCCCAGCGCAGGAAGGGGCTTTTCAGCTCGGACAACATCCTCACCGTGATCATCGTGTGTGGCGCACTGTTCCTAATCCTCGTCGCCATGCTGGTGATCGTTACCGTGGTCGTACCTAGGCGTGAGTTTGCATCCCTACTTGGCCATCCACGGGAGGCTGCGGAGCATTTTTGAAGACTCGTGGTTTTAACTCTTGAAGCAAACGCGGGTTTCCTGCTTAAGTACAGTACGAGCAGCGTGAGATCAAACATTTTGCTACGGAACAACCTACAAGTTGCGGACGGCCTAAAGTTATGTGGAAGAATGTGGAATGGAAGAAGTTATGTGGGAACAACGCGAAACACGGCGCCTTCTTCCTTGTCCGCTCGGCTTTCCGTGTTGCTGCAGGCTTAGAAGTTCGGTGAGGGACCTAATAATTATGCTTCCGTGTCCCCAGAGAATGCAACGTGTAAAAAGCTTGCAGTGGGAAGGGCCATTTGGTAAACCTGACTGCAGTGATTCTTTTGCACTGCGAGCCTCCTTGCAACAAATTACTCTTTGCTTTCTCACTGTGTTCAACAAATCTCTCACTTAGAGCTCATAGCCCGCAAGATCTAAGCTGGTCAACGCAGTTTAGAAATATAAAGGGCTCCCAAAAACAGCGTTAATTACACTCAAGTCGCTATTCCATCCCAATGATGGAAATTTATGAAGGCCATCTATTGCTGCACTGTAATGAAAAATCTAAAAAAAAACCTGCTTCCTAAGGCCCAAAATAGCTCAAGCCCAGACTTTTCTTGCCCAACTACACTAGCCGGACCCTGCGATTATATTTTTTCTTTCTACTCTGGCAATCCGATCGAGTGTATAGTTAATTTTGTTCCTGCGAAGCCTTTCAAACAGTTCGTTGAGCATAGTTAATCATGGTCCTTGTGCGCACGATTGCATTTTTAATGGATTTAATTAGTAATGAGTAATTTTAACCAGATTCACTGCCAGAGATTATGGTAACTGTTTCAATAACAGACACGTACGAATAGATTGTGGCTTCCACTCTTCATCCAGCGATGGGGGGATCATCATTGGAGCAATATATGTGGAATGCGTTCCAACTGTGCAAGGTGTCCATTCCTATAATTTACATACTAATTTCCGCGGAGAGGTAAGTGCATAACTTGGACAGCATGCTTTTTGAAAAGGCCCAATAAATAAAAATATTTGCCTCTAATTATCAGAAAACCTAATATAAAATCAGCATGCTGAATATGTACTGTTAGTCACGGTTTTATGCAATACTTTACCTCAATAGGCGTAATTTCAGCAACGGCCTTTGAGAAAACACATCAACTTTAAGCCTTAGACGTTCGTACGGTATTGTTGTGGAATATGGAACCATCTATCACTAAATTTACAGATCAACTGGAACTCATCCAGAATCTTCATGACTTATTCGTCTTAAGGAACAGTTTTTGATCAGCAATGAAGAAATTTAGATGATAGGCACATGGAAAACACTAGCAAGCTGAGAAAATCTATGAATTAAATTAGCAACTTTTTCTTCTCAGTTAGGGGTTTCTGTGTAGTAGAAAACGTACTTTGCTTCTCCATTTTATCGCTCCAATATGTGTTCATGAGTGAAAAGCGCGCAGAGTGCGCAGCCTATTGTTGCATTGGGTAATGTTTTCAGCATACTTGAACAGGTTAGGTTCTCCGAAATCAATGTTAATTCAAGGTAATACAGTTAAGAGTTTCAATCTCCACTCTTCCTTGCGTCTCGCAGTCACCAGAAAGCATCACTCAGGTCACAAGAGGCGCCGCGAGTTCGCCATGGAGCACGAGAATGGTAAGAGATTTACATGGTCCGGACTTACAGGCGCACTTCAAATTGATAATGATTGATTTTTATGACGCAAGGGCATCTACAGCCAAAAGGGCGCCATGACACAAGGTATTTTCGACTTCTCAAAGGGGGGCAAAAGACCCATTTTCCAAGCATTTCACACCCAATAAGTCCAGCACCAGAACAGGGGAAAGCTTGTGCCCATTGTGTTTCACCCTAAATAAGCCGAGCATCAGATCAGAGGAAAGCTTGTACTCATTGTATCACCGATGGGTACCCGGAAGTAACGGGTATCGAACCCCCCACCTCCTGCATGCGAGGCAGGTGCTCAACCACTTGCCCACCGCTGCGGTGTGCACTTTAAATTACTTTACCTCGCTCCAGTGAATAGAAGTGCTGCGTGTCGCTCGGACGAAGGCCACCAGCAAATAACACCTCAACAAGTGCTTAACAATGGGCATTACGTGATCCATACAATGCTGCCAGCCTGCACTGGCGACGTGGGACTATATTCCATTTGCAGCTTCATGGGTTTTACTTCCACCAAAGTAGCAGTATAAGAATGAAGTAGATCAAACAGTTTTACACTGATAAAAAATCCAGCATTTCGTTCGGGTAAAGGCCATCGATGTCCGGCGCTTCCTCTCTCACAATCCCCAAGGTTATGCTCAGCGCAGGAAAACTACTCCCAGATCTGGATTCAATTGGCCGTGTCCTGGCTCAGCCACACTACAACTACAAATTTCCTCAGCTCATCTCCCAGACTGACTGTCAGCCTTTTTCATTCCTTCGCTAGGTATCCTTCTTGTGTACGATGGATTTCAATATCTTGAGTCTTGCGCGTCTGAGTCGCTTCCGCTGATAGAGCGGATAGCACTTGTCGCACGCTGTGCTGGCATTTTTTTTGTAAAATAGGAAGAGAGGAGATTTCGGGGGAAATACAAGTTGCGCTCCGTTCTTTGGGTTCCCGTTTATCTTGCCGCGTTCCTTCTGAACTAGTTTGAATATATTAAAAGCCTGGTGCTGGCCGGTTGCTTAAGCATGAATATTTCCTTTCGTTCAGTACGAGGCACAATAAAAGATCGCATATTACGGCTGCTTGTCTTGCGCACTCCTTATAGTGCAGTTTCTCGTGGCTCGCGTTTTAGATTTGATAATGCGGAGCTAGCCGCAGTTTTCCCTCCCTTACACCACCCTAGAACTTGGTCTTCATCGAGACGGCGTTTTTCGCAGTGGCCGACCTCGACCTATCGAACATGGACGCCCCCCAAGTGACGGTTGCCGACAAGGCCGGACATAGCACTCCCAAGCACAGCGCCGCCGCCAAGCACGGCTCCAAGAACAGCTCCACGTACCTGGCGCTGTTAAGGAATGTCAAACTTCGCACGAAAGGATAGGCCCTGCAACGCCTCCGACCCGTTCTAGGGACTGGGCGACGAAGTGCCCTATAAAATTACTCTTTGCCACGCATACGGGAAAGGCTGAGAGGTTGTAATATTTTATTGCGGTAGCACTAAATGCCTCGTTAGGGAAAAAACGCTCTGTCTGCAGTTGAAGCCTCTACGTTCCAGCTGCTACCTGCCAAAGATTGTCACGGACAGAAATGCGGAAAAGAGAATTCCGCTTTCCTTTGCGAGCGCTACAACTAGGTGGCTCACCAGCGGAGAAGCCGTTATGTCTCCTTGTGAATCCTGGTGATGTCCAGTTGGGAGAAGACCGGTTTTACGGCAGCTGCAGCCACGTGGCAAGGACGAAAACCGTGCATGCCACCTGCTGCAAAGTAGAACGGAGGGTGTCGTTTCTGTTGCAGTCTAGTACAAAGGAGGCAAACCGGTTTCGCGGCAGCTACAGCCGAGTGGACAGGCAGAAACGGCGCCGCTCCAGCTGCCGCTTGCGGTGTCTATAAAACCGTACGCGAAAGGTACATACATATTGCACTAGCCCATCAAGGTCCTATCTGGTTTAAGTATATCGGGGGGGGGGGGGGGGGGATTAAATCTCACGTAGCGACAGCTCATCAGCGCCCGTTCCTGTGTTTCGCGTCATCGTACTAGTAGTAGTAGTAGCAATAGTACTAGTATACAGTAGTCAATGTAACCAGTGGATGCGGCGCCATGGGAAGCACTCGAAGGATGGTTAACATGGAAGGAGAAGGGTGGCTACCTTGGAAGGAGGAGGGTACCGTGAAAGCGGAGGAATCCCCTACCGGAGGATGGCTACGTCTGTTCTCCGTCAGGTAGTTACACGCAGTGACCGAACGCTCCGCGAGTTCTACCTTGAACGATTAATAACTGGACGCCCCACTCCAGTTGTAACCAGCACAGTGCTGTGCGCGTGTGTGAAATGAACTAATCACGCGCACAACCTGGACACATTTCTTATTGTGTAAATAGTTTGTACATATTACTTCTCCCCCTATCCTCTCTTCCTGTCCCCTCACCTCTTTCATTTTATTTCTCCATTCTGCCTGCTATCCTTTATTTCCGCTGCCCCAGCTCAGGTGCTTCAGTATCGATGGCAGATGCCGGGGCTAGCAAAAATCTTTTCCTTCCTTTTTACTATTATTTTTAATAAAACCACTACCACCACCACCACCAGGATGGCTACCCCTGAAGGAGGGGGCATGGCGACAGTGTGAACGGGTTCAACTAGTGGGTGGTTGCCACTGGAACCAAACTGAGGGTAATTACCCTGGAACGAGGGGGTATAGGGGGAGCATAGGAAGTCTTAACTGGAGTATAGTCCCCTGGAAGGAAGAGGAGGGTATGAAATGACGTCAGCAGGGCCTGTCCGAAGAAGATGTCACCAGCAAGAGCACAGCCAGAATAATATATTAGCTTGCGGCCAAGAAAGTACTTGGCAAGGTTCCAACTGGTACTTCCCCACTGACACCCACGAACTCAAATGGCGAATAGCACAAGCGCATTTTTGCGGTCTAGTAGGTTCGACATGACACAGAGGAACAGCGCAGGCAAAGGAGGACGAAGGTTATCTTCATCGGTTACCTTCATCGTCTCGTGTCTGCGCTGTTCCTTTCTGCCGTGACGTGAAACATGGTGACGCCCTTGCCGTGAGCAGCATTGATTTTTATTTGCTTTTTGACAACTATGGTAGGCACAAACGTTGCTGCGATGCATTACTGTACTTTTTTTTCATCTCAGTCTATTACCGGTTACGGCACGCGACCTCACCGCTTCTTATGCAACGTGAAGCATGATCAGGGCCCGTGTTTTGTAACCTTTCATTTGGTCGCGGTGTCAGCAGTGAAGAAGAAAAATTGGTGGTGGTTTAGCTTTAGTTAAACCTGGAGTAACGCGATAGCTACAGCTGGCCGAGTGGAACTTGGTCATGTGACCAACCACGTGACGAACCACGTGATTAGCCACGGCGCCGCGCCGCCGGCAGCTGCTCCGCACCACGTGACCAACCAAGTGACAGCGTGGCGGCGAAGCCACAGGGTGGCGGCTATCGCTACAAAAACAAAGCGGGGAATCGTACGTAAAATCGCACGTACGCCTCGTTTTTTTCGCGGCGCCGCTACTTGCCACCCGTTCATGGGTGGCAAGTAGGGTCTTCGTCTCCCGTTCGTCGCGCAACCACCCTGCAGTTTCTTAGCCCGTCGTCGAGCTCCGTGGATCGTGGGCATCAACACCGGTCGGTCCACCAGTGAGGCATGGGCGCAGGGCGCATTCATGCATGAGTCATGGGAGCGTTTCTACCGTGAACAACGGACTGTCATCCCCACGGCCTATTTCATTTAGAACATGGAACAATCACAGGCGATGTAATACAACGGAAACAAAAATTGATAGAATGAAGAACAGCCGAGATGTGTATCCTTATCCTGTTACCGTTCTAAATCTGTGCAACATGAGTAAGCATTCATTTGAGAGTTAATAGAGAAGGCAAGGCTGCGTGTTTCCGCAAAGCATCGTTAAGCGTGTTTTTAAGCGTGACAAGCTATTTGCTTCCGTTCTCGGCAAACTCTGGTGAACGTTTTCCAGTTCACGAGGTTTTTGTGCGCCCCAGCTTGCTGCTAAGCAACGAACCGATGTGGGGAGTTTCTGAATAAAGAAGAGTCACGGCGGCAAAGAGGCGCCGTGGGGCACGCGCTCTCGCTGCTGGAGTGCTCGACCTGCACCGTTTACGTTATGCTCGGGCTTGGTAGGGACAAGACGAGGGTCAGTTTGAATTGTAAGACAGTAATATTACAGGCCTGTACTATCAACTCGTGAGAGCGTGCGTCTCTAGTTTTCCCTGCGCCTCAGCACGGTCAACGACAGAATAGGTTTCTATTGTGCAGTTGCGTGCCATTACCCTGACGAAACTCATTTCAGGAATGCGTCTGCCACCACCTATAAGCCATCCTAGACATTGCTACGTCAGTGTTGTAAACAACATCATGCCTTATGCGATCTTGTCAAAGACAATGTGGGCTTTCTTTCGTTTTTTTTATTATTTCATCTTGATTTTTATTTTCCTTCTTTTTTATCGTGCATAATGCACTGCGTGTCTCCGCAAAGCATATGTTTACACTTTTCGGTGAGGGGGGGGGGGCGGAAGCTAGTAAAGCTGGCTATCCAGCTTTTTTTTCCCACCCTTCCGTCACCGTTTGGATGAAAAATAAAGTTTTTGGTATTATTATCACGTCCGCTGTTTATTGCCGCCTTTGTGCGGCCTACTTATTTTTTCAGCGAGATGGGACTAGATCTCTCCGGAACGATCAGGAGCATATGCACCACCATCTGTGATGTGCCTGATCATAGTACTCAAGACGTGTTGAACATCTCGAAAGTTATCAGTTATCTTGAAGAGTGGCATGGCTGAGAGCGACGTCCATGCACTCGAGAAACACGTGAACTCGGCACATCTCAAGATCTTGATCCTGAGAGGCATCGAGTACATGCATATATCACCGCCGCTTTTTCTTTAGGTGCTCAGCTTGGGCCGATTGAACTGTTCTTTTCGGACGCCTTGTGTCGTTTCCCTGTCTGGCCGATTGTCGTCATGGGCCATGACAAAATTAACGCTTTGATGGGCCGTTTTCTGTCTGTTTAAAAATTGCCGCCGATTTACCTGCTTAAGCTAAATTCGACGTCTGTGCGCAAGCACGCTTGTCCTTGTTTAGCTTTGTTTCATTGATTATCTTTTCATTAGCTTGAAAATTCGAGTCGCACCCAAATGTTCTCGCAGTCGTTCCTCAGCTTTTCTCGTGCGATAACCGCCTTAGCTGCACTTTGCAGTTCGATTCCCCGTTCCCTCTGTTCAGCAGTCTCTGAGGACATTGTGCACGTCTCTAGACTGCACATTCCTCCGACGACTTCATCATTCGCCCCTTCTTACTTGCTCTTCGTCTGTTTCCGTATCACGTTTAGCAAGGTTAGATTGTCTTAGTCGATCTGCTTCGGCTTGCTGCCCCGCTATAACCACTGGATCAGTTGACTCCAGTTGGCGCTTTCTTCTTTTGCATTGCTCTTCAGCTCGACTTGCATGTCGTTCGGCTTCGGAGTCTCTCGAAGGACCGGCTTCATCCATTATTTACCTTTGGCACTATTTCGGTTCCTAAGGGCGAATGGCTTGAGGAACCAATTGTGACTGTACCCCTCGCCCTATATTTCAATTCTCAATCCCAACATCCCTCTTGCCCCGTAAAAGGTAGCAAACCACAACACCCTTCCGGTCAACACCTCTGTCTTCCCACTTCTTCTTTATCTCTCTCTCTCTGCCATTAGTTGCACTGCATGTTCCTTCGGCGAATTCATTCTTCGTTCAAACTGACCGCAGCGCCAGTGTTTCGATAGAGGCGAAACGCAAAAGGAGCTCGTGTGCTGTGCGATGTCAGTGCACGTTAAAGGTCTCCAGGTGGTCGAAATTATTCCGGAGCCTTCCACTGCGGCATCTCTTGCTTCATTTCTTCTTACACTCCCTCTTTTATCTCTTTCTTACGGCGCCGTTCGGGAGTCCACCGAGATAATTGAGACTGTTACTCAGTCATTTCCTTTCCTCAAAAACCTATTTTCATTTTTCTCTTCTTTCTAGCATCTGCATATGCACGAAGCCGCGTCTGTTACTCTTCATATTCACAGCCTCTTCCCACTCGGCTGCAGCCGGTAAGGCGCCCTCCTCCCATTGGCTGCGGCTGGCGCGACGCACGTTCGTGTTTACCCTAGCTTACTTGTTTTACTCTTAGGCTTCAACATTAGGAGTGACAGATTTTTCGTTAGTGATGCATAATACATCGCCTTCCATTGCCTCTGACCTCGTGCCTGGACTGCGGCTTGAAAAATCACAAACAAGCAACAACGACCTGCTCGATAGGACGATACTACCGGAGCAAGTCAGGTCGGCGAGATGGGACTTCTCCACGGGGACTGATAAGTAGCACAGCCACTTCAAGCGCTGATAGTAGCCACTATGGACGTTTAAGCAACGGCGGCAGAACTGAGCGAAGCCGTGACAGTCGAGGTGGCATGCGCGGCAAAGAAGACGCCCCGCACAATATAACGTCAACAGCTCCACCGAAGCGTTCTGCGGAAGCTTAACAAGAGCCTTTCTGCGCCTGTGAGAACAAGAAGTTCCTGAAGACAAAAACTAAGAACGAAAATGTCTTCAGCATGAACGATATGACGGTCAGTCACCTTTTTCTGCGCAGTGCATCGAATCAGAACCATTGAGGTAAGGAATAAACTTCTTGCGGTTAAAGGGCATGTATATATGTATTAATATATCTATTAACTTGATCTGCAAGGACCCACAGGAGCCATTTTAAGGTTTTGCGAGGTAAAATGTTGTTCAGTTAATTTATAAGAACTGGGCGCTTAATGTAGCTTCTAAAACTCGCACCCAAATAATCGCGTAACAAATTATGACGAAGACAACGCGCTAGTATATTTTCAGAGTACTTGAATTTTTCTTGCACACCATGCACGGCAGCCGTAAATTAACCTCTCCAAAAGTGAAGTGCTTTGTAAAGTTTAGGAGAAGATATAATATTCGGTACCGACGTTATTCATTAAGAGCATGGAACTAATGCACCCAAAACGCAATATTGCTCTATACGACTTCAGTCGCCGCGGTGGCTGAGTGGTTATGACGCTCGGCTGCTGGCCCGAAAGACGCGGGTTAGATCCCGGCCGCGGCGGTCGAAATTCGATGGAGGCGAAATTCTAGAGGCCCGTGTGCTGTGCGATGTCAGTGCACTTTAAAGAACCCCAGGTGGTCGAAATTTCCGGAGCCCTTCACTACGGCGTCTCTCATAGCCTGAGTCGCTTTGGGACGTTAAACCCCAATAAACCAAACCAATCTACGACTTCAGGTTTGTTTTGCGCGTTATTTTCTTTCTTCAACGCGATTGTGGACACGCGAGCAGTTTCGTTCGCAGAACAAGGAGATTATTACAGGCCCCAATTATGTCTTCCCGAAAAGTCTTTTTTTATGCCTGCATGATACAGAAGCTTGTATTCAATGCAAAGATGGTCCAGCAAGAATAAAAAAGTGCGTTGCCTCCAGAAGAAGGTTTATTGTGACAGTGGGTTGCGCCACCTCTTTTTTGCAGGCACCGTAGAACAATATAAGCCTGCTTCTGATCACTAATTTTACTTGCTACATTCCCCCACCCCTATAAGCTATAATCTAAAACCAGAGGAGCGCAACCAAATAAGACTTCAGTGTAAAGCACAACACTAGTTAGCTTGCAGGTATGCTCCCGCGCAAAAGGGGAGAGACCACGCGAACTGACGTGACTGAGTACCAGCGCTTTCTCGAGGTGCAGCATCTGTTTTCAAGATATTCATGAGATGCCTGACCAAATATATTAGTCTGTTTTCCCATTTGCCTCTTTTGGGCACTACTTATTACACAAAAATATCGCAATCACTGCCATTGACATGGCCTCTCCACTTCTGCGCACAACTGTACTTGTCACCGGCTCGGCGTTAAAATAAATAAAAAAAATTAAGGAGGCACTTTAGGAAATTACGTGCAAGTAATGGGAAGAAAATGCAGTTATACTCTATTCTAATTCTATTGTAGTCTTTAGCAGTTGGCGCTGTAGCAAGTACTAGTACTGACTATTGTTAAAATTTAGTAGTTCCCTGCCTCTATTGACGTCGCACTGTTTCGACCAATCGCAAGTTTTTTAGCGCCGAAACTTTGTGGGCGACACCGGTTTTTGGTGTCGATTAGCCAACTGATGCTTTTGCACCAAAATACAGAGCTGCGATCATGTGCTGAAGCAATTATGTGCTAAAAGGAACGTATCTTCGATGCCAAAAAGACGGGCCGCTACAGGTCAGGGCGAAAATCTCGTCTCGGAGTTCATAGTTCTTTTATTCTTTTACAGACGGCTGACAAGTGTAGAAGCGACGACGAAAACAAGATGCGGGAGATCAGTGCGCTGATCGGACCACCCCGGTGGTACCACTTGATCGTCTGGTTGCTTACATTCGTCCGAGCTTTTCCTTCGTCGTGGACTCAGTTGACAGCACTGTTCATCGCCGCGGAAGTCCAGCACTGGTGCTCCAAGGCGGACATTCCGTCACTTGCCAACTGGACGGAGCAGCATTGGAAGGAGAACGCTCACCCAGCAGTGTACAACGCTTCCGGACACGTAGTGGTGGGGAAGTACGATTCTTGTCGAACGTTTCCCGTTCAAGCTGCGCAGATCAACGGTTCGGAGGTGGTCAGGTTCGACCGGTCCAGGACAGTTCCGTGCCACTCGTGGACCTACAACGAATCTTTACCTGGATCGTCTGCAGTGCCGGAGGTTTGAATTTGTTCTCCTTTAGAACTCGTACACAAATATAAAAAATTCTAGGTACTGGGCCTACCTTCTATGTTGATGGTATTCAATTTGGCAATATGATATTGCGAAGTTCACCTGCTCGAGAAAGAAATCACCTATCTCTCCTGTTCACTTGACAATGATTGCATGTTTTGTATCGAGTTGTCTGTCATGTTGTGTTTTGTTTTGCTTTGTTATCTTTATCTTTCTGGAAATACCTTTCGCTGCTGGCGGATTAAACTCCGCCAAAGTGTCGTTTTCTTCTTTCGTCTCGTCTTGTGCGCCGGTTTACCTTTCTTTAGAATGATGTTGCCCCCTAAGTTCAAAAAATAAAAGTTGATTGGTTAATTTTACCTAATTAATTGTGCAAATATTCAGCTCTATAACTTGCATAATGTCCGCCTTGCTATACAATCTACCGGCGCAGACGGCAGGTAATTCTGACAGTCATTAAAAATATATGTATTGTGATGACCCCCATAATGCGCAGGTCCACACGGGACGGAGAGGCAAAGAGACACCGTATGGCTCAGTTTAAACAAACAGGTATATTCAATAATTACACATGATTAAGGTTATACATCAGAGGCTGGGGCGTCCGAGCTTACGTGCCGACGACTTCATGGGGGCGATGGAGTGGCTCCGGAGTTGGGCTCGAGCGGTTGCTGGCAGAAGCTGCACGCCGACGGGCTTCGGCGCTGAAGGCCCTCTTGGCGAACGATGTCGTCCTGAGCGTGTATGCAGTAGAATTTCAATAGTCGTCCGTTTCTTCGAGGATGGTTCACAAACCCTTCCTCTAGTGTCGTTCGGCTTGGAAGATGAACAGGAGGCGAGCTTGTAGATGATGACAGCAGAGCATAATTTTACAACATACATATACAGAGAGTTAAACTGGAAAAGCAGAACTGAATTTACAAAAGAACAAACTTTGCACTACTTTACTCATCGACCGGGCAGGTTAGTGCCTAAGTAGCATCACATTACATTCTCAGCATGGAGCCCCAGCTCAGACTGGACTGCATCCGTTTACATGTGCTTTTAAGCACTTGATTAACAAAGGACTAAGGGCGGTCATTTCCAGTGGCCCGCCCAAAGCATCAATTCTCCAATCCAAAATAACATGCGAGATGGGGACCACCCCTTTGGGTTGGGCTTAGCCTCGAACCCAGAGTCTGTTAACAATACAAACTAAATAAACAACAAAAACGCCACCACTCTCTCTCAAGTGAGAGTATACACAGGCTCTCTCTTCGGAGCTAATTCACTAGCGCCTGTCTTTCCACATTCTTGGCGAGTACTGCCTGTCCGCCATGACAGGTGTCCGTCGCGGCCCTTCTGGGAAGCTGTGGGTGCCTTCCCGGCGATAGCCCACGACAAAGGGGGGGGGGGGGGGGGGGGAGGGAAAGAATGTCGTCTTCGCGGTATCGCATAGCGTCGGCTGTGGTACGGCGCGCTCTGGCCCGCTGACAGCTCCCTTGTCCTGGAATGTAACCGGAAATTGGGGAGGATAAAGCCTGTTTCCCCGGGGCGGCGGCGGGTCCGGTTTTTCTGGTCGTCACTCAAAGAGCATGGCTGGGTAATTGATGATGCCGCTGTCACGGGTCTCCGTCTACGCCGCGCCGTCGAACGTGGATCCTCGTAGCACACACGGAATGTCACAGTATGTCGCATCATCCTATTATATGCAACGCAAGCGTTTGATTAGAGCACTTGTGGAACGCCCCTTCAAACTAACTACGTTTCCATTTCCGATTATATTCCAAATACAATTCTTTTCTTTCATTTCACTTCACGACAGGTGGAGCCAGGGGAATGCCCTAACGTGTGACGATGACGGACACCGGGTTTTTTTTTCTCCACGAGGCTTCTATGCTATCAAATAAAAACGGGGGTAATGCTGCCGCAATATAATCTAACCGCTTCACTTGGTTTGATATTTCTCTTTAGCGTGCCTTTAAGCCTTGACATTATTTCTCTATGGTTTACAGCATAAAGGCTCCCCAAAAGTTTCGTTCTTTGTGCAGCAGAGGTAGTAAAATTGGTTGCAACAGCGGCAAACGGCAGTCATGATTTGCAACCGCGTTTGTAATGCATGGACATGAAATTTCATGCTAGTGGCTGAAGTTTCTGTTAATGCAGTCTGAAGATGACCTGTCACAGTTTTGGGAAACGTTTAACATGCCGACGCGCTCATACTTATTTATTACGCAGCTAGGTTTTTAATCTAAATTATCCTTCCAGTGCGAACACAGAATTCCTTCGCTATTTTTCTATTAATGCGAAAGTATTTCTTGTCTCATGACTGGCGTCACCGGCGCTTCGGAAAGGCGCTGCGGACGGCACTTGTGCACAGAACGTGTTCGCACGAATTAAATAAAAATAATGATGCGAAGTGAATGCACAGGTGTCTCAGAAACGTATCTTCGAGATATGTACTGAGGTCCGCATGAATAATTATGAGCATCTAAATTACAGGTGTACTACTGCGGATAAAAGTTTCCGGGACGCGAGCTGAAGGAAAAACGTTTATTGTGTGAGATATTGTATGAAAGAATTAAAGATCTAAAATCTCCTTCCTCTCTTCACAGTTTCAGGCGACTGGGTAATGAGGTGAAGCTACAATAAACGTTTTTCATAGAACTCGCGTCCCGCAAGCTTTCTTCGCCAGTAGTACGTCTCCGCTAAATTTCCTCTGTGCTTGGAGTGCAGTCATAGCGCCATCAAGTGGCACCCACTGAAACCTTTTCGCAATGTGCGGCGCTATCCAGCAGATGGCGCGCGCGTAGGCGAGATAGCGGACGTGCGTGAGGGAGGAAGGACGCGCAGTTAGAGAAGTGATTTTGCATTACGGCACCTAAGCAGGCTGAAGTGCACCCCTGTAATTTTTGTGTGTGTGTTTCAGTGGGACCTAGTGTGCCAGCACCAGTGGCAGCGCTCGATGATGACAAGCGTTGTATTTGTGGGCTCCCTTGTCGGATCGCTGCTCATGGGACACCTTTCCGACAGGTGAGCTCTGAGTTCTAAATCGGTATCTGACGTGCTACGAGTTTAAAAATTAAATCCAATTTGTGCCATGGACTAGACATTGAAGGCGCTGTTCCGATGGCGTCTGCAGAACTGTTGCTTTTTACCGATGCATTGCAGCAGAGCGTCGCGCAAAAAGGAAAGAAATAGGCACAGGAGTAGAAGACATTACACGAACAGCTCTTCAGTGTAGTTTCTATGTCTGTGGCCATTTCTGCGTCGTGCTAACATGAATGAATCGCAACTCGTCCACTTCTCTGTTCTTCATAAGTGCATCTCTTCTCTGTCTTAAACCCAACCAGGTTACCACTTGTGAAGAAAAACTTGCCGCCGTTTATTACGCCTGAGTAATGCCAGATTCAGCTATAGCTATTCACGGTGCTGAATGCGTCGCTCACTCACATTGGCGCCCTCTTGCCCAAAGGAGTGAACGGCGCAAGCACTATACTTCCCACCACTGCGTGCAGAGGACGCCACAAACCCTTAGTGTGCCGACTAATGTCACTCTCATTTGCTCCCCGTTTCCCCTTCGTGTTACACCAATGCCGCCGTCAACGCACAACCGAGAAACGTAACAGCTGTCGCTGTAAATAGATTCATGTTTCAGCCGAATTTTTCGGTTACTATGGATTGTCGAGAATATTGCGAAAGGCTATCGAAGAGACGTGTACTAATGTCTTGTCCTGAGGTGCCGCTCAAGTCACATTGCTGCGCAATTCTGAATGCACGTTCTCTAGGAAACTTCTCGCGATGAATGTTTCCGCAGCTGCCGAATTCATAGCCTGTTCGTATGTTTTGCGCAGGTTTGGTCGTCGCACCGTATTCTTCTTCTCCGTGTTTGGAGCCACACTCTTCGGCTCCCTGGGTGCGGTCTGCTCGTCGCTGCGGGCGTACATCGCTTTACGCTTCTTCGCTTGCGTCTACATCGCGGGCATCCAAACCAGCTCGGCAGCATTGTGTGAGGTGCCTGCAGTGCCTGTAACTCTGCTCAGCTGGGATGCGTCGTCAGATGGGGCTATTTTCGTTTCGGGATTAGCGTTTCGTAATACAAAAACTCAATACTTCACTTTGGGGGATCCCCCAAACATCTGACCAAGACTGGTCCCACTTCGAGTTATTGATCAATTCGATCTCGTCCTACCATATGCTAGCCGTTCCGAATAGAGGAGTTCGTAGAGCGGCTGTTGGGGTAAAGCGGTGGTACTGGGTTCGAACCCCGAACCAGGACGAATTTTCTTTACGGATTTTCTATGGAAGCTCTATAGCTATATATGAGCAATTTGCTCCCATATTACAACCAATAGGAGTCTTTACATGTCCAACCTTCGTGGACAAAAATTTTGAAAACTGGAAAATTGTAAGATTTTTGCACATAAATATTGATGGTAATGGTTCATTCTTCCCATGTGTACCAAAATATTTCTTTTAAAGTCTTGCATCGCTCGCAGCGGCAGTTAAGGCTGCCATAGAAAAGCGATGGGGAACGCTTCTGACGATAGCAAAAACGTCAATAGTGAAAAAATGCAAGCCTGCCGACGGAAGATCTGCGTATATATTGATAGTTGCAGTGAAATCTTACAATATATGAAACAATTGTATTCAAAATTCTTTTCCCGTTCAAAAGCGCTTTTGTCAAGAATTGTTGGGTATGTTGCACAATGAAGCTATTTAGCTCTCGTTAGACTCGGGAGGTTCGCATATCAAAACCTAGTAACGTTGCATCGTGTACGCTTCGATCTCATGGCCGGTGATAGTAGTGTGGGTTCTATATAGCCATTTGGACACCTTGTGAAGTTCCCGTCATCGACGTGAACAGGACTGTTATCGCAATCTGAAACTTGTCCGCAGGTAGTGTAGCTCGAATTTTTTTTCAGCCAAGAAACATTTAGTACAGTGTTATGGCCACAGTATGAAACTAAGTGTGGGAATTCGACAGCGGCCGACTTTTCGGACTAGACGACAAAGAAGAGAGAGCGCCCTTCTAGTTTTTCTGTGTACCTTTTTCGTCCGACCCTTTTTCTTGCTGTATTTGAAGGTGTTGTAGCGTGCACAAGCTACCCTAAAACAGGAATTTGACTCAGAATATTTTTTCTACTGATTCATCAGTACCTCAGTGCACGTTTTGCTTTCTTGCTGCACCTCCAACTTAAGCAATTCACCCTGCTTCTGCCTGAGGATGAACGCCTCTGCCTTATGTTCCTACTTTTCTCGTTGGACAAGGTCAAGAATCATTTCTTCAGATATAATGTTTTTATCCTTCTCCTAAGTCCTACTCCTTCCTAGAGATATGTGTAAAAGTCAATTTATAGCAAAACTGCATGGTACATCTTTGAATACAAAAACAGCGCTGTCACAGTCGCTTGTCGCTCCTTTCTTTGCCTCCTACCGCCGCGCTGTTTTTCTATTCAAAGAAGTACATTTACATCACTACCCTCACGGCATCAAAGCTTTGCATCGTGCCGGAGTGTGTTATGCTTGCGCGCCAGGTTGTGACTTCCTTGCAGGGAGGTCTTTAATTTACGGCCTTGGTTCTTCATGTTTTTCCGTTACAATTCCTCTGTACTCTAACGCAGACAAGCCGGCCAGAATATCTTTCCTGTTTACAATCCTCTATCTTCCTCTTCTTTCATCTCTCTCTATCACTCTGTTTACACGCCCTATTGTGATGTCTTACTAACTATGCTCTACGCAGTGGCCGAGATATTGGATCCCCGCTACCGGACTTTCCTCAATCTGGGCTATACAGCAGGCTTCGCCATACCCACCATGCTGCTGCCAGGAGTGGCCTACCTCATCGGTAGCTGGAAGATTCTCCAGCTCGTCTCGGGACTCGTCGCTCTGGCCTGCGTACCTTTCATGCTGTCAGTGCCTAAGGCGACTGTGGCGGCTTGTACTGTTCTGCCGCTTCTGGCGACATAGCGGTAGGAATGAGCTCAGACGTCCGCCTGCTCCTTTTTGCATAAGGCTTCATTAATTAACACGACTTGTGTGTTGCCGTTCCGGCGACCACCTTCGAATTCAGCTTCAAACCAGTTGCATGCTCATTACTGTGAGCGCAATTCGCTTGTCGATTTCAGCGCAGCATCACGCAGCACAAGGGCATGCCGCATTTCTTCCAACAGAGCGCCTCAGAATTGAGCACTCGTACCTTAAGTGCGCATCGTTCAATAATTCCAGCCCGTAGAGTAATAATAATAATAATAATAATAATTGATTTGGGGGGAAAGGAAATGGCGCAGTATCTCGCTCAGATATCGTTGGACACCTGAACCGCGCCGTAAGGGAAGGGATAAAGGAGGGAGTGAAACAAGGAAGAAAGAGGTGCCGTAGTGGAGAGCTCCGGAATAATTTCGACCACCTGGGAATCTTTAACGTGCCCTGACATCGCACAGCACACGGGTGCCTTAGCGTTTTGCCTCCATGAAAACGCAGCCGCCGCGGTCAGGTTCGAAAGCCCGTAGAGCCCAATTCTAGTTTTCTGCATAACGGTTCCTGGATATCCATTCTACTACTTATACTAGACAGTTTTAGCTGTGCGTACGCAACGGCGTAGCGTACGCAAGGAGTTTGCGGGGACGGTAGTGCGCATGCGCAGAACGCAAGCCTTGCGCCTTGCGTGCGTACGCAAGCCAGCGGACTTTGCGTTGCGGCGCTTGCGTGGGTTGCGCACGCAAACGTTGACAAGATGGCGGCGCCCTGCTCCCTCGCTTCGGAATAAATACATGTCGCCGCTGGATTCTCCGACGCAATAGGTAGCTCAAATGGTAGCGGTTCGCTCTTATTCCGCCTACTCTTGCCCACACCTAGCGGTATAAGCGATAACTAGCCCCTGTTTTTCGGACAATTTGGCGATTTTCAAGCTCCTAGGCTTAACTGAATACAGCAACGACACCTCGTAGCAACGACGTCTGGCGAAGCAGTTTTCTAGCTTTTAGCCAGTTCTTACATTTTCTTCGTGTGCATGGTTTTTCTTCTTGGAACAAAAAAAGGCTCCCAATGCACTCACACTAGTTATCAGTAATCACGGATGAAATTTTCTTCAACCGAGCGTTGATGTGCTTTGACGTCTTGTCACTAGATGGCGCTACGTGCGCCTGAGGGACGCTACCGCTCTGTCAGCTAAAACTATACTTCGGAGCGGACAGCGTAACGCACGCAGCGCCGTAGCGCTTTGCGTACGCAAGCACTTGCGTACGCACAGCTAAAACTGTCCACTGCTGCATAACATGGTAGCTTCTTGGTAATGTTAAAATTAACGAATCTTTGCGTGCCAAATGCCGAAGTCTCCGCATTCACATCTTACGAGCAAACAATCCGCAGGTCTCCGGTCCAATGAAGCCTACCGATGGATAAATGCAGTTGTTGCTGCGACCGGAAGAAGAATGAAATGAAAATTGCACGGGCCTATCCACTGGCACAGGCTGAGCCGCAATCGCTGCCACGTGCAGATAGAGGAGAGTTGAAAAATGTGAGAGGAAAGATTGAAAGGAAGGACGCGAATCGTAACAACCGCGTCACCTGAATCGACAACAACGGTTTAGCAACAGATACACCCGGTGACGAGAAGGCCTCGCCACATGTGCGAGAGCCCCAACGTCACAACCACGTAAGGCCAGGGCCTCTATCGCATAAATGCAGTGTGGAGACATCTTGCGCAGCGTTGTGAACAAACGCAAATGATTAAAACTTGATTGCACTTCTAACAGGATGGGAAGGTAGCGATACTCTGCGAGGGCACGCATAAACGTTGCCTTTTTGTTATTTAATTCCTCCTCTGTGATCCCGCCTTTCAGCCTTTCGTTTGCGTGGTATGGTTCGGTGGCCACTTGCTATAAGAACTCGTGCTATAGCGCCTTTCCTTATAACTACATATAATTTCTGCACAGACACCGACAGAGCGTTCGAGATGCGTTTTGAAGCGTTTTTAAGGTGTCATACGACCGCGCGGCCTAGCCAATGGCAATATTTGCGGCCAAGAACACAAAAACCAGCCACTTATCACAAACTCTGAAAATACGAGGCAGAGGCTAATAATCGATTCCAGCGTCATGACATAGGACATCTCAAAATTATGCAATCAGAGATTGCCTCATGTTTTAAAACATGTTAAGCACCTGAAAAATCAGATGATTATTGACCCTTTTTTACACTGGAGAAAGGGGCGACAAGCAGAAGTTAGCAACGCTTGCATTCAGGCATCCCACTGGCAGCGAACCACAGGGCGGAGCTCAGGATCCGAGTACAAATGAGAAAGGTGGGATCTTTGGGCGAAGGAAGCATTTCTGCAATTATAAAAAAAAACGTGGAGCCTTTCGAGCAGAGAAAACCACTTTTCCTGAATTTCAAACACTTTGCTTCGTTTTGTCCCTGGCTTCCCACTCACCTTTGACATTAACTACCGAATTGTGCTAATTTCAAATTATTTCCCATATTTCAATCGTAACCTACTTCGATACGATGATTGTAATATTCGATGCACCTTGCGCTTCTCACAATTTCTTCTCGAAAATAATCTTGGTCTATTTCAATCTCAATATCTTTGGGAATTTTTGTAAGTTGTAAGTGTTCGCTAAAACATGCCGTACATCCATCGCCTTTATTTTATAGTTCTCGGGCCCCCGAACTCCCTGTTGTTCCATGCAGGCGCACTACTGGGGCTTCGCAGTTCGGACGGCGTGAAGAGGAAGGCCCTCTTTAAATACCTAAAGCTACGAGGATGCCACGTCAGCCAGAGTGCAATACTAAGAACTGACCCCGGCCACCTGGGAGATTTTGAAACGAGCTTTATATATGGCTGCGTATCCCTTTAGTGCGCAACTCGTTAAGCTGCGCTCGGTGTTGTCCAGGGGTCGCCTTTACTTCTTGGAACAATCAGCTATCACGGTGCGGCTGGTGAGCTTCATTCGTGTCATGTTTTCTAGGGTTGTTCAAGAGTCTCCCCGCTGGCTCATCACGACTCGCCGGGAAGAGCAAGCCGAGCGCGCCATCGCAAAGATACTGAAGATTAACCGTCGGGTGGTGCCCAACCTGCATTCGGCCATGCACGCGCTCGTGGCGAGAATCCGGGAGTCGTCGGTGAACAGCATTGGTCCCGTGGAGATAATGAGGCATCGAGTGATCAGGAGGAACACATTTCTTTTGTTTGTCATCTGGTGAGTCCTCGCACATAGGACGAACGTCCTGGTAACACAATGATGCGAAAAAAAAAGCAAAACTAAATCGCCTCTGCTGGCGCTTGAGTGAATTGCTGCGACGCTAATACGCGGAAAGTTTGCTTTTATTCCCTGAATTATGCAAAATTCGCGCAGCACAGGAACTTCAGTGAACCAACCGTCACACTGGGTATTCATTTGTTGGAAAAACATAGTCATCGCGTTGTTGTCACAACAAACATTCAGTAATAGAGGAGTGAAGAAAGGATTGACAGGAACTTAAAACGTCGTCACTAATTTGTACTGTGTGCCTGTGAATTGTTTACCGCGCAGCTGTCAGTAGCTTGTTTCTGGGTTTGCAGACGTCGACGGCGCAGGTGGGGGTGCAACCACATCACGTGACTCGTGCACCGCTGATTATTGGTGATGCGTGACGCTGCTTACGTGACTTAATTAACTGAAATAAGGATGGTTTAAAGTAACGAAGGAAATAATAAACAACGAAAGCTAAAATAACAAATTATACATTTCATCATTTACCGTAGCAAAATTAAGACTAAATTTATTCATTAAGTCGTAGAATTCACCCACAACGACTGCGCTGCAGTAAAGCTGTACTATGTTTCGTAATTTAACTGCGAATTCTTTATGGAACTTTCGCCTAGTCACGTTTATTCTTTAGGACAGCCGAAATTTAGTATCTAGCGGCCTCTGGTGGTGTGAGACAGGACCTACAGCGTCTTTGCTGTTGCAACACGAAGAGCAAATTGCTGGCGTCATTGCGAATTCCTGTGACCATGCGAATATGTAACCGAAAGTCAGGTCAAGCACTGACTTTTAGTCGGTGTGCATTACCCATAAAATGTTCCTGCAAGCTTCGGTTCGCGAAGTGTGCTTGCCTATATGTTTTGAAGCTGCTCTTGTCAATGGGGAGGTAACCAGAGCTCAAATCGGATTTGGCATGTTCGGCACAACGGATCTGTGAATCCAACCGAGGCTGACAAGTTGTAGCAGCCGCAGCTCATGCGCACTACAGTTGGCCTCAAGACTTTACACACTCAGTGTGTTTCCTTAGAGTATTTTACGTGCTTGCAAGCAAATCATTACGGCATGGGTGCGTGCCTTTCAAGGCTTAGTTTGCTTTCGTAACACTAAAGGCGCTCGTACTATGCTATTCCTTATTTAATATGCTCCAGGCTTCGGTCCCAAGCTGGCGCATATAAACCAGAACAAACGGCTTTGCTTTTCGCATGACTCTCCTCAGTTTTTTTCTCATGAAATTGGTTCATTCACTAACTTGATAAGTACATCTAAGGTTGTATTTAGCATTTTCGTAACCAAAATTCATGGCACATACGCGCTCGCAAGCTATCACCTACGGTTGCTTTTAAAACAGGGAGTCACGCATTTGAGCCGAGGCGTCACTTTCACGTGGTCGAATTGAGCGCGGCAATACAAGCACACGGATGTCAGAAACTGTACTAGATACGGTGTCAAAAGCCACTAAGTATGCTTCTGATTTTCGCACCCTCGCTGGGCCCGCAGGTTCTGCGATAACTTCCTCATGTTCGCCGTCATGATCGGCTCCGTTCACATCGAGGGCAACCACTTTGTGAACTTCGCCGCCTCCACAGCTCCGGAGATCCCTGCCGCCTTCGTAGGCCTAGCCATGGTCTACTACTGGCGCCGCAGGCCCTCCCAGGTGGTCTCCTTCGCCTTGGCCGGAATGGCGGCGACAGCGGTGGAGCTGACGCCCCCAGGTCTCACTTTCATCTCTGGTGGAGGTGGTGGTGATGCTCAAAACGTACATTGTCAATTATTTATGGTGGGGCAGGATTAAAGGCAGGTGACGATCTTCGTCTGTACAGCCGAATCAGAGCTGAACAGCAAGGCCTCCCACTGTTGGTTTGTGAGGGTATCCTCTTCGGAGGGACGTTTTGGGAGTGGCCGTCGACGGACGGCCGGCCATTTATGAAGCACTCGCACCGCAAAAAAAAAGTATTTTTATCATGGCATTCGCTACGAAATCTTTCTGCAGCTTACGTTGTGTTTCTGCAGAGTTTTGTTAAATTCATAAATAATTTTATGCAGATTTTCTTTTTTTTTAACGTCCGTCATTTTGGTTGAAAGCAAATACGCCGAATCACTGAACACACTATTCGAAAACCGAGCAGAACAAACCAATGTGCCCTCTGTGCACGGCTGTCGGGACATTGATAATGATAGAAAAAACAGCCTGCTCGTTATTTCTACTATCGGAAAGAAGTAGTGCACCCAGTTCGCGCGCACTGTTTAACTCCCCGAAATTTTGAGCAACACCTTGTGTGATGTTTACTTGTCGATTAGCTGGTTGTGTTAGCAGAATTTATTGGGCCTTCCTGTTTAAATGGATGTGGGGGTAGTTACGGATGGCGGACTCACTAGAGCGGAAAATATGGTCTACAGCTCAGGCGATGGCGACCTGATCCGCGTCTTCCGGTAAGGGTGCTTCGACGGATGCGCAGATTGCTATTTTCATGTTTTGCTCTTTTTCTGTTGCCATTATGAGTTGACGAGCTCTGTATACATGTGGCCACGTCGGTATAGTCGATGCCAGGGTGTGCGTACACGGGAGTGTGGGGCGCGGGAGCGTTCTAGGCGCCTTGCTTCGTGGCGTCATGGGCTCTCGTTTTTAGGTATCGATATAATAATTTGTTTTTCTTGGAGGTTAGGGGGATATCTGCTTTAGGGTTCCCTTGATAGGTAATAAAAGTTATGGGGTAGGTTGTCTAGGACTATCGTCTCTGCAGGAGTTAAATGATCGTGGTTAAATGAGTTTCGAGTGGCTTGTCCAGATGGTTGTGTGCTCCCTGTATACCAGTAGTTTTTCTGTCGAGGTGTGAATTTGAAGAGGGAGGTCTAGTTTTCGGGAGTTTTGAATTAGGAGTGTAGATTTTCCTTCTTTTAGCTATTTTAAGGGTAACGTACGGGGCCACGTATAGTGTGCAGCTAAGGATGAAGGTATTAATTAGACAGGCAGTGTCCTGATCCCTCACACCATACAATCGACAGCTTACGTGTGATAGGGGTCGCGGCATCTGGAATGTGACCCTGTTAGTCGTTTGACTGTTTGCAGGTTGGCGCCCGTACAATGAAGGTGGAGGCAAAAAAGTCGGATTTGCGAGACTTACGGCATGGGTCGGCCTCGACGTGTAATCGAATTTTCTTGTACTGGTGCGCGTTGTAGTCTTTATAGCTTCGCGGAAAAGGATGAGTTCTGTTTTGTTTGAGGAGAATTATATGTGGCATATGTGGTGGCGTACTGTTCCACAGCTTTGGCCGCTTGCTGTAGATGATCCTATATCTCAGCGCCTGAGCCGTTGTAGATTCAAATGGTGAAGTCGTCCACGCACAGCACGCGCCTTATGCCCAAGACGTTGTTGAGAATTTTGATGTGTTTTCGGGCGATGCTAAAAAGCAATGGCAGTAGGACGGTGCACTGGGGTGTTCTATACGCTCCCGAGGTGTATAGGTTGGCTTTTTAGTAAATCTATCCGAGGGTAGCTGTGTGTCCCCCGAGAGAAACTCGGACGTATTTGTACAGTCTGGGTCCGCATTTGGTGCCTTGCAAGCTTTTTAGGATGGAAGAGTGGTGTACGCCGTAGAACCTACCTTTGACGCCAAGGGTGAATATGGCCATGGTGCTTATTCAGCCGACTAGTTCTATTACGTTATGTTTGAGTTGAGGTAGGACGTGTTGGAGTGGTTGCGGGAGGGTAAAAATCGTGCATGGTAGTGTATAGGAGGTCTTCATTGTCCGGCTGGTTTTAAAGCCGGTTCAGGATTACACGCTCCATAGTTTTCCTGATACCTGATATGAGGGAGATGAGCCCGAGGCTGGAGGTAGCCGACATCCAGTTTTTAACCCAGAAATCGCCAAAGAATGAAAATGCCGAATGAAAGCTACCAACTATCTGACTTTTGTCGTTACTGATGCATGCATTGCAGAAATGTATTGAACTCGTCGATTTGTTGAGCCAGTTGCCGCCACTGCATGTCGAAATGAGCGAATTTGACTCATTCATAGTCATACAAGAAATCAACAGCAAAATTAAATAGCATTTCATTACTGGCTAATGTAGGAGCACGCTATCAAATTTATATTTTGTTTCGCAGGGAGCCTTTTCTATCGCACTAAATTATATGACAGCAAGAATTCTGTATCTCTGGCAGCTGGCACTTTGGCTTTCACATGAAAAACACATTGAAGAATGTGGCTTTTCTGGTATTTTTTTCTGAATTTGCACTCTTTTGTGAGGAAATGCGAAAATTAGTGAGTAAAGGCTTGCCTTATTCATGAATATTCCAAAGAGCCTTTTTCGTTTCGGCTCCATTGAAACGCGGCCTTTGTGGTTGTGTTCGAACCCGGGTACTCCGACTCAGTAGACGAGCGCCTTGGCCACTGCGCCACCGCGTCGGGTGAACCGCGGCGGCTGGGCCTGTCTTCCGTCGCTAAGTTTCCTTCTGCTCTGTCATCGTGGGCATCCATGGTGACAAGCAGGAAACACACATTCACGTTTCCACGCAGGACATCCGTACGTGTCCCTGTCGCTGTCCATGGTCTGTCGTTTCGTCCTCATCCTATCGGCATCGGTCAAGTGGGTCTGGACCATGGAGCTGTTTCCCACAGCTGCCCGAGGATTCGGCTTTGCTGCCTGTTTCACCATTGGCCGCATTGGAGGCATCGTGGCTCCATTCATGACTGACCTGGTGATTATGAACAGTACAAATTCGTGTGGGTACGTTAGGGAGTACTTTGTGCGGAGAACTGTGAGAATTCTGTCGAGTACTGGTAGTTAAAATTCATGTCTGACACTTGTAGTGCCTGATATGTGTGTTTTTTCCAAGAGTACCGGAAGCAGGGGTTTAGTTTGAAGCTTATGAGATTGTTTATATCAGCCACACTGGCTCAGTGCCATTGGCAATCGGCTGCGTAGCCAAAGGCGACGGAATTGATTCCAGCCAGTGGTGGCCACACTTCGACTGAGCCGAGATGCAAAAGACGCTCATGTGCTGTGCGAGTGCAGAGCAGGTTGAAGAGCCCGAATTGATTGTAATTTATTTATTTATTTATTTATTTATTTATTTATTTATTTATTTATTTATTTATTTATTTATTTATTTATTTATTTATTTATTTATTTATTTATTTATTTATTTATTTATTTATTTATTTATTTATTTATTTATTTATTTATTTATTTATTTATTTATTTATTTATTTATTTAAGGCCGCCGCTGTGGCTGAGTGGTTATGGCGCTCGGCTGCTGGCCCGAAACACGGGGCGATCGAATTTCGATGGAGGCGAAATTCCAGAGGCCCGTGTACTGTGCGATGTCAGTGCATGTTAAAGAACCCCAGGTGGTCGAAATTTCCGGAGCCCTTCACTATGGCGTCCCTTTATAGGCTTAGTCGCTTTGGGACGTTAAACCCCCTTAAACCAAACCTAATAAGAACAAATGATATGAAGGCCCGGAGTCATTACAGAGACTAGTTGTATGTTTTTAGGCTATACTGATGTCAGGCAAATTCTGTGAGTCCCAAAGCGACTCAGCCTAGATCGCTTTGGCAAGTTGATCCCCATAAGCCAGAAAATGAAGCTACAAAGCATGTTGGTCGACGATCTTGAAACTGGTGGTGCCAGGGATGCAGACTGCTAAGGCAGGCATGCAGTTCTATGCAGTGCTGATTCTAGAGGCAAATGAATAGTCATAAATATTAGCGTCAAGATGGCATGGCAACTTTCGTTGCCAATCTAGAGCTCTTAAGTACGGCGTTCCTCATTGCTCATGCTCAGATTAACAATTTAAACCAAACTTAGTACAGAATGGGATAATTTAGGATACTCGTCCGACCACATTTTCAGCCTATTACAGGCTGGTAGTGGCATGACGACGTGACGACAAATTTACTTTAATATGAGTGATTGAAGTATAGCACTGCGATGCTGCGGAGTCTGCTGCGAAGTTATTGACCCCTAGGACTATGCGAAAGATGCGTTTTTTTTTTTGCAGATGAGTCAGAAGCGCCAAAGAACTTGACGATAGCTATTATTCTCGTTAGGAAGCCATTACTGATATCTTGCCTGTTGGTTTAGCGGGTAGTATAAAACGGTCCCAGATTACCGTGATTCGCCTTCACATCATTTATCACCCATTCTTTTTCCTCTTTTTGTAATTCATGGTTTATCGCTGCAGTGGCATTCAATGATCCGTACCCACGCTCAGCCAAACTAGCATGACCGCTCTTCATGCGTCTATGGCTGTTTTGAAGCTCAGTGCGCACTTCGCGCAGAGCATGCAGCTCCTTCGCCACGACACAGGCGGGACCCTCGGGTCAGCCGCAGTGATCAGCCCAGAAGAGGCGTGCTCGTCAACGTGACAAGCGCCGGCAGCTGTAAACTTCATCCATGCATTCGGTGGAACGCGAAGCTTCACAGTCAAACCGAATGAAGAATGAAGAAAGAAAGAGGGGACGTTCTAGAGGGCTGCTGATTATTCCGACCAGCTAGAATTCTCCAGTTTTCACTAACATACTTTTCTGCGTTTCGCCTCAATCTAAATGTGGTTGCAGCGGCTGGTTTAGAAGGCTGCTCAACCACACATTATATACTTAGGCGGGCGCGTTGGGGCATGACATTCCCACCCAATGAAATTAACATGTCACTTAGGGCAGACTAATGAAAAAAGAATTACCTTACATATTCGACTAAGGAAAAAAAGTACTGGTACGCTAAACGTGTCAAGCTTAGCGAACCGGCGTATCGCATTAATCAGCGAAAGCTGTTATAGCTTTGATTCGGCCATTTAGCGATTCGTGTGGCCCTACACCGTAAGCCGTAAGAGAAAGTCTAGCCGTGCTCATGCGAATCAGCGAGATATGAACTGAAAAGCTGTCAGCTCCTATACACTCTTTCTCTCTCTCTTTCCCTCTCGTACTTTCCTCTCTCCTTTTTTGCACCTGCCACGGTTAGCAGGCACCAATTAAATAGAATTGAATTTTTCATCCTTTTAAATTAGATAGCATTGTTTACGTTAAGTAAAATATTTCACTAAGTAATTGAGATTTTCGCCAGGTAGTTAAGCACACAAGACAAGGCGGATAACAAGGAAGAAAAATCCGTTTTCCTTCAACTATTGCATTAATGGCGTTCCGGTTAAAGAAGTGCCAAGGTATAAGTATCTTGGTATTGTAATAAACTCGCAACTAAAATGGAATGACCATATAGACCACATTAAATCCTCAGCTTTACGTAAACTTGGTTTTCTTCGCCATAAACTTAGGGGCGCACCAAGCAGCTGCAAGCTATTAGCCTATAATACGCTTATAAGACCAAAACTTGCATATGCCGCCATCGTTTGGGACCCCCATGCAAAAAAAGACATAGCAGAATTAGAAAAAATGCAGAGACGCGCAGTACGTTTTATATTTAATAAATACAAGAGAACTGATTCCCCATCTTCGTTAACGGCAGCAAATTATATTAAACCACTCCACGTCAGACGCAAGATAGCCCGCCTATCCTTCCTTCACCAGCTAATCCATGGAAAACTAGGCATTTCTCCAGTCCCCTATGTGCAGTTCTCAGAAACGCGTAGAACTCGTCGTCATCATGATCACACCTTAGCATCATACTTCGCGCATACTAACACATTTAAATTTTCTTTTTTTCCACAAACGATTGACGAATGGAACGCCCTGCCTCTACAGGTGATATCGGCTGTTGATTTTGACAAGGCACTCTGTGAGCTATTTTAAATATATGTACTACATTACACAATTTTATTGTTCTGTGTTTTACGATGTAACTGTTTTTGTGTTGAGTGAATGTATTTTTCTGCCCTCCCTGCCTGGACTCAAATGAGGGTCTGCAGTATTGTGGAAATAATATAAATAAAATATGCCTACACTAAAGCTATAACCGCTTTTGGTGTAAACAAAAGTGGAAGTCAAACGATTTAATGTCAGGCACCTTGCTTCAGTGGATGTTAGCAGAACAATGCAACACCAGCTGGGTTTTCTCATAGGCCAAATATTTTTTCTATTGCAGAAAAAGCACGCGCCCGTGCTCGTTGTTCCCGGACTTCTGGCGGCCGCAGGAATGGTGGGCGCAGGGGCGTCCACCCTGCTGCCGGAGACTCGGGGCATAGAGCTGCCTGACACATTCGACGAAGCCGAAGACGTTGCCAGAGCACGACCAAGGTGAGGGCTTAAATGCAGGAAGTTACTGCTGAAGTATTCTTCAGATCGAAAAAAAAGTTTTCGGGGTCGGTATCAACACCAATACGGGCAATATACTCGGTATACCAGCTTGCAAAACTCTACCAACGATATTTGCGGAGTTAGGGACCCTTATGTAATTAGTCTATACGTGTAGGTACAATTTGCAGCGGAGAGTGCCCAGAACTGTATAAAAGTGCTTCGGGCGAGAATCATTGGACCAGATTAGTCAGCGGATTCACCAAAATGTCGAGGCGATATCTGCGATCAACGATCAACGTGCAGTGAGGTTTTGCAGTAGGAATCGCAACTATTGTTATTTGCACTGAGCGAAAAACAATGTCACGGCGATTCCAGCGCGGTACCTGCGGATGCTCAGCGTTAGTGATTCCTTCGTGTGCTTTCGCGATTGTTGCGTTCGTCGCACGTGAGTTATGTGAAGATTGCGTTTAGGTTTTGGGAGGGTTCGCTGTGTGAAGCGTTTTGGCAGGCAAGGGCTATGGGCATGGGGTGTTCATGTTAATTCAACCTCTTGGGGTGGCACACCCGTGACGCGTGTCCGTGCGGGGTGCCCCCCTGTCCCCCGGTCACGCCCGGATGCACGACGGTCACGTGACGACAACTGCTATGTTTATGCCGGGGAGCTTCACCTCGAGGTCTACAACTATAAAAAAGTTTCGAAAGCATTCCCTAGGTGCTGTCAATGTGTTCGGGTTGATATCAGGTGGGCTTTACATCAGAGAAATCCATGCTCTTTGTTTTTCTACAGCAGTAGTGTGCCAGTTACAATTCGTTAAACCTCAGGATTTTCCCGATTCGTATCCCTCGCTAGCGCGCTAAGCTGTCGCACCGCTCTAGGTGCAACAAATTGTTGTGAACCTTTTTGTCTCTTACGAATTCCTACTCTGCCCAAACATGGCAAACAAGTCGTTTTTATCACAACGAACAAGTATGAGGCATCGCTGCTGCATTGAGCACTTCACTGCTCGCGCCGTCAGTGGATGAGAAATGAATCGCCTGCCGTATTTCTCTTTTTCATCCGCAGGTCTGAGGAATACAGCTTGGCGACGAGGTTTTCTTCCGAAGAAAGGAACCAATTCGTTCTCTCGTGATCGCAAGGGACTCCATGAAAAAATTATGAGCAACATTATTGGACGGCGCCTGTTCTGCGGCTGAAGCCAGGCCTCAACCGGCGCGGCCAAGTGGCTTTTGTAGTAGGCGCTGCAATCGAAAATGCAGACGTCCTTTGCCATGTTCAGAATTTACGTGCTCTCAATTTCAGTGCACCATACGTGTTCACACAAGTTTCGCAGAACTCTCGCTGTAATCAAAATTTCAAAAAGGAAATCTTTTCGAATTTTCACAAAGGTGTACATGAATACAAGCAAAATCACAAACGTTTAACTTTTTGCCTTGACATGCACCATCCGCTTACATGTGTTCTTTTTGAAGTGATCAAGAGATCTTTTGAGAGGCTATTCTTTGCAAACATGGTGGCGAAGTGGGCGCCAAAACAGAAGCTCAAACTTTGCAAAACTTTACGTCTCATTGGCATCTAGAGAAAAAGAGCGTTCCAATCTCAGAGGACGGACAGAGATTAGAACCAACATCCTATACTTTCCCTTAAAGTCTCGCGCTTTCTTCTAAGCGATTAGTGGCACGGGCAGGGACACTTTATTTTTCGTTCTTTTTATCGTCCCGCCATAATTTTTGCCTTCTAAGGGACATAAGGCCCTTGCTATTCACGCGGAGAACATTCTGTGCCACTGCTGGGCTGGCTACGCAGGAAAGGGGAGGGGCCTCAGTGCATCTGTCACTGCGCCAAGCTGTACGGCCTGTAAACGCGCGGTATTTCGTTTTTGTGTAGTTCCTTTATAGTGAGCTCACACCCTCCACATTTCTTTCCCTTTTAATTAAATGGAGGCACAAGCACGTTTCACGGTTTCACTCGTGTTCGCCGGGAATGTGAAACACACGGATGGGATGCGTGCCTCTAAGCTGGTTTACTGTAAGAATGGAGCGGCCTGAGCGATCCTATGATCCTTCCCGCGGCGCTCGAGCAAACCAGCGTTTGCACGTGCGGTTGCGAGAGCTGCAAATAATAATACTAATAATAATAATAATAATAATAATAATAATAATAATAATAATAATAATAATAATAATAATAATAGAAGAAGAAAAAGGAAGAAAGAGGTGCAGTAATGGAGGGTTCCGGGCATCCCTGATCGCTTGCAATATCTGGTTATGCACATGAAAAATTGTATCAGATACGTTAGGCTGGCTACTACTGTTTAACCCTAGATACAGCGGCAGCTGTAGAGGTATTTTACTTTACTATACAATGAGGTAAGGGATGGTTACCACTCTGTAACGCGAGATTCAGCGAGATTCAGTGGAGAGATATAGAAAAGGCCTTTGCCCTGCAGTTGACGTAGTCAAGCTGCTGTTGAGGCAAAGAATTTCTGAGCGACATGCATCTATATATAATTATTCTAGTTGTGCACACAAACTCTTCCTTCTATTCGCGCTCCCGAACCCTCCCCCGGTTGGGGATTCCTCCGTTCTAGCGATACCCTCCTCTTTCCACGGTAACCACCCTCCGGTTAAGCATGCCTCCGCTCGTCGCTCACCTGTAACCACCTGATTCCCATGGCAACGTACACTCCGGTTACGACCATTACTACTACACCAACGCGAAACACAAGACCGGGCGCTTAACACCTGTCGCGGTTATGTGTAGTTTAGAAGTCTTATTGGCATTTACGGTTGAAACAGTATTGCTGAACAAAATACTCTTTGGGACTATACAACGCGCGCAGCTAAGCTTGTGCTTCGGTGCTTTAGCTTTGGCTCCAGGGCCGCGTAAATATGTCTCCTAGTGTAGCAACTAAATAACAGTCAACGTCATCCTCCACGCGCCCTTTCCGCGATTCCGAGTGCCCGGCGCCTGCACAGTGGCTGATGTGGCCGTGCAGTGCAATTCGTACGAGTCAAGAGGTAGGATAGCTGGCCTATTTCACTAATGGCGGGTTTACGTAGCCGCGCACAAAAGTAAGAAGACGGCCGAACACTCCGCTAACTCTCGGGAAGAGCAGGCTTTAGCGCTGTGGCACATCAAGGAGCAAAGGCATCGCGGAACGCTGAGCACACTGCCCAGCGCGAACATTATTAGCGCCTTAGTCCCGCAGCACGTAAATCTCCGAAAGCGGCGGTCGCAGAGGAAAAAAAATATGGAAGGACAGGCCATGACGTCCCTATTCCTGAAGTCGCCGCGGGGCCGTAGGATGCAGTTGCACTATCCTACTAATTTGAATCTACTGGAATTTATCTAACATCGCGACCGCAATATCGTCAGGTACACGCGTACTTTGGATTTCGCTGTTGCGAATATGAGTACGCCAGCAGCTGGAATCAAGCCCTTTTATCAAAAAAGGCGATGAATAAAGCAAGAACTAAAATTGAAAAGTTAAAAGAAATGACCTTATGACTCTGAACGTCATCTTCGACGTGTCCAGCTTTAAAATGCACTGGCGAAAAAAAAAAACAATCTTGCAGGTTCAGTACGAAGTTTGTAAGTAAAATTAACGTATTATGTGCCCGATCAGCGGCATCAGACTGACGAAAGCGAGCGCTGAGGATTTTTCTGAAAACCGAAAACCTGTTGCAGTCCTCATCGGTGTCTCCTTAAAGGCAGTATTTCTTTTTTTATTTGCCTTGAGCTGTCCAGTGCCTTCCGTATAATTTGGGAAACCGACAAGAAGGAGGAGCAGAACAACCCCTGCAGAGGAGAGTTCAGCAGTCTGCCGCCAGGCTCCGCCACCCTAACTAGGTCGCCAATTCCGCGCGTTTCTGGCAGTCATCCCACTAACTTCTATCGTCACTGATTCCAGTGAGACGTATAGTGATTCCAACATGACGGTTAAGGAGAGATGTACCATTTTTGTCACCACGGTTCGTCATCTTTGGCCACCAACGCCATCTATACCACTAAGGCCATCTACATAATAAACCATTTTTTCTTGGACGGGAGAATATAAGTGACCGTAAAAAAAGCCATCGCTCTTGTTAAGTAATACAAATCACACATGCACTAGAGAATGGCGACACCTGCTGAGGAAAACTTGTAGGCACGAAGCGAATTTTAGCAAAACAAAGGGAAAAGCTCCAAGGCTGCGAACACCCGCTGTATTGCAGGAAGCACATAGCTTGCGCACGAACGGGTTTATGAGATGACGCTCTGCTCCCTGCGTCGCCTCCTACTGCAGGCCGTGTCCTCGGAAATATCGTTCTTTGGAAGGAACTGGGCGCCGCAACAGGTGGCGCCGCAACTTACCCCCAACCAACATCCTCCCACTGTGTTCTTAGGCTGGTATGCGATCTCGCTGATTGAGTAATTGAGTAAAACGCCATGTCTCTTTACGAGCGTTCCGTTAAATTATGAAGTGCATATGTATTTAGAGATGCAAGATGGTTGGCGGTGCAGTTTTTTTTTTCTGAGCGGAAGCTTTTGCATTCGTAAGCATCGTTTGAGGTCGACTTTACTGAGGAATGCGGCTAGGGTCTTGGAATTACTCCACTGATATTTTCGCATTTATTTTTTCCCGCACGACCGCAAAACTTCAGCGCGATTCCTTTTGCTCCGTGCGCAGTAGATTCACGATGTAACACGGCGCCTCTTTCTTCCAATTTACGTTAAAGAGCGCGCTTATGGCGGTTTCTATAGTCTGTTATATTGTGGAGTTCTCAGCTGGTTGTTCATTATTCGCAAAAAAATATATGTAAAAGCAAAGAAAACATACAGGAACGAGAACTAATCTGAAAAGCGTTTGGTCGACGAGTTTTGTTTTATGCTCACGGCAGTCGCGCTAAACATTCATCACCTTAAACGAGTTTAGTTCGCTCGTTTTGTTGTGTTTGTTGCCTTACATTTTTATGAATGATGTCTTTTTCTCTTTGTTTTTACCTCCATTTAGCAGATATTAGCGGTCGGTGGGCGCGTCGCATGTTTCAGACACACCTGCACCTGCGTACTTACCTTTGCTCTTGCTCTTTTTTTTTAGGTCATATTCTCAAATAAACCGCCAATCGATAGACATTGTTGGCTGTGTCCCTCTTTATCCTGTCTCATCATTCACGCTCTAGGAAACATGAAAGTTTTGAGTCTTAGGTGCCAACATTTTGATGTGTATTTTCCTCCCTTCCGCGCTCGCAGTGCATACCTATGGTTGCCAGAGCGTGCCCCAGCTGTAGATGTTAAGAAATTCTCTTTAGCCACATAGTTCCACAGCTCTCTCGCAGCGAACTGCTGGAATGAGATTCATTTTGTTCCGCGTTAACTCACTGTAATCCTAATAATCCGCGTTAATCCGCCCACCAATTCACCTTAACCCATCTTCTCGACTGGACCTACTTTCAAAGTTTTGGAGGGTTCTTTGGAATATTTGAGGGTGGGCCAACTCCCAAATGGTGTCGCATTTTCTTCTTTAAGAACGTGGTTAAGATGGCCCCAAGTTTTTTGCACCACTTTCGTTCAAACAAATGTCGATGCTTCAATCACCGCGAAAGCTCCTGCAATATATCCCTAGCGGGATTGAGACATGGTATCCTATCTCTAAAGCATTCCCGCACACGACGGAGACAATGGAATAGAACCTTTCAAAGGTCTTCAGCTAATCGCGCTGCCGATAATGCCAATCTGAAGGCCGAGCACCCCTGTATTTTTGCAGGCACCAAAGATAGAGCCGAATAGCTGCTGGGGCGTAAATCATAGCTTAGAATTGTACTCGAAGAGCGCTCGTATCTTTAATGTGACCGTCTTATCTCTTCGCTATCTTAGCTGCAGCTCCCTTGGAGAGAGAGGTTAGCGCGTGTAGAAGCAGCTCCCCTTCCGATAAAGCCTAGTACACATTATTTAGCGCATTCGTTGGTCATTGTATTAGCAATGAGCCCCCCAGCGTATAGAGTAGATTTCGAATAATTTCATCGAATGCTAGTATCAGCGATCATAACTAGCTGAAGAGCCCCTTAGCTAACATGTACACTTCGAAATTCAATTTTTCCTGACACGTCGTTCCTCTTTTGGTTTATTTTCAGTGTTATATTCATCACCATCATCATGAAGAATGGTTTTTTTTTCGAAGTTTCTTCGTTACCTTCTGAGGCGGAATCTGAGGCGGTAGCAGGCTGGCCCTCAATGCAGTTGAGAATGCGCGTGCACTATAAATTTTACGCCGTCCAAGACTTACGTATCAATATTGTGACGCAATCGTTCGTCCTACAGCGTTCCAAATGGTGTCATACGCGCCTGTGTAGGAGGTGGGGGGGGGGGGGGGGGGCGTCTCAAACAATCAAACGTCTACGTCTTGCCTTCACAACATGCATGCTCGGCCAACATCATCGCCGTGCATCGATAGGGTGCGAACGCTCGTAGTCTGGTGCACAACCAACATGCAAACGCACAAACTCGTAGAAAAGAACCTCAACGTATGTACAAACATTGCGCGTAAACAATGCACCCCGGCACAGCAATGCTTTTACATTCCCCCACATAAGCAGTCTCATGCGTCTCTGGCGAAATTTTATTATGCACGCTGTACCTAAGCCCGCCCATAAATTTAATTGGAACCCGCTTCTGCCGTAACTCAACTCGCATGATTATAATACTGTGCGCGCCCGTTAGGGCGTTGAGTAAGAGAAAAGCATGTTAATAGCGAAACCAAAAACGCAAGAACAACATATAGGTTCGAAATACAAAAATGATTTGTGAACAGAATAGGTCGTTAAAGAATACTAAGAAGTTTGAAATCATTTTGCTAGCGCTTATTCAACGCTCGAGACAAAGAACACAAATACACAGTTCAGACGCTAGTCTTCAACTGGCTTTTGTTCGAAGAACATTGAATATAAGACATCTCAAAATGCTGACACTCACACACACGCAGTAGCAACGCCCCGCTTCAGGAACAACATTTCATTTTTTTGATAGATTGACAGACGGGGGGCTGACGCACTTCGAACCTTCTTTATCAATGCACATAGCTTCGAAAATTTCGCATTACGACTGCATTTTTATTGTACCTAGGATGCTAGTATCTTGAAAGATTGGCGTACAAGGTACAGGGTCAAGGTCGCCAGGGTACCGTTCGATAAGACAGCGTTTGCAGTGCACAGCATGATTCCCCCCTCTCCCCCACCCCCCCACCTATTTGGATTCCGTCGCTAAGCGGTGCTCTCTCAGCCGTTCATTTATGCATCTTCCTGATTGCTCAATATAAGCCTTGCCACAATAAAGCAGGATTTTATAGACAACACCGGTTTTGCATGGTACGAACTTGTTTTGGCATTTCGTAGTGCACAGTGTGTTCCTTGCCTCGCCGTGTACGAGCGGCCACAAGCCCACAAGTCCCTTCGGGGCAGTCAATACAAGATCGACGCTATACTTTTTCGCCACCTTTTTTACACGGTGCGACATGTTGTGCACATACGGCATAGCCACAATTTGAGTCCGTCGTTGGGAATCTTCAGGGTTCTGTTGCCTCCCAGTTCTCACTTCTTTCAGCAGCTTTTCCGTATCAGATGTCACAGTTTCCTCTGGAAACGCGACATCTTCTAAGCGAAGCTTTTGCAGTGTCTCAGTTTCGGTGATATGCAATGCTCGCACGGCTAATTGAGAGCAGCGCGAAAGGCATTCATGGCAATACCACTTTTCACAAGTTTAGAGTGCACCGATTGATAACTTCGAATTTTTTTTTGTCCTCGGCTGATAGATCCAGTAAATACCTGCCTTTTCAACCGTAATGCATATAACAAGGAACTGTAGCCTATCGTCGTTTGAAATTTCCACTGGAAATGTTAGACCCAGGCTACAAGAATTAAAAACATCGAGCACATTTTTCACCACATCGTCCGGTTTGTCAGACTGTGTTAGATTAATTACTACAAGATAGTCGTCAACGTATCTAAAAAATGCATTTAACTTTGTCAGTGTTAATCCGCGCCACTATGCGTTGGTCAATGTATGCTAAGAAGACAGAACTAAGAACGGGGGCGACGGAGGACCCAATGCAAATGCCATCCTTCTGTACATATTCTGCACCTTCTTACAAGAAGGAGGGTTATATGCATCACGGTTGAAAAGGCACGTATTTGCTGGATGTATCAGCCGAAGACAAAAAAAAATAAATTCACAGTTATCAATCTGTGCACTCTAATCTTGTGAAAAGTGGTATTGCCATGAATGCCTACCGCGCTGCTCTCAATGAGTCGTGCGAGCATTGCATCACCGAAAGTGTGACACTGCAAAAGCTTCGCTTAGAAAACGTCGTGTTTCCAGAAGAAACTGTGACATCTGTTGCGGAAAAGCTGCTGAAAAAAGTGAGAACTTGGAGGCAATTAACAGAACCGTGAAGATTCCCAATGACGGACTCAAATTGTGGCTATGCCGTATGTGCGCAACATGTCGCACCGTGTAAAAAAGGTGGCGAAAAAGTGTAGCGTCGATCTTGTATTGACTTCCCCGAAGAGACTTGTGCGCTTGTGGCCGCTCGCAAACGGCGAGGCAAAGAACCCACGATGCACTACGAACCACCAAAACAAGTTCGTACCATGCAAAATCGGTGTTGTCTATAAAATCCCCCTTGATTGTGGCAAGGCTTATATTGGGCAATCAGGAACATGCATAAATGAACAGCTGAGAGAGCACCGCTTAGCGACGGAATCCAAATAGGCGGGGCGGGGGGGAGGGGGGTGAATCTCGCTGTGCACTGCAAACGCTGTCTTATCGAACGGTACCCTGGCGACCCTGACCCTGTACCTTGCACACAAATCTTTCAAGATACTAGCATTCTAGGTAGAATAAAAATACAATCGTAACGAGAAATATTCCAAGCTATGTGCATTGATAAAGAAGGTTCGAAATGCGTAAGCACCCCGCCTGTCAGGCTATCAAAAAACTATATATATTGTTCCTGAAGCGTGGCGTTGCTACCGCGCGTGTGTGAATGTCAGCATTTTGAGATGTCTTATATTGAATGTTTTTCGAATAAACGGCAGTTGAAGACTAGCGCCTGTCCTGTGTATTTGTGTTCTTTGTCTCGCGTGTTCACTAAGCGCTAGCAAAATGATTTAAAACGCTTTCCAACTAGCCCAAGTTTCCGCCTTAATAAATACTAAGAAGCACCGGTTGTCATCAAGGTCTTGAAATCAAAAAGCTAAAAATAAGAAACACGGGAAAATCGGAAAGTAAACTGCGAATAAAACTGCTCAGTTATCTTTTAGATGTTTCAGCTATTTTTAGTGAGATGATTTTGGATCATATATAGACCAGATATGGTCAATGAAATGAAGGCTCCCGTTTGTGAATGCTGAGATTAAAAGAGGAAGCGTTGTTAATTCACCTGTACATGCTGAAACGTTGCACGCCAAAAAAACGATGCGGCCTCGGGTTATGAATATATGTAATAAAGAGGTAAATGAGAGATAGTGTCCTGTATGTCTGACTATTGGATTACAATGTCACGTTTGATTGGTGTCATGTTAGAATGTAAGCATCCTCATTCTGGATTACCCCTAGAAGGAGGTTATATAACTTTTATATAGAGACCACTCAGGTGAGGCGACTTCTGGTTACACAATACCAGAAGCTAGTTTGTGGACGTCATTTAAGAAATATCTTGATGCGCTGCGTAATTCGTCTACATTTTGGATGTCTTGGCGCAAATGGTCTCAATGTGCGTCGACCAGGTTATGAAATTAACTCCTATTTTTTTTAGGCATCCGAGTCACCTTACCGTTCTCTCTAGTTCTCTACTGTTCTCTAACACTGCATATCCAAAAAAACACGATCCAGAGGTGTGAAGCTCGCTCGCAGCCCAAACTTTTGGCGTGAACCCTTGTTGGGCGTTGCAAAGTGCCGTAGGCTGTGCTGAGCCACAGTCCCCTCTTACACACTTCTCTGAATTTACTCTGATATGCGAAGAAATGTTATTTCGCCCATTCTTACATATATTTCAACATACGGGCTTTCCAAACTCTTTTTGAGCAAACCTTATCAGGAATCAATGAGGAAGTAATAGCTGCTACTTACAACTACAATTTTTAATATAATTTTTGAGTTTATGCGGATTTAACATCCCAAAGCGACTCAGGCTATGAGAGACGCTGTAGTAAAGGGCTCCGAAAATTTGGACCACTTGGGGTTCTTTAACGCTCAATGACATCGCACGGTACACGAACCTCTAGAATTTCGCCTCCATCGACATTCGACAGCCGCGGCAGGGATCGAGCCCGCGTCTTTCGTGTCGGCAGCCGAGTCCCATAACCACTGACCCACCGCGGCAGCACTATTTTATAAACTTTATTGATATAAAAAAAACGTGAAACTGTAAACTTGAAGCCCAGACAGCCGTCATGCACTCCAAATACACTTCTGAACACATGTTAGTCAGGGCAAGTTCAAGAAAAGAAAAAAAAAGGTTAAACTACCTATTTTGGATTGGCCATCTACTACGCCAAGAATAAAAGTCAGGCAAACATTTCTAAAACACAAGAAAGGCTCTTGCTAATAAGTGCTCTGCGGTTTAGGCCCCACATCTTTGTGCCCTCCTTTTGCACTTCCCTACCACCATTCGACGCCAGCCCGGCCAAGCATCGACGCTGGCCCGCATTCGCCGCACTACTTGACCCGGCCCGCCAATGGTATCGAGTCTGCAGCCGCCCAAGCCGCAATGATACGACTGGAATCGTAACACGCCCGACAGAAAAGAGGATTGATCCAAATCATTTGCGCTCACTTATCCGTGGCCGAGGTTCGCACGCCCCGTTTATCGCCACGCCTTAGGCGCAGCAAACTTGACACTCACCTTATGACCCGCGCTCGATATCGCAACTTATCATGTCGTCGCAAAGGGCACAATTTGCTCTTTAATTTGCTTTTGACAAAATCCGAGAGCCTGGTTCTCCTTCTCTCCGTTTCATCGTCCTTCTCGCCACCTCCAGGTATTTGATAAGTTCAACTGCGTCAATACCGAGTCACGTGCATAAGATAAGCCACTCTATTTAACTTCCCTGCCCAGGGGTTCACCGTAGTCAAGCACAAGCTGCGAGCACTCCCTACTCACTAGCATCCTTAACCTCCTTGACATCCCAGCTTAAGATTGACGCCCCTGGCCGTCGAAGTAGAGACTGCACCCGCACGCCACAGCGGCACTGGCATCTTTGGGGCTTGCGCTCGTCCTTGGAGAGTTCCGCCCCTGATCTTGATCCGCATAGTTCCCAAGGAGTCTTGTGAGTACCCAAGTGGACACAAAGTTATAATTACCACAGCGGTCAACCTTACATTGAAGACAAAAAGGTGTACACGAAATAGTGATGAATTTGACAGCAGAAGAGAAATCATACTAATGTCTACCGTCCAGCTGCAGAATTCGAAAAAAGTGTAGGCTTTTAACGTAGGTTAACCGAGTAGATGTGCGAAAGCATGCGTTTAGCCTCGTTGGCTCATTGCTGGGTCCACTGTACTTCTGGCGACGATATTAGACTCAGGTTAAGCCCTGATCGAGGTTAAGCTGACCTGATCTGTTCGTGCCGCACATGGAAGTCGATGAGGACGACGATATGCAATGCACAGGGCGAGTGTGTTGCAATGTAACCCGATGTGTGATCAACTCTGCGTAGTACTCTGATGCAATGGCCAGAGAAGTTGATCTTTGTGAAATGCCGCGGGTCGTAACACTGTGGCGTCAATATTTATTTTATTTCTGGTTTGGCCAAGTTCAACCTCAAGGTCTCCCTCCCATTGGCTAGACATGGAGCGACCCTCCACAGAACTTTCCGAGCTTCTTCCCATTTGCCGCAGCTCGCGGGGCGCTTCTCCGAATTAATCAGTTACTGCAAGGCTTCACACAAGATTCTTGGTTGGCGCCGTGTTATGTAGTGCTTTGGCAGCAAAATAATCTTCTCGTATCACTTGTAATCAAGCTTCCCGAGGAGCAAGTGGACTCAATTCTGAATAAGTGCAATTTATTTGCGAATTCGGTAACATTTAGCTCTATATATAGAGAAATGCGTACTCCTTACTTTCTGCTTGCTTTCTTTCGCTCAACTGTATTTTTGAACCTGAGATTCATTAAAGGTCATTAGTGGGAAAAGGCTCTTAATACCTACGCTGTGTTTCGCTGTTATATATGCAATCTAAAAATTTACATTAAGCCGTAATGAGGTTGAGAGCGAATTAGAGATCAATTTATACTCATTGTCGAATGCTTACCAGTATTACTCTGATAATCCAGTGCAGTAATCTCCAAGGACCAGACCAAAGCTTAGCCCATAACGAGGGGAACAAGACTGGTTAAACAATTTCGTGATAACAAAGCAGTATATTCTAAATCTTATTGTTTTCTTTATTTAGATTGTTCTTTGGCTGCCACAAGCCTCATTTGTTCACAGATAAATCTTTGCGAGACGGTCTGTATGGCACGCAGACCAGATGTTGTCGTAAGAATTCGCCTTTCGTCCAGCGCTTCCTTTTCTCTCTCCCCATTTTGTTATCGCAGGTTGTTTGTAAACTCAGGCAGTGATAACCACGCAAAGCGGGTCACATTGATAGACATCCATGAGTGCTCATACAGGTACGTTAAGTGACACGTCTAAGAACCGGGGCTTCTGAGACCAAGGTTGTTTCTTCAAGGCAATCCGGAAAAGCACTTGATACCGGAAGCGTCGTATCCGGAGGGACAGCTCTTGGACAGGCTGTCTAATTTGCACGTCCGTCTGCTGTTGTCTGAGTTTACTTAGCCACCGTCATTCTTGCTGAGTCATTGTTAGTCCGGCGTCTTTCTCCTCTCACCTACAACTGAAGAAGAGGAGACGAGAAGGTAAAGGTTAGCAGGTGGTTTGTGAGAATAGGCAAATACCTCTAAACACCATCTGCCACCCTTGGCAGGTGAAGACCTCACACATGCTCAGACGCCGAAGAGTTTTCCCTTTCGTGACCAGCTTAGTGCTGTCGCATTAAAATCACCAATAGGTGGTCAAAGGATGGGATGCAGCACTCGGCGTTTGCGGTATTTCGCTTTTACGTGGATAACCTATACCTCGATCGCCTATCAACTGCATTCTTTGAACTTGATTTCGCTGTCTCTTTTTTACTCACATGCTGGGTGGGCTTCCGGAGGATGTATTTGGGTGGAGGGTGTATTGGAATGGGTGGGTCCTTGGTGACGCTTGGGAGAGCGGTGTGAAGAGTTAGATGTGCTCTTACTTTTTTGCTGTGAGCTCGGCTACTACTTCACACGATCCACGCCGTTACGTGGAGGGAAGATGGAAGGGAGGCTTTCTGAAGGGGGAATTGGGCGGAGGGTACAGAAGGTGGGTGGATGGTGGGTGCCGCTTCTGAAGGGTGAACATAAATGTGTGGTGGCTGGCGCTTCAACTGTGTTGAACCTTTTCTCGCCCAAGGTATAAAAACTGTAAGCTCGTTTTGAAAAGCACACATATCCATTTCATCGCATGTTGGTCTTTCCCTCTTCTGATTACAGTGTTAAAAGAAGCACATTTTTGTTCGACTCCTCATTCACAAGGCAGAGCTCAGCTAGTTTGGACACGCTATTGCGGAGTGGGCTGGTATGAATGATCGCGTTGCGTAAGCACCCCAGCCGCATCTATTAATATTTATACAGTTTTCGCAAGTTCAGTCCATCGGTGACCAGCGTGTTGTTAGGCTTCTGTTTACGTTTCTAGTAAGAAATCCTTCTTTGGGTCCGTTATTACCGATTGACAATTTCAATCTATCAACAATTCTACGGGGCGCCCACAACGAATGGACTTGTGATCAGATTCGAATATGACTTTCTAGATTCAAAACCTCTCATGTATAGACGCGTGGACGTTTCTTCCCATAAGGAGCAGGAAAAGAGGCCAAGTTCACGACAAGGCTTAGCCACTCGTGTGCTGTGGAAGAAAAAGCGAGTCTATATAGAACATAATTCAAGCCCCCCTCCCTTTTCCCATTACAGAGGGGAGGGGGGTTCTACCCACATGAGTGGTGCGCCCCGCAAGTACCTTCGCTAGAACCCAGACGCTCCAACCTCTAGCTATGCGATGGCAGGTAGTGTTCCAAAACTCTCGTCCTCCGCTCACTGCTGTATTTGTCTTCGCGCTGCAGTCGCATTCGGCACGAAAAATATAATTTTCGGCTCCATACAAGTTACCGGTCAAAGCAATGCCTCCCGTGGTCATAAAAGCCTCTATCTCTCTTCCTCTGGCTGTGCAGGCAACAGAGTTTTCTTCGGGAACATGGCACCGACGGCGGAGACAGACTGCCGCTACACACTCACCGGATTCGGCGAGTTTCTCGAATGGCGCACCTTACGGTTCGTGGAGCCGATGCCCAAGATTAGAGTGTGCCGGCTTTGCGGAGTCGTCGCCTCGGTGGGGAAGCTGCTGCCCTGCACGCATGTCCTGTGCGAGACTTGCAAAGACCAGGTGGCCGACAGGGGACTCCAGTGTCCCATAGATGGCACCACCTTCGTCGCCGAAGACGTTCAGGAGATGCCGTTCACTCGGCGCGAGCTAGGCGAACGCCACGTGCACTGCATCAACGACGCCGGGAGCGGCGCCGCCGGGTGCCCCTTCGTCGGAAAACTGTCCTCGCTGGAGGAGCACTTCATCGCCCACTGCGTCTACGGGACGGTGCGTTGCTCCAAGTGTAGGGGAAGTGTGCTCCGCAAGGACCTGGTCGAGCACTACGTTAACTGCACTGACGATGAGAAGTCACGGTGAGATGACTGACTTTCCTTGCCCGCCTTTCAAGGTCTCCTACTCGTTTCTCTTTGCGCTTTTGTTTGCCACGTTAGTGTAGTAACAACACAAAACCTGTGGAGGTCTAGTCAACATCCATGTTTGTTTCGAATATAAAAGATCGCAGTGCACATTTTGTAGAAACCACATCGTTTTGTCATGAAAGGGATCTCACTTCTTAAGGACGAAAAAGGGCAAGAGCGGGGTTATAGCCTCCATGTAAAGTCACACAATTAAAAACAAAACAAAAATATAGGCATTGTGAGTGCCTTCTTACCGCAGGAACGGGTTAGTCTTTAACACCGTTCAAAAGAGGCAGTTCCGTTTCTATGCGCAGTCGAAAAAAAAATTGGAGGACGCTTAAGCTTCGCCTTTAAGGGTGGAACACGACACATCGTTTTCGACAAATCCAATGCCGCGAACGCCAGCATAGCTTCCGCGCCGAACGAACGGGACACAGCCGCAAGCTTCCTAGCTCCAAACCGGAGTATTCCCTAACCCTCAGCTTTATAGCAAGTGGCACCCTGAGATTTTCAGCCCCAGGTGCAAACGTTGCGACGGCATAGCGGACATGATCCATATGGTATGGACATGTCCGAGCTTTGGACAACTTGACCGAACAGATGAGTCCTGGGAGGCACTGCTTCACAACGAGGACGACAATCAACAACGCGAAGTCATCCGTCTCGCACTCTCCGCTGCTGAGGTCCAAGAGATCCCGGTCGACGGCTGAGGGGGAGGACATGGCTGGGACCGAGCGGCGCCTCGGATACCCATCATCTTTTTGACGGGTACTAATAAATGTTATTTCTCTCTCTCTCTCTTGTGGCGAACGCGCTTTGGATTTGCGCTGCGTTGTTCGCCGCTCACCGCGTGATCCCTGCCTGCCCGCACGGCCCCACTGCGCCCGAACGAAACGAGCGGGAGGCGCTGCCGTCGCGCGCTATCTGTTGGGGCAGGGGCTACATTGCGAGGAGGAGGAGGGGAGAGGACGATTTTTCGCTCACGGCCAACGCCGCCGAAGCCGATGCCGACACCGGCTTTTCTGCAACACGAGCTCTTTAACGCTGTCGCGTTAAAATGAGTTTTCGAGCCCAACCCCGGTATACGCGGTTTACACCGACTATATTAGCCTGTCGTCCTACTTCGCTGAAACACCTTTTTATGCCAGTAAGTTACATGTCTAGGGTACAGTATTAATGCACGCATGTTGTTCTGATTTTCTCTTAACAACTCTGCAGTCCCGCCGATTCTGCACCGAATGGCAAGGTGACTGTCGACGCTGCCGATGCCGGTCGCCTGGCCACAACGTTGAGGGACATTCAGCACGGCCTCAAAAACGCGGTGGAAGGCACCCCCAGGGTCGACATGAGGCTGGGCTCGCTGCAGAAAAAGGCCAGCTCGGTGGAAGACCTCCTCGAAGTGCTGGATCCGAAAGGAAGTTCACCTGAAGCGTCACAGCACAGCAGTAGGCGCAACTCGGCAGCAGGTGCGCACCCTTGCTCTTACGCGACATCAAAGCGTGCTATGACAAATGGCCAAAGTGGAGTTTTAGGGTTTATTACCCTCATGTAGATATGTCTAGAGCTTCGTGAAATATATTACAGGAGCTGTGACCAAGCTTAGCCTTTTTCAGCCAGTTTACCTGTCCGCCGCCTGCACTATTGACACCACGTAACTGGAAGGGAATATATTCATAAGTAATTATGAGTTAACTGGAGGGACCAGTAAGCCGCTGCGCCACCACGTTGATACCCAATGACTATTCATCCAACGCGCTCCAAGTTCTGACTTGTGAAGCGGTTCATGCGCTCACACTCCGTAGTTGTGACTGTTATAGTAAACCTACAGTGATACGCACTGAACACTCACAACTGCAGCGGCAATTTCGAAGTATCTTACGCAAACTAAACACATCCGTCTACTTATTCAGGCTTCACGCGTTCAGTTTGTTTTCGTTCTAAAGTTTTCCGCATACGTGTCAGCTTCTGCTTTTGCGCGTTTTAGTGCACTACATGGTTTTACCGATACGTTCAAATATACATATCTCAGAACAAAATTTCGCCCAAAACTGCACACCCCTGTCCTGCTGATTCCTGATGAATTTATTTCAAGCCAAACGGTGATTGTGATGCCAAAAAGTTTGGCACGAAGCGACCATGTACACTAACAGACATAAGTGGGTCTGTTGAGATTGTTACGCTTGCAAATTGTACACTTCAGCTCACAATCCGAGTGCAGCCGTGGATAGCAACCACACCTCAACCATGTTCCACTTTAGTTTCCACTTATAGTCGCCTCTAACGATAAATCACAAAGTAATGTATCCGGAAACGACATGTAAATTTCATCTAGTCAGTATTCATTGGTAACGGAACAGCAACAATGTTCAGAGTGAAGAGCCACAGGCGATAGGCAACAGTTTTCGTGTCGAGGTCTTTCAATACGCCTGTATCTCTTTGGGCTCTGTGTTAGTGTCATATATATCTGAAAGACTGCAGCCTGATACTGCATGTGTCAAGTCTCAACCGTTTTCTACCAAGCGCCATGTCATTTGGACCGCTGTTCTGATCCGCCTTAGGCAAAGCACAATCAAGGACACAAAGAACTTACATTATAACGCCTTCACTACACGGTTTTCAGGTCAGCAGTCACTCCTTGCGTGGCGCTCGCCTACTGACAAACCTATTCCGGGAATTGCGCACAATGTACAGTTATAGCAACTAGAACGTTTTCCCAGACATTTCGGCTGCAAAGGACCAAAACGTTTATTGGGGGCAATGGCACTTACTTTAAAATAATAAAAAAACTAATCTCGCAAGACAAAATAATCGGGGAACTGTAGCTTTCATTCTTTATTTATTTATTGTTTTCTTTTCATATTCAAGGAGTGAGAAGGCTCAGGTAAAATCCGTAAACAAGTGGCTTGCCGGCCCCCAAACCCCGTCGACATAGGAACAGCGGCATGAAGTCACATGATTTACAAGTCAAACGCAAAATGAAATCAAAACGGAAATAATGCACAAGTCACGAACCTGTTGACGTGAACAGGATAAAGCACATTACGAGAAAATTTCATATCCTAAAGAAATAGTAAATTGGAAAATTAAAATAAGAAATGCGATTGAAAACCATGTATTTTAAATGTGCAGAAAAGTTCATATGTAGCGCTTGATACATTCGACGCAGATGATAGTGTACAATATTTTGTAGCAAATATACTATTAGTGGGCAATGAGGTATGTTATTGGGGACACATACCTTAATTTAAAGTGTTTGAGTTTGATTGCGTCAGTACCTTCGTTGTGGAGGGCGTTAAGCAGCCATGACAGTGTACCTTTTAACATTTGTGAACCACAGTGGGTGCGAGATTGAGGCATATCCAAAATGTCGATCATCTAGCGTGGTACCAGGAAATGTTTTTCTCTGAGTATGTGTATGGGCTGTATCTGGAGTGTGTTTTATTTCGTAAATAAGTTAGCAATGTGTTCAGTGTACGGAACATTTGCTATTACGTGTACTATCTTTTTCTCCATTAGTAGTAGCTTATTCAGGTTTGAATCTCTCGTTGTGCACCGAACAGGATGGTAATAATTTATCTGGGGTAAGAACAAACCAATTATGAATAACACCAGCTAAAGTTGTGTCCTTCCTTCATCCTTCTCGAAAAACTAGACTTACTTTGGTACGAAGCTTATAAGAATTGCCTTAAAATCGAGTCAAACATTAAGATTTGGCCCCAACAAACCATGAGCATGATTTGGTTTATGAATTTGGCCGCGGCATTTTCTTTTCACAGCGTCCTCCAAGACCTTAATGTTTTGTGGTATTGACTCCATGCGCAAGAGCCAGGACAACCTGCTTCTACCCCTCGATGGGGCCTGCACACTCGCCAACTACACTTTCACGCTGCAATGCAAGTTCGAGAAGAGCTGGTGCAAGCTGTCGGCTGTTTCGTTCCTGTTCACATTATGCGTCGGTGACAGGGACGACTTCGTGGAGTGGCCGTTCGCCAAGCAGGTCCATATCAGCATCCTCCACCCGACAAAGGAAGGCCGGGACATCCAGGTACCCTTCAAGATATGTCCAGAGAAGAACGCGGTGTGCCTGAAGAGGCCCCAAAGTGGCGTGCTACAGAAAGGAATACTTTCGGAGAAGATCAGCTGGAAGTACATTGAGAAGAAGGAACTCTTCTCCAAGGACTCCCTCATTGTTTATGTGGAGCTCGAATGAGCCACTGACTTCTTAGCACATGCTGCAAACGTTTCACCCCGTCCTCTGTCTCTACTGCATGGTTTCTGCTTATACTCTAGCTCCCTGCTTAGAGTAGACATTTTAGACATAAAGATCAGCGACGTTTTCTAATTTGCCCACCTTGTTATTCCCACTGATGCATCCTAATTAAATGCGTACAAGTTTTTCTGGAAGGATCAAATCGGATGCTTAGTTAGATGTTGGCTATGGAGCACGGCGTTCTTTCCGCGGCATCTGATCAGATTCGCGACGATTTCAGTATGTGCCCGTGTGTTCCCAGTTTTCCTGGGCCTGACTAGGACCAGCCATGACTGCCACTCCTTACAACCTATGTTGGAAGAGGGGTATAAAATATATTACTCATGGCGTGATAATATTTTTATTTTTTCACTCTTCAATCCGAAACACGGCCGTTCTCTTCGGCTAATGTATATTAACGACGAATTCTTGCTATATTCATTCATCTGCTTCCCTGAAATAATATTTTTTTTTGGAATAAGCGCTTGTCTAGGACTTCTGCTTTTGCATCGGTTTTTTTTTTCGCCCTATTTCTACAGAGTTGCACCACAGTTTCGATAATGCAAGGCGCGATGACTTATTCTTGGACTAAGACTAAATGGTGAAGTGCTCTCTTCGGCTGCATCTATGCTTAGCTTGGACAGGCGCTCGATTTACTTTCAACAAGTCAGAAAGGTTGCAAATACTGCTACTGTTTGAAACAGGACTGAAATTTCTTGCTAATGTTTATTTTATTTATTTATTTGAACATACTGCTGGCCTCACATTTGAGGCCGTCGCAGGAGTGGGACATCACATACACTAAAATAACACAGGTCAAGTAAGTGCCAACACAAAGGCGATCGTAGTCCAACAAGGCAATATGCATTATACAAAAGGTAAAACAAAAGGTACAACAAAGGTAAAACAAAAAGTAGCATATTTGAGGACTTCGGCACGGTAAAAAAACGAGCAAAATGGTTAAAAAAATATAATAAGCGAGAGTCAGATAAGAAAGTCGGGATGTCATCGTCAGCAAGAAAAAAAGAGTGCAAGAGTTAGCGCACCAGCATCGTAGTCGTTATTGCAAAATAAAGCGTGATATGTTGGCGATGAAATCTTTGAGTGATGCGCAGTTGACAGCATCGCAAGGCAGACTATTCCACTCACGGATTGCTTGTGGGAAGAAAGAGTACCTGAATATATCGTTGTGAAATCTGTACTCGGTTAAGTGCTGTTGGTGTTTTGTTCTGGTAGTGCGCGTGTTTGACTTTATTAAGTACTTACTCGTATCGATTTTCATACCGCCATTAAGCAGAAGGAAAAGAAACTTGAGGCGCAGTAGTCTGGCTCGGTTATGTATAGTGGGAAGGTCGGCTTGTCTTAAGAGCTGTGTAGGGGAGTCATGACGGCGATATTTGTTAAAAATAAATCTGACCGCTTTTCGTTGTACGCCCTCTAATCTTTCTATGTATTGTTTGCGGAAGGGGAGCCAACATATTATTCCATAGTCCATTATGGAGCGAACAAGTGAAGTGTATGCTAAGAGCTTAGTGTCGACTGATGCGGATTTAAGCGATCGTTTAATCGAGTAGAGAGCTGCCAGTGCTTTATTAGTAATATAGGCTACCTGCTTGTTCCATTTAAGATCCGAGGAAATTATTACTCCTAAACATTTATATTCTTCTACTTTCCTTAACATCTGTCCTTGTAGATAATAAGGGAGATTTATTGCCGCTCTCTTATTTGTTACTGTCATGCAAACCGTTTTTTCTACATTAATCGTCATCTGCCATGTTTCACAACATTGTGCTATGCTTTCAAGGGCACTATTTAGAATTGCTTGGTCTGCATGGCAGGTTATTTCTTTGTAAATGATGCAGTCGTCTGCAAACATTCTTACTGTTATGTTAGTACTATTATGCAGGTCGTTGATAAAAAGAAGAAAGAGGACAGGGGCCAGAACGGAGCCTTGTGGCACGCCAGACATCACATCGCCGCAATCTGAAGAGTGCCCTTTAAAGTGTACATATTGGCGCCGGCCTGTAAGGTAGCCTTTCAGCTATTTGGTAATATTATTGTCACCGAGATAATGGAAAAGTTTTTGGAGGAGCTTAGGGTGGGAGACCCGATCGAACGCTTTCGAAAAGTCTAAGAATATCATGTCTGTTTGGCCACATTTGTCTATTGTAAACGCTGGGTCGTGAATTGTCTCTATTAATTGAGTAGTCGTAGACAAACCTTTTCTAAAGCCATGCTGGTTAGGCACAATTATGTTATTTTTTTCTAGAAATGATAGGATATGTTTAAGAATTAAATGTTCGAGGATTTTGCATGTTGTACAAGTAAGCGAGATTGGTCGATAATTGGATGCGTTGGTAATGTTGCCCGATTTATGTATAGGAATGACCTTGGCAATTTTCCATTTCTCCGGGATTTTGCCTGTTTGCAGTGATTTTTCAAAAATAATCAGCAAGAACTTTGACATCCATTCCGCGTAACGCTTAAGAAATGCATTTGGTATGTTGTCGGGACCACCGGAGTTTTTAGGGTCTATTTCAAGTAAGAGGGAAAGAATGCCCGATTCATTTATGATCAAATCATCTATTTTTGCTGTGTTACTCGGAGGATATTCTAGGTCAGGTTTTTTTCCCATTGTCGTGCGTAAATACTGATATAAAGTAATCATTGAAGTCTGTAGCCTTCGCGATAGCCTCGGCGGGTGGTGGATTACTGTCCTAACGTGAATTCGAATTGAGGTACCGCCAAAACTTGGAAGGAGATACTTTGATAAAATTACTTAGGGTGACGTTCATGTACTCATCTTTAGCCTTTTTTATAGCTGCCTTTAGTGCATGAGACTTTTCGCGTAATTTATCAGTGTAGACGGGTAGCCGCAGTTTATTCCTCAGTTTCCTATGTCTTGCAGTCTGGCGCTTTAATTGTATAATTTTTCTTGTTATCCAAGGGTTTTTCTTATGCACCGGCTTGACCTTTGTGGGAATATGTGCTGATAAGCAGTGCTGAATAATTCTTTCAAACGCTGACCATAATGTGTCTACTGAAGCTGAACTATTCATGGCGAAAGAACTAAAGGTGGAATACGATTCATCTAGACAAACCAGTACACTAACGTCGTCGGCGTTTGTCCAGTCGAAAATTCGTGCCCTCATCTTTACCGTAGGTGATGGCACGCCCAGCAGCAAGAAGCATTTAGCTGCTCTATGGTCTGATACGCCATCCACAACTTCCCATGAAACTCTGTCATTTGCAATGCTATCACACACAAAAATCAAGTCGAGTACATTTCACACAGAAAAGTCGCACCAGGCGTCATGCGTCTTATGTTACAGAAGCATGATCAGGTAAAAGATATAGGCGTGAAAAAAATGTACAGATAACTTCAAAGTTTTTATAACCTGAGGCAATAAACATCGCTTCAAAAAAAAAAAAGTGGTCAGATCACATGCACTGAGCCCGTCATAGTCTTTATGCGGGACACTTTTGCTTAACAGAAGTAAGCGGCCAGAAGGCCAGAATATCACTGTGAGCACACTGGGCATATCTCAAAAAAGCTGTAGCGCTGTCAGACAGCGCTGACACTCGCGATTTCCTTGATCCCTTCTCGTTAGAACTGATGTTTGGGCGAGTTGGAGTGCCATTTCAAAAAGTACAGAGCACATACTTTGGTCAGGGACGAAAACAGAGACACTAGGTCGGGCGCTGACTTGCAACCAACAAAATCTTTATTGCTGGGAACGAGGAAATATATTTGTGAGCCTCAAACCAACAAAAGGAAAAACATACTACCGATTCGTGCTGGTTCGTAAATAAAAACAATCGAACACATGCACAAGGCAACACATCATCACTTCCCTGCGGCTAGAAACCCCAATTATTTTGCTGACATTGACATGCAGGGGCTGCTAACACATACTTCTATAGGCCATGCATTGTGGGCGGCTTTAATGTTTTCACGCGTTAGCTTATTACTATGCCTTCTTAATACCTTTGTTGGTTGTGCGAACGAGTCGAGAAGCAGTAAGCCATTGCTTCCGCTTACGCCGTTGCATTGAAAGCTGGCAAACCTGTCGCGATTATGTCATGCTATAACAATGCGCTAAGCAAATCCTGTATTCACTCTATGCAAGATAGTTTCAGTCACCAAACCGGTCGGCTTGTGAAGGCGGGGTATCGCAAGCAACTGCTCGTGTCTGTATCTGAAACAACCCAAAGTAGGTTAAGCACATACAACAAAGGAGGAACTGGCAGAACCAATCAAGAGAGCAGAAAAGACAACAGCTGTTTATTACACTCGCCATATCTCACACAGACTCAAAAAGATTGGCAACCAAGCCCACGTCAGAGTTGTTTTTTCGGCTGCCGAAAAGCTTGACATGATGTCTAGAAAAGTTATAACCTAACTCATTCCACAAGTTTTCGCCACAAAGCATCAGAATTAGTTCATTGCATCTCAGGAAGGTGCCGTCTATGCCATTCCATTATTCTGCGGCAAGCAATACGACTGCCAAATAGGAAAGCAATACCTGTGAGAAACTGTGAAAGGGCCTTTCGGCATGCTTGCAGAGATTGCTGAAGTAAGCCTGGCCAACCTCGCTCCACGAAAACAAAGGTTTGAAGGAGGTACATTTAAGTAAAGCGTGAAATGACTAAAGCCGCATACGTCGTATGGTACAAAAACTCATGTGTTAGCAGCCGCTCCACAGCACTGTCTGCAAAAGAACTATTGTTTTTGGCGGTGTGTTGTCTTCTACATGAGTTCGGTTATTCCTGTGTATAAACGAGCCAGAATTGTCATTATGTTTTTCTTTTTCTTGTTTGGTGCCTCCCTTATGTATTTCCTCGTTCCAAGCAATAAAACGTTTGATGTAAGTCAGCGTCCGTTTATAAGTTCCCCTCTTTTTGTCCTTGACAAAAGTAAACCCTGTATTTCTTGAAATTTCTACCCGCTTTGTTCACGCCTGTACACTGAACCTTTACCTGCTGAGGATGACGCTACGAAGGATCGCCGGTCATTTCGTATCTGGAGCGACGAGTGGGTTGTGCAATGGTCCCCAATCTCTACAGGGGAAGAATCTCAATCTCTGAAATGTCTGAGATCGTTAGGGAAGAGAAGTGAGAACAAGCTGCTCCAACCCGCTTCTTAATAAATGCAATCACATTTTCTCCTAGGTATAGGCTCTTTGTGAGACAGCAAGGTTACTAATGCTCCACTCGTGATTCATGAAACGCGTAGGAAATGAATCAAGAAGCGGCGTTTTCTGTCCCTTGAGTGCACTCCATCATTAGCCAGGCCTGCTCGTTGAGTCATATTGCAAGAAAAAAATGAAATTATTTGATATAAATGCCTTCGAGTCTTTTGAACTCATGGAGGCAGGCACCCTTGCCAGAGTCTAAACAAATTTGTTGCTTTGAAGGTGTCTTCTTTTGCTTCGTACAGGAAGGTGCAGTCTTTCCCAGGCTCTGGAAAAATGTCTTGTGCCATACACACTGTCTGAGCATTATTTTCTTGTACAATTTCAGAGGCAAAGCGACCGACTTCAATTTAATGCCTGTTGCAAAACCCTTCTGTTCTGATAACGACGCGTATAAGAAAAAGACAAATAAATATTTCCGCTATACAAAAATGCTTGCAAACGTGAAAAATACAGTCACGAGACCGGATAATATGGATGTCACTGCATAAATGCATGCATTTCTGGCAGCAGTACACTCCATCACGAAGTCCTTGATCTGCTCTATGCTACGACAAAGCCTTATATTTACCTTACTGCGGTCTACAGCGGAAGCAAGAAATTGTAGCAGTTACCTAAAGGGTGGAAAGTTCGCTAATGACTTTTACTCAGTGTCAAACGTCATAAATTCGAGCTCTCTGTGAAGAATAATAGACCCCATGTGTGGAACGTACAGGAGATTTACGGTGACTCGTTTTCGATTCGGGAAGTAAAGGCTTGTAGCTTTCCAATCACGTGTGCCCTTAAAGAACGTTTTCGGGAACTCGGGATATGTCTGGCTAGCCCAGCAACCTTCATTAACTGACTGAAAGTCCTGTGAACACCAGCAGTGTCAAATGGCAAGGAGGAAGCGCCTTTCAACTTCAGAGGGCATGCCCTGGATACAGAACCCTCTTATCTTTTTCGCTGATAAGGTCAGTCAAAATCAAGAATCTTTTTTGAGATCCTGACAAAGCCCTAGCCCCGAAGTCAAGAAGAACTACCTGGGAAAAAAAAGGGAATTGTATTAATCTGAACTGCTTTGCTTGCCTTATCACGTGAACCACTGATGCGCACAACCTATGCATCTCTTGGGCGCCAAAGTTTAGCGTACATAGCGGAAAAACACCGCAAAAACGCATATAAAAATCGAAAGTGTCATAAAGTTTCGCACGGAACTATATTTGCTGTTTGTCTCAGATTCCATAAGAGAAGAGAAATGCATCAATCAGAAGGCCGATACAAGAGACAAAGAAGCTCATATTTCCCTCACGGGAGACCTGTAAGTGTACGTGAAGTTGCAGACGGCAGTGAGATTTATGATATTTTTCATGAAAGTAGAACAAAAATTCATATATGGGCTGACCACTACAAAGGAGAAACATTCTGACAGCAACCTCATGACTCCCGGATGGTGTCTGCGAAGTTATAACCATAGCGTTATCCGAGATTTATTGCATATTTCGTGAAAACAAAATGGAAATATATAAGCTAGCCACTGCAATGAAAAACCACGCTGAGAACACCCTAACGACAGATGAAGGGCGTCTGGCTATGAAGTTGAACCCGGCATTGTTCTCTGAGATTCATTGCGCGAGCAGAGAATGGGATTGCGAACGTATATAAGGCACAGCAAAGAGCAAACGTGTTGATAACGCCCTCATGAGAGGTAGATAGTATTCCTAAAGACATGTCCAAGGTGTTATCTGATATTTATTACGCGCTTCCTAGTAACAGAAGAAAAATGCCTATATAAGCCGGACAATATGACAATAATGTACTCACGACAGACCGAACGTTTCTACTATGTTGCGACTTGGACCTTATCGTAAAATATCAGTCTGAGTAGCCCTACTTGAACTCAAATTTCCGTGGCCAACACAGTTGCGTGACGAAACAATGAGGTGTGCGCTCGTTTGCAGACGGCACCTCGACGGAATTATCTCCGCCTGTTTGTCTTTTTCAGGTACTCGAGCTCTGCATGATACCTGCTCTTCTTGATAATAATTGCATCAATAAAAGGACGGCGTTGCGAAAAGAGAAACTACTGCTGCTGTTGCTGATAGGAAGAACGAAAAGGAAAGTGCACGGGCCTGCCTACTGGCTCAAGCCGAGTCACGCTCGCTGCCGCGTGCTGAAAGTAGAGGAGTTAAAGAGCAACGAGACATAATAGAATCAGTTATAATGCAAGTTAGAATGAAAACGAAAGAGTGAAACCTGTGCGATGTCAGTGCACGTTAAAGATGCCCAGGTGCACACTAAACACGAATGACACGAGATGGGAGGTTTATCGGTGTTCGCCCGCTTTAAAACACCGCATCGCCAGACGAGAACACCGGTACAACGGTGCACATGATATCATAAACACCGAAGCAACACTAGCTAGAACTGACGGTGTGCTAACGAGGTCCGCAATCGTTCATCAGCCGTCTCTAACGGAGTGGTTGTCGCCATGCGGAACCTTCCGAACGGTGTAGAAAAAAACAGCGTACGGCAACTGAGACGGAGGGAGGTCGAATTCCTGCTGCTGTTCAAAAGAACGCGCCAGTGGAACTGTGTACTTTTATCTGTTTCGCTTAGTTCCGGAACGAAGCAGCAAGTTTTGGTTTCGGTCGAGATGCAATCGACTGCAGGCGGCGCAAAGGATCAGAAGACGGCGAGAGTCGTGAGTGCGGACGCTGAGTCTGTGAGCGACGTAGGCGCTAGGCCTAGCAGCGCCAGCGTTGCCGTCTCGGATTGCGTCGCAGAATTGAGCACGGCGGGTTGCCTGCAGCCTCTCTTGGAACGCATATCGTGAGCGGCGACTTCGCGCTTGACACTGCTGCTTTTCGATGCGCGACGGAGAAAGGAAAGATGGATGCTTAACCGAGTTCACCGAAGTGGATGTCGTAAACGACGGCTGAGCTTGCCCCTCGCTCTGGTTTGCGAATGGCGGTATGGCGCCGTTGTGAGCGAATTGAGACAAGCGCTGGCTTTGCCGCGCCCTTGGCCAGCAGGAGAGAAATTTCTACCTCGACACTGCTGCCCGGAAGGATATTTTTGAATACCTGCCGTCTCACATCCGTCTCGCCGTCATGGTAAGTGATTTTGCGTCTTAAATATGGTTGTACGATAAAGACGTGAGCTGGCTTGTGTGGAGCGCTGAAGCACTGTGCTGCGGAATGGAGCAAAACATTAGCGCAGTTTTCTTAACGACGCGCTGCCAGTGTATGGGTTGTTTTATATGACTATGCGCCAGCGCTTGAGCACCTGCATTGTCAGTCAATCCCACTGCCTGCGTTATAAGTTCGCCTTCATTCCGCAAAGCACCGCACGAGCGCTCTGTACAACTCTGCTTGCGTCTGCACTGCAGTACACCTTGCAAGCGGCTGTAGGTTTTCGGCATTTTTATTTCAGTGCCCTCCGAAGCATTTGCGTAATAGTAGTTTGGATATGTGCAGCATTTTCGGCCACTCTTAATTTCATGCATGTTCGCAGAACGAGGTATGCGGCATTGCTATTAACACAAAAAAAATCAGGCTGCTTTTTCTAAAATGCTATGGTTCCCCACAAAAAACATAATTTTGCTTATCGTGCGCGTCGCAGCTAATGAATGTGCTCAAAGCTTCTGGAGTGCATACTTGTATTCTGCCGTCATAGATTCTGCCGCCACATTTAAAATTCCAATCTGATTATTTGTTGCTTTCAGTCAATGGCGCAATCTCTTTGTCACTGGAACACGAGTGAAAGCGAGAAAGCAACGGCTGTCAGTTCTTGCCTTATGTTCTGCGGTTCGTTGCGGCATAACTTCGATGGGTGCAGTATAAACGTGCTGTCACTATTTGTGAAAATATAACAGCTGCTTTAATTTCAAAGCATCACATATTTCATTGCCTTGCTCACCTATCATTATTGGAGTCAGTAATTCGAACGACATACATTTTTTCATAACGATTTGTTTGCTATCAAACCTGACTGGACATTGTTCTATACAGGTTTTAATCTATGAAGAACTCGAAAGTTGCATCAGTTTAATCTACAAGCAGTACCAAACAGTTCAGAGTTAAGTCGCAAAGAAAGATGCCCCCTGCAACACTTGTAGGTATTTTTGTGCAAATTATTGGTGGACATAGGCAGGAACTGAAATTTTTGTACGAAAATAGAAGCTCAGTATTTATCTGAGCATCTGATGACTACCTTTTAGGCACAGAATTTACTCAAATTTAGGCATTGAAGTCACGAGCCTTAGCAAAGCTTGGGTTTTGTGATTTTTTTAGAATGGGGCTGGCACAAAGCCCTGGTTTTTCGTTAACTTGCAAAGAGGCGGAATGCAAACAGTGACAGTAAGGAGCTGCTGACCCCCAAGGGATTTTCTTTAAAATTCAGGCATAGTTCCTTATGCAATTAAAAAAGAGACAGTAGTAGGAATAAGGAGCCAGTGTAACTGCTGCAACTATGCTCAGTTTTGAAAATAGAGTACTTTGATGACTAAACCAGATACAGCGTACTGACACGCTGCTATTTTGGAATTTGCATTGCTACTGTCTCATTTTCGCGCATGTTCACTACCACTCTTTTCAAATAACCAATAATCCAATGTTGAGACGGTTGTGGTTTCTTTAGACATGCACGAAACTATAGAGAGGCGATCACCATTACTCGCTTTTGCGACTGTGGTTTTTTCACTTTATTGACAAATGGTAATGAGGTCTGGATACGGTGCAGCTGTTTTTTATTTTCAGTTGGAAAAGAGTGTTTTTTGTTGTAGTCTTCGATGGCACCCAATCATTGTGGAGAGCTACTTCACAAGCTGTGTATAATGGCGATATAGACTTTGAACAACACCATACCAGTTTTGTATTTTTAGGTCTTCATTATACACACGCAAGTATGATTAATGGGGTGTACTGATTGTTGCTTCCCGGGCTGTTATAGATGCTCAAAATGTGATTCCCTAGAGAACATTTGCTTCTTCGATGCTCAGCAAAAATTTCTGTAGTCACCATATGTATCAAATGTCACGGATAAAGCAAGAGGGGTAGATTTCGTGTGCAGCTGTTCCTTTCGAATACGCACTTTGTATCACGCTCCCTTATGAGCAGTGGCTCACCATTGTTTCTTTAGCCTCTATTTCGATTACAGTTAGGCTGTTGCTGCACTGGTTGCAATTATATAGATTGAGCAGCTCAGTTGTCTTATAGCTAGAATATGGTTTTCAAATCTTTGGCAGGGAGGCCATTGCAGCATTTTGTTTAACTTTTGCATAGTTGTGGTGGCTTACTAAATGTGATCATGGCTCTCAAGGACAAATTATATATACAGTCGCACCTCTCTAATATGGACACTTTGGTTTCCGAGCAAAATTCTCGCAAAGTGATTCATCCATTCTAACGAATCATGAATGAAAAAGTTTTGATACAAAACTTGCCACCAAGGTCTCCTGCACATAGTGGTGGGCAATGAAGTTGAAGCTAGACAGTGTTGATAGCTCCAAGTACATTAGCCTGGGTACCATTATTTTTAAAAAATCGGTCAGTGACATGTTTGAACCTCGTATTTCTTTGACTTTATTCTCGACAAAATTAGGTTGAGCATGGTTTTTCTATGTAAAATTTCTCACTTTAAGGAGGGGAGACCACCCCCTCATGAATTCATCCCTAGTATAGTGTTGTCATAATGTGCATTATACTTAAATGCGACAGTATTTTTTTGCACATCTACAGGTGTTAGAATTGTCAGTAATATTTCGTTTTTAATTTTGCAGGACCAAACACTTACAGCATGCCTCCTCACCTATCAAGGCGCAGTTTTCCTGTTCATTGGCCATCTCCCTGTAGTGAAAACTTCATCGCTTCTATGGGGATTCTGCTGTTTGCAGCCTTCTGGGTGTTCCGTTCGGAAAATCTAAAGAAAGCACTCTGTCTGCTGAACTTTCTTGAGAGTGCTTTTAGATACTTAGCTTAAAATAAACCACGATTCGATGGTTTTGAGCTCATCAGTTTTTAAAAACCACTTTGTCTTTCCTTCACAGCTTCCTCTTCTATCTGTCTGTACATGTTTTACATGTCTAGTTTTTTAGTAGTTTGGATTACTGGTAGTGGAACACAAACTGTGCTGCTATAACTTATCAATGTTAACATGATACAAGTTGGCCAGAGCGAAGAAAAAGGAAAACAATATCAGCATGAATCTGTGAGAAAACTGATGTATAGCCTTTGTAAAAAGTACAGGGCCAAAAGGGTTTGGCTTCTAAGCCGTGTAATAAGGCCTTTGAGCATCCATGGATGTCCAACATTCACGGTGGTCAGGGCAAGATTTTCTGTACCTTCAAGAGATCTGGAATGCTAGTGATGCACATCAAGGCTCAGAAGCGAACTCCTTGGGCTCTGAACTTCGACAAATGCTGTACTCGCATTATGTGGCAGCATGGAAAGACATGACAAACAGGAACAGCAACATTTCGTTTACCCTAAGAATCATCACCCCACTGATTTCTTGTCCCTGCATGGGCTAATCATGGATTTTATCTTTTTGCATCTAGCTCGGAAAGCTTCCTGGTAGCTCTGTCAGCATTTTGTATTTTTTTGTTTTTTAATAGACTTCCCGTTCTGCCACATGACACATTTGCTAGCATTTATACATAACCTTTATTTAGAAAAAATAATGGTGATAATGGATTTGGTGAACAATTAAGTTTTCAAGCAAATATGTGCTTAGACACAGGTCTCCAGAAATTCAATTACTTATTTAATCACAAAGTTACTAGTCCTTAGTCTGATCAGTTGCCATGGGAACTTTTCTGGAATTTTTCTTCACTTCATCCTAAAGTGAAGGTGATGAATGCCTTTCTCCCGATCAAACAGAATGCATGTCTCCTTAGCGCTTTGACCTTAGCCCATGTGTTTTTTGCTTTGCTTGTAGTGCGCACAGTCATGTAATACCAGGTTGACTAATTTCTTGGGTTTCAGCATTAGTCATTACTTGTTAGCTAGATTGAAAATCATGTGTGCATGTGTTTCTGTAATCTAATTTTTTCCATATAAGTTATGAGTGCTGCATTTTATTTGTGACAGACTCCTTCAAATGGGTGGCTAACATATCTTTCGGGGCACATAAACTTTCTCTAGAGCAAAGGCCTCCATATATTGAGTGTAAAGTTTTGTATTGTGTTCTTTTTATGTGATTGTGTGTTAAATTGAATGTATTGAACACGTTTTCTAAGGTTATGTTCATCCTATGTGTTTCTCAAGAACAAACACAAACATTAGAGGTTGTACACCTGTGATGATTTACTGTAGATTTAGTGGGCTGCTTTAGGATGTCTGTTTAGTCTTTCTTTTACTGTAGTTTGTAATCTGCACCTTGAAGTTAGCCACTTGGAATTAGCCACTGGGAATTGTCTGGTGCATAATATTTTTTTAGGTAATCTTATCTGACAGCACCAGTTAGCCTGAAGTGTAGCGAAGAAGTTTTCAAGTCAACTCTACATTGTTTTTCATGATCTGCTATTGTATCGTTTTGATTACTTTTAGGTGCTGATTTCAAGTTAGTCCCTATCTCTAATACCTGTCCAAGAATTGTGGTTTCAAATGTTGTTTATTGTCCTCCATTTAAAAAAATAAAATTGTAATCTACAGGTCTTTGTGACCTTTTCGTTATTTTACGCAGGCACTTCAATTTCTTTTCAATTGAATAAGCTTGACATGTTAAGCAACCTTTTAATGCTGCTGGTGTTAATATTTCAGATATGTGTGTAGGTTAGTAACTGACATTTGTGATAATCCAGTGCTATTTGTAGCGGTGGTCTGTGTAATTCAGTATTTTCGAACATCCAATGGAATGATTAAGTCGCATACACAAGATAAATTGCGAACAGTGTTTTGAGGACGTGCTAGAAACAATGTTCTTTAAAGTGCTTAAAACTGCAGTCTCGGAAAAAAAATGTCTAACAAACTTACACAGCTACCTTGCACTATGAAGGTAAAATCCAAGAACTATATTTTGTTCGAAAATAAAAACACGGAGCACAAGCTATATGAAATATTTTTGTGTAGTCCTTACGGCGAATTTTTCTGCTTTTATCGACTTTAAAGGACTTATAGAATGTATGAAAATAGTGCTCGAAAAATATTTTCAATGCGCGAGTTGAGCACGGAATTCAAAATTTTCTTTAGAAAGGTCCATTATAGACTGCAAAAATAAGCGACAGTTATGAACAGATTTCAAGGATACAATATACAAATGCATTCTTTTTAAAAACTTCTAAACGCAGAGAGATGGCAAACATTATTTGTCCGATGTGGAGCTGCCCGCAAGTGGCTTGTGCACCATTCATGTTCTTTAACTTCAGGGATTCGGTTTTTGAACCACAATGAAGAGATGGTATACTTTTACGAGAAGAAAAATGTGTTGCAGGAATTTGGCACCTAGATCCGTTACCACGGTCTTGTTTTCAGTTTCATCGCCTGTCGTCTCCCCAACTCTGCTTTTCTTGCCCCCATTGCGAACCCTCCCGTCCAGACACTTTCGGCTAGCGTCGGAGCCATGGTTTTTGTATTTTTCACAGAAGTGCTGTATACACAGCGGAGTCAGATTAAAGATGTTTCTTTGCCGCCGCCGCTGGTCTCGTTTTGTTTCCGCGATGTACGGCAGTACGCTGCGACGTGACTGCGACGTCGTGTGTATGCATGGCGCCACGATCGTGCAACGCAGGCATCCAGGAGGAGGTGAAGACAGCGGTCCGATGCACTTTGTATCCAGCGTTCTTGCCCTGTTCCTTTCAGTACTACTTCGTAACGGCATGGACGGAACGGGGCTGGTTGTTATATCTCAACATTGAAGTTCGATTGGGCTTTGTTCATGATTACAAAGCGCACTCGAACCTGATTATTGTGATGAACGAACTAACACCGTTCCGCCTATATAGTTAGCAGTTCTAGTAGCCTTGTAAGAAAGAGCAAAAATGCAATATATAAAAACGGAGCGCTGTCATCACCCCCTCCTCCTAGATGCCGGCGTTGCCAAATCTTGGCGCCTGCATAAACACGACACCGCAGCCACCGCTGAGCGTATCTCCGCGGTTGAAACCTCCCATTGCTAACCGGAAGTGCATCGTATTTTTTGGTGCAAAAATCTACACCAAATATACTCCCATTGTCAACCGCAAGTGCTTCGTATCTTTTGGTGTTGAAATCTACCCCAAGTCTAACGGTGTATATCGAACCTCGATTTGGGAGGACGCTAGAGGACAAGCCAAAAACACCCATCTGGGTTGATTTGTGTTTAGTGTGTGATCGAAATTATTCCGGAGCCCTCCACTGCGGCACCTCTTTCTTCCTTTCACTCCCTCCTTTATCCCTTCCCTTAAGGCGCGGTTCAGGTGTGCGCCGAGATATGAGACAGATACTGCGTCATTTCCTTTCCCCAAAGACTAATTTTCAACTTTATTTAGCTCAATGTTTACATGGTAAGCGCGCTATTTTGGTGCCGAAGTGAACGGGAAAACTTAGCGCTATAAACCCTTCCTGAGTCTCACTCCACGTTCTCCAGGACAGCAGGTTCTCGCAATGTCCACTTTGAAGACGGCTAGAAGCGCTGTGAGCTGATGACCGTAAATTAGCCAGTTACAGCCACAGAACAAAGCGCGGAAATTCCTGCTGCTCACCGAGGTTGCCTTCTGGGCCCGAATTAGCCCTTTTGGGGATGCTGGGAAAAGAATGGACGAAAACATGCGAGCCCCCCGCAGGTGGCGGACAAGGCGCGCCTGATGGGGGGGGGGGGGGGGGGCGCAGATAACCAGACACGCCGGCCTGGACAATGCCACGATTGCGGCTTATCTACAGAGAAAGCCTGTGCAGGAGCGTAAGTTGCTAGGACGTCCGGCTCCTGTCTTTCGCGCTTAGCAGTTTCGCGCGTAAGACCAGTAAGAAGCGACGACCGGAAGGGTGTGACTGCTCGTCTGACAGGACCAGACTTCCTGTTTGGGTGAGGTGTTGAAAACAAACTTTTCGCACCTAAAAAATCATTTCAAATTCTGGGTTTACTGTCCAAAATCGAAACATTGGCTGTGAGGGATGCTGCCGTACTGGAAGGCTCCGGATTAATCTAGACAACCTGGCGATCCTTCAACGTGCGGAGGCACCCACAGAACAGGGCGTCTTCTCGATCGAGATGTGGCCGGCACCGGCAGGCTCAGCAGCAGTTCAAAAGACACAAAAAGTGCGTAGGCGATCATACGATGTGATTCGACAAATATGCGCAAGCAGATTCGATTATACCTTTACTTTTAAATTGTACGCCTTCCGATAATTTTTGCAGCGTGGCTCCTGACAGGTGCATGTGGATGAACGGGATAGGGTGAAGGCCTTCTGGAGGGGGAAGGTGCGCGGTGGAGCTTCCACAGTCGGATACAACTCAAGAACTCAGCAGAGAATCCCCTCAACTGCGGCCCTCCATCCAATGGCGCCGCATGGGACCTCAACCTCCGGATAGATGACCCAGTTTGTTGTGGAAAATTATCCTTTTCGTAGGGGTGGCCTACCAACGCGGTGGCCTCCTGAGTGCATCCGCCTTGCTTTCAGGATATGCTGGGTTCGATCCCCGATTCCGCCAGGTGCCCAGCGGCATTCTATATGTACAAGATTTCCCCCGGCCTGGTGCACGGCTATTCGGGGGTGAACAGCTTGGAAAAGAATCTTTGGCCAATCTCACCCCTCCCTCGATGGACAATCTATGCGCGAGAGACCGAAATCCGCTTTGTGGGGCCAAGCCAATTTTAGCCTTCTTTTTCGTCTGCTCAACGTGGTGTCAGACTCGCTTCCCAAGCACTTCAGCCTAGGGAAGCCGGGCACCAAAACTGGGGAGAGCTCGTATCCATTGTATCATCGGTGGGCACCCGGTGGCACTGGCGATCCATACCCGCAGAAGCGCACGCACGCACGCACAAATACGAACACGCATACACAGGAGCATCCAAGCACGCACAGACCACATGTTTTACACCGAAAGAAAATTGTACCTTTAACGGAATAAAATGCACTGTAACCACTGCATTTCCTTTAACCTGATTTTTACTCCCAAACTTTCTCCCTAAAACAAGCCGAAAAGGCGACAATGTTATGCTCACGTCTTCTCAGGACAACGCTAATTTTAAGCTCACTCTAATCACGGGATTTGAAACAGCGCTCTGCTGAGCCCTGACTCAGACTCGGACATGGACGTTGGGGCGCCGGCTTTTTGTGGCGTATCACGGAGTCTTGAAATCGAAACACGACTCCGACCAACGTGGGATAGTTCGTAGCCTGACGGGAAGCCACTTGGAAGACGAGGCAAGTAATCTGAGGAGATTTAAGACGAGGCAAGTAATCTGAGGAGATTATTTTTGTTGGGCAACATTTTTTCATCAATAGGGCATTCGGAATAATGGATTGAGGAAGGCACATGACGTGAAAAACATGCGCAAGTCTCTTTCTTTATGACGATAATGAATTTTTATGGCACAAGGGCAGCTTTAGTCAAAGAGCGCCATGGTAGAAGGTAGTTTTTATTTACCATGGGGAGGTCAAAGACCCACTTCCCAACTATTTCACCCTAAAAGAGCTGAGCACCAGGCAGGGGAAAGTTCGGCACCCGTTGTATCACCAGTTGGTACCCAGCAGCACTGGGGATCGAACGCCGCACCTGCCGCATGCGAGGCGAATGCTCAAAAGCTAGGCCGCCGCTGCGGTGATGCAATGCATAATCGCGCAGAAGACATGTGGAAAGGTACGAACACTTTTTTATCGTCTTCGCAACTTTCCACATGTCTTCCGCATGAATATGCATTGCATCATACGAGGTTTGTATCAACGCGCACTCCAACCTTCTTTCCATTCGTGTTGTCGAGATAGTCCGTACAGAATCCCTGTGTTCCGTACTGCGAAACTGAAAACATACGCAATCCGTTTATCGTTTCGTAATATTCGTGTGGAAAGCATACGTGCACGTGTGACGCCACGGAGACTATGTCGCTCTGGCGAGATAGCTTTAAAACAGGAGGAAGTGCACTAGTGTGCTAGCACGCACTGCATTCCTGTAGTTCCTCCGGGCAGTCGCAGCGCCCCATGTCGACACGAATTCTCACTTGCACGCAATGCAGCTAGTTATGTAACAGCTTTAACCTGTATTTTAAGCCCACCTTACTCTGAACTTTCACACGGTTGCTCCTCTAAGTTCGCTTTGACCTCCTTAAACCCTTCCCCGACCCTCTGGCCTTGAATGGAGGGAACCTTCCAAGCTTTCCTCCTCGTCCCAAATATCAATACGGCTTTATTCCGGAGCCCTCCACTACGGCACCTATTCTTCCTTTCTTCTTTCACTCCCCCCTTTATCCCTTCCCTTACGGCGCGGTTCAGGTGTCCAAAGATATGAGACAGATACTGCGCCATTTCCTTTCCCCCAAAACCAATTATTATTATTATTCTGGCTCACTTGCCAACACAGGGGGAGGGGGGGGGGGAGACATTTACGACACAATTTTTTCAAGCCGGTCGCGAGGCTACCCCCCCCCCCCTCTACTTGGCCGGCGTCTCCGCGCGCTTGCGCACGCGCTACAGACAATACAGCTGACAACGCCGCTGCATCCAGCGTTACTATGTTATCTATCCAACGTTAAGACTACCGGTAGTCCTTGCAAAAGCGCCTCTTCTGAGTTTTCTTTCCTCCATGCTTGCTAAATTTGCCCAACATGGCTTGCGGGTGGAGCAGCTGTTCCACTACAGCGCCATTGATAGTGACGCTGCAAACGTCTCGCCACATTCGTTAAGAGACCAAATGAACCGCCATGGAGCATTCAAAAGACGGTAAATTCCCGTCTCGTTACCATTTTCTGAGGAAAATATAAGAGACAACTGAAGTATCTGCCACTGTAGGAGAGTGCCAGTCATATTGGTCAACCGCGTTCACGAATGCTGCAGCTGGCCTCTGCACCGTGCTTTTATGTGAGCTCAACGTTGAAAGGTAGTAGAGCGGGACATAGTCAATGTGTCCCGACCGCCGGTGCGTCGTGCAGTCGAATGTCCGTGCTGACTGCAGCACACCAGTCACGTCACACCACGAACTTTCCACGGCGGACGAGTTCCGCGTTTTGTCTAAGGACTTCAGCCGCCCTGGCTGGGCTTTCTGTTGTCCCTGAATTTATAAACTGCGCGCACACATAAAACAAGACGCCTGGCGGGACGCTCGCAGAGGTGTGTTGCAAACGCTGAGGCTGATTTTCAGTCAGTGTACATGTGAATTTTTTTTTTGAAAACCTGGAACGCTATACTAACTCGTTATTCCTTATTCTTGCATTTGGCCGTGAAGGAAAGAAAATATTTCGTTTTAAACCCTATTTCAAAGTATCGAAAGAATGCGAACTGTGCTCTTGATGAAACTAGTTTTTTTTTCGCCAGCCGTGTCTACAGCAACGCCTTACGTAATATCGACCAAAAAACCGCGACCGGGATTTCATTGTTATAAGACATATCATTGCACGCACCGACACCATTATCGAGTCGCTTACAAGCGACTCCCTTTTACAGAAGGGAGGGCAGTAGAGTACAGTTTACACCCTTATTACTCCTTTCTGTTTAGAGTGCATAGAAGGGCTGCAAAGAGCAGCGCTCTTAAAATAAATTAAACGTAGGAAAATTCGACCAAAGTGGCTCTATTATCAGGCCGAGAGTTTTGCCGTGTGATAACAACTCGTGTCTGCTGTAAACAACAAGGAACTAGTATACGACAGTTAAGGTTCTTTTTATCGGGAGTGTAAAGTGCTGGAGCGCTGACACTAATACAGGTAGTTATTGACTAGAGGCCATATCTGGAAAACTATATTATCAGGTCGCTTATCCCCATTTTCCTAATAAACGCTGAAATAAACAGAACTTGTTTCATGAGGCATGCACAAAAGTACCAATTCGACAATGAACGCAGCTGACTTTCAGGCAGTGCTTTTGCTGTTAGTCTGAACTGTGGATTACTATATTTACTCTTTACTCCTCAAATTTTCAGTATTATTTCTTATTCTTTAGGTAAGCTTACCCGTACTCCTGTTTTTATTCGCTAACTGATATTTACTCCTCTTCGATTTTATTCCGTTTGATCTCGGTTTGGTTTACGAGTTTTTCTCCTCCCAATGCGACACAGGCTATGTGGGACGCCGTAGTGAAGGTCTCCGGAAATTTTGACCACCTGTAGGGTTCTTTAAACTTCACAGACATCGCACAGTACACGGAACATTCTTTTGTGCTCTTGTTCTTTTCAGACATGAAATGCTGAACGAAAACTTCATAAATAACATCGACGCATCGTACCGCCGGCACTGACTCCCGATCGATATCAGCTCATAATTCGTGAACATTATTTCTTTATTGCTTTTTTATTATTTATTGTGTTAAAGAGATGCGTTCGCTAAATAGCCCTAAAAGGACGCGTTAAGACACGTTAAGACGAGGCAGTGAGATTAAGCTGTGTAGAAAACAGACAAAATGAGGTTTACAAACGTAGGTTCTTTAGACGCATGTTGACCACCCCTTGAGCTTGTGAGTGCTCTTAATAATTCGTTAACTAGTTTCCAATTCACTCCTTCAGTTCTGAAGTTTGACACCAGTATTGGTGGCTGTCGCCGCGGCTGTCTGTCTCGCTGACACGTAGCCATGTGACAGATGCATCTTCCTGCTTAACAACATCGTCCATTTCGTGTTTTATTTTACGGATCACTACGAGCAAAACCGCACTCGGGCTTTTGCGCCACTTAAAAGAGAAATGCGAAGAAAGAATTTCGCCAACAAAATACGGACGGCGAAGGGGCAATGGCGCACACTAAGACATTTGTGTACGTTGCGTTGGTGGGTGCGTTTGCGTGCCGCTTTTCCTCTTCTACGTCCGTGTTTTGTTCACTCTTCCTACCATCTGTGATTAATCAACTAGCCCGACAAGCTCTACCAAAGAGAAACGTTCTGCTGAAAAAAGTTCAGCCCTCTCGGACTTCGTCAACGTACCCTGATACCTCCCCATGTACACAAGTATCCTTGCATTTTGCCCCCATGCAGGTAGGCCTGTCACGACATGGAAACGAGCACCTTTATCGCACAAAAAAGAGGAAAACAAGATAAAGGTGAACGTTTAAATAGTGCCAAGGAACTTCAATCGACTTCATCACCAAAGTCATGAGAGTGGATAAAGTGAATACTCCAGCTTTAACGCCAGGCTTTTTTTTACTCAGGAAACGCTTTCTGGCTACATAAAAAATTGCTATAGGCATTCTCCGAAACTTTACACTTGAAGAGAAATTTGCCTTTTAGCCAAATGAGGAGGAGAAACATTATTGGAACCAAAGAGATTATTGTCACGAGAACGTTATGTACCATCATGGGTTATGACGGCGCGGCGAAGCAAAAGTAAGCCATGGTGCTCGCGAGACGAGAAATGCAACGCCAGACATAGAGCGAAGGTTTACCCTGCTTATAAGAAAAAAAAACCTTCTTTGACGCTTAAAGAAAAGCTCAAGCAAAAAACTTAAGATATGAAATCAGCATTAAAATCAGCGAAAGATGAATTCTTTAACACATTCCATCTGCGTTTACAAAAAAGACCAAAAGAACGGTGGCAATTCATCAAAATGAACAGTAAAGACGTGTTATCAATACCGGCTCTCGATAGCGGCGGCTCTACCATCCATGACGACGTCGAAAAAGCAGAGTGCTTGATCTCATTGTTCAGTCCTGTGCACACTCCTCGTATTCAAACGAATAACAGCGTGTAACGATCCGCTGCAGTAGCCGGTGAGCCCATGAACGATATCATAATCGACCACCGAGGGATAGAGGCCGCTCTTAAAATGCTGAACTCAACTAAGGCAGCTGGGCCTGATGGTTTGTCACCCCGCTTTGCTATCTTTATGCCCACCTGAAGTATCCAATTATCTGTACGTCATATTCACAAAATCTTTACACCCTCCTTACCAGGTGACTGGATACTTGCCAATGTTGTCAATGTGCAGAAAGGAGGACTGTGAAGTAGTGATTTAAATTTCCAGCCTATCTTACTTACCATCGTTGCATGTGAGATCCTTGAGCATGTGCTCTTCACAAATGTTATGAGTCACATGAATGCGCACTATCTCCTGAATCCTCAACAGCACAGATTTCGTAGTACTTTTTCCTGTACAATACAGTTGCTTGAATTGACTCATGATTTTGCAGAAACTATTGATAGGAGTTCCTCTGTTGACTCGTTTCTAGATTTTAAGAAGCCGTTCGATGTTGTCTCTCACTCTTTATTGCTAGAGAAATTATAAATGTATAACGTTAACAGAATATTTGTGAACTGGATCAAGGAGTATCTACATTTAAGAAGCAAAAAGTGGTGCTTAACGGGAAAACATCCCGCGAAATTGATGTGTCATCTGCCGTGCCTCAAGGGTCAGTCATAGGATCGCTTTTATTCCCCATCTAAATAAATGAGATCTGTTCTGGTACTTCATCTCAAATCAGGCCATTTTCTGATTATTGTGTTTTGTACTGTGGGGAATCACCTCCCGCAGTCACAGTTCCCCTTGTTGCTTGCTTTCCCGCGAGGCACCGTGTAGCAGCAGCAGCAGCAGTCTCGCCTCGAGGAGGGGAACATTCCCTTGTTAGTTACCTTAACTAACGAGATAGGGCGCCAGCGTCGCAGTGCGAGAGACTGCTCGCACGCGGGAGAGGGCAGAAGGCTGTTCGGCTGGGATCGTCGGCGCGAGCGGGCGTGTCGCTCGCGGCTCCGCCGTTTGCCAGCGGGGCGAGGAAGTGGCGGGAAGACTGGCTTCGGTATCTCGTCCCGTCCAGGCCTCGGAGTATCCCTTGCCCTAGCGTGGGCAAACATTCGCTCGTAACCTTGCTGGTGAGTCGGGCGACATTGATTCATTAGCTTATTTTGTTGCTAGCTGGCGTTATTGTTCCTGTAGCAATAAATGCCTGTTTGTGTCAGCCAATGTGCCGTTCCTTTGTTCCCTCAGAACAAGGCCCGCCGTAATTGGCGTGCGCTCGGCAGCGTACGCGATCACGGTTGGGGTCTGGCGGTCTTGAGCTGTGTCAGCCGCGATTAAGCGGGGAGAAACTATTTATCTCCCTAATAAAACCCCACAGTACAGAGTTAGTCGCACGATCAACGAGTGCAGTGTTCTACAAAGCGACCTCAACAAAGTAAGTCAGTGGTGCACCAATTGGAACGTGTTTATCAACTTCAAAAAAAAAACGTTCATATGTGCTTTTCGAGGAAAATAACACCTCATGACTTCAGTTACACCATCAATTCAACCAAGCAATTATCTGCTCACGAGCACAAGCATCTCGGCGTACATTTCACCCCTGTTCTTTCCTGGAGCCGATACATTGATCACATCACAAGTAAAGCATGCCGAGTTCCAGGTTTCCTGAGCAGAAATGCAAGTAAGTTACCACTTCAGGCCAAGATATCATTGTACAAATCAAATGTGCGATCTATTCTTGATTACGCCTGCGCTGAGTGGGACCCATGGGTGGCATGCGATGTAAACCGCTTAGAAATAACCCAAAACAAAGCGATTCGTTTTTTTTAATTACGCTAAGAATTTCAGTGTTTCAAAAAGAAAACAAGCCTTGGCTGGACGCCACTACAGAAACGTAGGGAATATCTTAGACTGAAACTTTTTTACAACATATTTTACTCTCGCACAGGTATAGACCCAGATAGGTATTTGTACATTCCTGATTACGTGTCACTGAGACTCGGCCATGCAAATAAGAATAAGGAAATAGACTGCAAGGCTGAAGCTTTCAAAATTTCATTTTTTTCCCAAAACATTAGGTGAACGGAACAAGTTTCCATCCCATATCGTGTCAATACACTCACACGAGGTATTTTCAAACTCTGTATCCCTTTTGAATTAGAATACTAGTATTTGTGTGTGTTGTGTTTGCGCCTGTTTTAAAGCGTTCCCATGAAGCTTGGTTCATGGTTTAGAGACGCCTCTTTTTACGCGAGAGAGCCTTGGTGGCCCAGAACGTGATGTAGTCGGTGTAAAGGACGTAGCCAACCCAGTTTCTAGATCTTCCGCAGCTTTTTGGTCAACGCCAGCATAGCGATGTTAAAGAAGATCGGCCCCTCGATCTTTTACGATCGAGTCCGGCCTATTCCAATGATCGAGCTCAGCCCGTCAGAAATGCTTTGACATTATCAAAGATGCGTTCCGCACCGCTGATGTCATTCAGTCCCTTGAGGATGACCTCGTGAGAGATGTTGCCAAAGGCCCCCTTCCGGTCGAATGCGAGCAGGAGGCGTTCTCCCCCTTTGGAATGCCCTTTGGGAGTTCTCTTAGGATTAGAAACACGTCTCACGCCGAGAACCCCGGCCTGAAGCACGCCATTACCTGCGGGAACAGGTCGTTATCCTCCATGTAGTTTTGGAGGCGAGATTGGATGACCCTCTAGTACAGCTAACCAAGGCAAGAAGTCAACGAGGGGGGACGTAGGGCGTTGATCGCGGGCTTCTTGCCTGGCTTGGGAATGGTCACGATTTGATTGGAAAGTTTTTTTTTTACATAAGTGCACATGCCAAGGTTACCGGATACATTGACATTCACACGTAGACATGACGCTAAGCATGTAAGGCGAGCCAATTAAAGAGGTACCATAGCAGCTTTGAGCAACAAATAGGAATTGCTTGTGAGCGATTTAAGGCGGGATAGCATACCTATTCACAGAAGATTGAAACAGCAATAATCTGATACGGAAAAAAAGAGAGACCTTAGCGCCAGTTTGGTCTAAAGACTAGAACAGGACGATCGTTGTTAACAAAAATGAATGGGCACGACCCCTGCCGGAGGAACTCTTCCTCTCCCAAGAAAAAAGAGCTGCTCTGACCAGAAACTGATCAGCTCCCTTAAAGACGGCCAAGTATTGGCCACACAGCGCGGCGTCTAAAGCTATCAGCGACCGCGGTGCATCGATTGCGCCGTAAACTAAAAAGACCCGCAACCATTAACAGGCGAGCAAAACGGCTGCTGGGAAAGCGGCCGCGGGACACAAAGGTCGAAATGCCCTGCGCACGGAATCCCGCATGAACCGCGTGCCAAAAGACACGCACTACCACCCACGTGACTGTAACGTGGCGATTAGATTCCGGAAGCGGGCAATCTGGATAGGTACTGGAGCGTAAAACACCCCACCGTTCTAACCGATCACAAGTAGGCAGCACTGCCCCAGCAAGTTTCCAAACAAAGTCGCATAGATTGCCTGGGAGAGGCGTCGACGCTATGCGCGCCCATTGAACGCGGCGCATCGGTGAGCGGCGAGCCGCCGGCGCAACAGGCAACAACAGCGAGCCCATAATGTCCACCACACGGTCTGCAACGATGTTTACATCAGGTGCTACTGCGCTTGCATGTCTGAAAAAGGCCACTGACGTAGCATAGAAAGCGGCATACTGCTCTGATTGAGGTCCATGATTAACAGGGGCCGAGGGATTCAAAAAGCGCTAAGGGTCCAAAAAGTACCTTGCTAGGGTTCGCGCCGGAGACGCGTCCCCCAGCAGGATACGCAAAATGCACTTCAAAGCTAACAACGAGGACGGGATGGACAAAGCTGGAAAGGCAAAACCGCCTCTCTCCCGTTGTCCAAGAACTGCACGAGCCCCAAGCTCGGTTCCGCCTGACCAAAAAAAGAAAGAAAAATATAGTCTGTATCCGCCTTATGACGCCCAGGGGTGGCTTAACAATGTGGCAAAGGTACCAGAAGGCACCCAACATGACCGACTGAGCCAGGTAGCGCCTCTCAAGCAGAGGCAGGTCAAATGTTTGTGCCCTCCGCACACGAGCTGTGATGCCCTCTACGACCGGAGGCCCCATACAATCCCATATCACAGTCGCAAGTGACACCTAAAATGCCCATCTGCGCACACCACTGCAAAGTTATCGCACATGTAATACGTCTCTGAGGAGACTCTATAAAAAAGTAATGACTCTTCGAATAATTAAGAGCAGCCCCCGACAAGAAGGCTTACTCACGAAAAACGTTTAAAGCTTCGAGCAGGCTGCGTTCATGAGTTAAGTAGAGTGTGATGTCATCTGCATAAGCAGTGACGCGTACTGCCTTGCTTGACGCGTGACGCGTACTCCTTGATTTCACCTGGTGTTTGCGGAGCCATAAGGTCATCATGAAGCTCAGCGGCAACCTGCGGCAAGTCTGCAAAAAATTGTCTGCGGAAACGTCATTTCGATCAATCAGAAGGAGCGACTGAGCCATATCCCGGAAATGGACGAAAAAGGCACTGAAATTCCTCCCAACTGGCTGGGTCACAGCCGTGGCTGAAGATGTAAAAGCAGGGGCACCTTGAAGACCCAACTGCTCCTGGCGTGCAAACCGAAGCACCTCAGGATGAGCAGTTGGACTGCGTCGACAACGCTATGCCGCCGTTGTCAAAGAGGACGATCGTAAAAGACGCTGGAGACGCTCCGAAAGCTCCTCTTTCCATGCGCACATAGGCGACGACGTGCGCTGAGCTATACGCAGCTTTGCCGTCACTACACGCTCCTCAGCTGAGACTCGAGCCCTAAGGGCTCGACCAGATGCGGCGCAACGGTGACGCCACTGCTCCTTCGGACGGTCCCAGTCACCAGGCACGGCCCCAACAACCGAAAAACGCAAGGCCCGCGTTAGTCCTTCTCTCGTACTGGCGTCGTGAACGATGCACACATCCAAACGCCATGGTCTGTGAGAAGACACTGCAGCCGCCGGAACACCGAGTGACAAAAGAAAGGGGCGATGGTCTGATATGTATACCGGCGAGGATGGCAGCGTCATTACGTTAGCAGCACACACTGTCCTCGAAAGGCCCGTCAGTACATATGCCCTGTCTATCCTGCTCGACGATAATTCTCGACGCCAAGTCCACACAAAGACACCGCCACACAGGAGCTCATAAGCGCCTGTGAGCATAAACTGGTTTACTAGGCAGCGCAGCTCGCTCGCATTCCAGCCTGGCCTGTCCCTACAAGGACCCTGCACATCAGCGACCGTATCGAGCACGCAGTTGAAATCGCCCAACATCACATCGTTACGTCCTTCAAGAAAATACACATCTAGATGTTTAAAGAATGACTTTACCAAATTAGAATGCGCAGGTGCATAGATGCAAAGAATTCTCAGGCGAAGTACGTTAAACGTGCAGTCGAACGCCAGCATGCGTCCAAACGCATAGTATAGGTAACATGATGGTATCACAAGAGGATGCGGTTCAAAACAAGAACGCCAACGCCGCTAGAATGTGTGCTGGCGTACGAAAAGAAAGCATCGATGCCAAACCTACGCCTAAATTCGAACACGTCACTGAGGCGAAAAAAAAAATGGTTTCTTGCGGGCAGAGGATATCGCAGCCCGATGAACAAGCTAAAGCGACCACCTCGGCCTGCTTCAGAACATAGCGGAACTCCTGCACGTTAAGAGTAATGATGTTATTAGCAGTCATTTTGGAAACGAAAAATAAAACTAGGAGCTGTGATGTCTAGGCAATACAATACACGCCGCGAATGGTACGCTTGGAGAGTCTGAGGCTGACAGAGCTGGAAGATTTACTGTCGGCTTGCTAGGTGCATCACTGGACGCCTCACCCGCAGGCGCCGGTTCTTCCACGTAGACACTCTGAGACGCAGAGGAACCACCCGTAAAAGCGTCGGTGTCGGAAACGCCGGGCTCCTTGATGGCTTCATCGGCTGCCTGTGCGGCTGGCGGAGGTGCAGGTCGGGCCGCAGCCTCAGAGTACGAGGGCTTGATCGCGCATGCCACAGTAGCGTGTGGGTCAGCACAACGTCGACACGGCAGCACACAACCTTGGCCTTGGTGTCCAGAGACCCCGCAGCGTGCGCAGAACGGAGCCGTGCACTGTGCTCTGAAGTGCGCAGTCGACCCACAACGCCGACATGCACGCTGCATGCCTTTGTAATCGCATGTCACGCGGTGGCCAGCGACCTTGATGTAGTTAGGCAAGGGCGACTCGGGCTTCATTTCAATTTGGACGTACCGCGTCCCGGCTGGTGACAGTGGGACGCGACCCCATGGTGCCGCGACTTATGTGCAGCACCTTGCCATAAGGGGAAAGAGCCTTGGCAAGAGCATCACTTGGTACTCTGGCAGGCAGAAAAAGAACAGTCACCTGTGTCACCTGCGGGCTCAGCGGAACGATGGCGACGCGTTCCTTGCCGATGGCGATGCAGGACACATCAACGATTGCAGCCATGGCATCTTAACTCTTCATGGTTACTTGGTAATTGCGTCCACCGAAGTGCTGGACACAGTAACCTTCTTCCAATTCAACTACGGAGGCTGTCGCATCGACGACATCCTCCGGACTAGCCCCCTCACGGACAAACCAAAGGCAAAAGCCTTTGTAGGTGGCTGGCTCACCACGTTGAGGCGTCCGCCAGCCGCAGTACACCCGATCAAAGGATCACGACCACAGTTCGAACACCGGCCACCGACGCAAGCTGGCGGCCGGAACACACAGCGACGACGCTGGATTGAGAGACAGAGAGGTCACGATTTCCGCATGTTTCCACACCCTCTGTGCGTAGCCCTTGCTCCAGAGATATTTATTCATTCAGGTATTCGGTAATGTTGTGGAAGTGCATCGGGCTCAAGTTTCGAATCATAGCCTTGGTTAGTTTGTCGGCCTCAGGAACGAAGTTGGGCTGTGAGGCTCACGCCACGGCGTCACTTCTTCCTGCATCATCGAAGCTTCTATTTCTTTTTTGGAAATTGGAAATGAAAGTTGGTTTGGGGGGAAAGGAAATGGCGCATTATCTGTCTCACATCTCGGCAGACACCTGAACCGCGCCGTACTGGAAGTGATAAAGGAGGAACTGAGAGAAGAAAGGAAGAAATGGGCGGCGTAGTGGAGAATTCCGGAATAATTTCGACCACCTGGGGATCTTTAACGTGCACTTACATCGCGCAGCACACGGGCGCCTTTGATTCGCCTCCATCGAAACGTGGCCGCCGCGGTCGGGTTCGGACTCGGGTACTCCGGATCAGTAGCCGAGCGCACTACTCACTGAGCCACCGCGGCGGGTCGGGTCTTGGTTCCCCTTCATAATTTAGGAGTCACGGTCGTGCGAGGTCACTACCCAGGTATATGGCTTATAGGGCGTGCGTGGGGCCTTGATCGTTTACGGGGAATTTGTGAGCTATTTCTTGAAACCTGCGACTGTTTGACTACTTGGCCTTATAGAGCTCGTTCAGGCAACGCAAAATGGCTCACGTCAGCGCCGTGCACAGGGTGCCGTTGAGCGAGGTGCAAAACTGGACCCAATTTTGCTGCGTCAGCTCGGCCGCGCAACACGTCTTGCTTTCCCGTTATCCGTTCGATTCGGAGATGTAGTTTCCGGCTCAAGCACTGTCTTCGACCTTTTGAAGAGGCGTTCATGGGATTCCAACAGGCGTAAGAGCCGGAGTTCTACTTCTGCCGTTTTGACCGTGCGCTGAATTGTTTGGATGGTTTCGGTATGGACGTCGCGGAGCTACTGCATCCATCCCGCAATTCCCGTTATACCATTCTCGAGTGGGAGATACTGCCTATACCCCTCCCAGTATGTGGATACAATTTGGAAGATTGAAGTTTTTCATTATCGGGGTGGATACTGTGGAATTGATGATGTAGTGACCGCTGCCCAGTATTTAGTCCAGGTGCGCTCACGAGCATTCCCTTACGTTTTTGACAAAGCAATGTTCTGGAAACAGAATTAAATTCTTTTACAAATATGAATGACCTTTCATTGTGGTCGTTTGGTAGAGCTCGTGTGGAAGCTAACGTGTAATTATTAGAGCTGTTGATTAAAATCTGCTCGATCTCATGTGAATGTTCTAAACCAAATTTAGTTTCACATAAAGCAATTTTTCAAATGCCCTCCACGTTGGGAACTGATGTGAATTCGTTATGCATCACACGATTTGCTTTGTATCGCCGCCTCCACGCCGCTATAGGCCGAATATTGCGAACAGAAACGAGTATTGCTTGCGCCGTCACCTGTAGTTTAGCTTTTCGTTCAGCACGTTCTTCCAAGCGTGTGCCGAGGATACGCTTACTGACCGTGCGCCTCTACTATCTATTGCCTGAAAGGGCACCGGTGACAGTGATAAGAAGGGGGCGTTACCTTAATCACCATGCTTTCACACGGCAGATGCAAGAATATGCCGTCCTTAAAAGGCCGCCGATATATCAGACAGCACTCGAGACCGATCTCATGATCAAGCCTCACCTACGCTGATCCAGGCCTCAAAGACAATGTCCGAGTATAGTCGTGGCTCAAGTGTAAGGGTCGGATTCCACCTGAAGAGCGCTCTTCGTTTATCATTTTGTGGCCCTCCTATCTGCCCGCTATCTTATCCGAAGTTCCTTCGCAAACAGAGATCCGGGCGTGCGCAAGCAGCTCCCCTTCCGAGTGAAGTCAATTGCTACAAATAATTCGACGCCCTCTTTGGCGTACTTCCATGTTGCGCTGTCAGTCCAGTCTTTTGAAGGTGACAATGTCAAACGAAGAGATTATGTGCTCATTAGCATTTACACTGAGTGGGTACCCATATGGCTAAAAAAAAAAGCTTTGCATATTTGCGGAGAATTCCACCACTGAAAAAAAAAAATTCCTCATGCCCGGGGCTCAACCCAGGTTCCACCTTACGGCAAAGCATTTGCTGCCTAATCTGAGCAGGGGGGCTAGCAGACGGTGAGGCGACGCCGAATTAATCAACTCGAAGCGTCATATATGTTAAACCGTGGTCAGAGATTTAAAATCAAGGCGGAAAATAACCACCCGCATCCTCCAGAGCCCAGGCATGCGGATGCTGAGCAGCATGGTTACGCTACGTGGGATGCTACATACAAAGCACACCCGTAATGCTGCAAAGCAATCTGACAGTGCTGTGGTGGGCTATGCCAGGAAGACCAACATGATCGCAAAAAGATGTCCTCAATTCACGATGCAGCGTGCAGTCTGACATTACAAAGGGAGTGTTGTCCACGGGTACCCACTGGTGAAAGACGACATGTCATGCTTCTTTTTTGTTCCTTTGAATTACGCTACAGCGTTAAAAGCCTCGCTCTCCAGAAAATCTGGTGTTGGTGTTGTTAGCCGAATATCACGGGCATGGCTCTGGCAGGTGATCCCCAAAGAGCAACCTAGAAGGTAAGCGGGCCACCTGGGTCACGTGACGTTGCGGTGCAATAAAAACCTGCGTACCGTGGCAGGTGTCAGTCTTATTAATGATTGGTAGCTCGAAAAGAGCAACCTGGGTATCGCAAGCCCCACCGCTGGTGGCACTTGCCATCGCAGGGCGGTGGCGCATCACTTAACCGATGCACAACTGCGCCAGGAGAGGCCTTATGAGGACTCTCAGGGATCTATGAATGTAAACTAGAGAATGACCTATTCTGCATATATGAGATTACGCTATCGCGTCATACCATTAATGCGGAGCTTAAGTGACCCTTCCAGTTTTTTTGCTGTTCTTTTTTTCTCGTGCTCTGCTTTCAATGAAAATAGTTCCTTTTTCACGTGTTATCCCATAGCAAATAAATGTGATCTTACGACGCAGTGTAAGGAACTCCCAGAAACTCGACAGTCAGTCAATACGGAGCAAAAAAATCTACAGATATAGTTATACCTCGACCCCATCCTATGAGTCTGTCAATTATCTAAAGCCACTTTAAGTAAATACATGTCTGCAAATAGATCTTTCACGAAAACACACAACACAGTCATCTGTCAAAGAGTGAAACCTACTTTTTATCCATCAGCACCGCCCTCCAAACTGCACGGCCCCTGTGGCCTCGGTTTTATGGAACATTTCACCACTTCCAATGATAAGCTCCTTATGAGTATATCTATTAACTAACGTTGGTGGCCGGATGCGAAGTAGCTTGGGTTCAGAGACGAGTAACCTTAAGGCGACCATTATTCCGCCTCGTATGAGTCGCGCATTAGAATCACTCAAAGGCGGAACCTTTATGATCCTGCCTCGCTATCGCTCCCCTCTGCCATTTGTGCAGTGTTCTCCCTGCACCTTTATTTGCGCCTGCTGCAGCTCGGGTGCATAACGTTTTACATAGCACTCGACGTAGCCGCCTACATCGTTTCCTTCCTTTTTGAATTTTTATAAAGTTTAACCACCCTTAATACTAATCCTTATGATATGGAAAACAAGCTGAAATGTTTTCCGCGCGGTCACTCCGCACGTGCGGACAAACCTTTCCATTTGTAGCCTGAATAGTCCGCACGGATTTCATATGTTCCGCACTATAGTCATCCGCATAATATACGGGATCAACTTGAAGTCTCAAACGATTCGTGGAGAAAACATAAGCCTTCGGGCAGCGCAGTGGAGTGCATTGTTGCAGCAGAATGGCTCCCAACAGAACCCATGCGCCTTGCATGGGGAGTCCCTTTGATGTTCCGTTGGATTTATGTGGGTAGCATACTTGTTCTGGCGGCTTCGATGAATCTGAGACGGTTGCAGGTTGGCCCTCAGTACAGTTGAGAATGCGCGCGCACTATCAATTTGACGCCGTCCAAAGCTTTCGTATCAAAATTGTGACTCAACCGTTAGTCCTACAGTGTTCCAGGTGGTGTCATATGCGCCTGTGTAAGGGGGGGGGGGGGGGGTTGCCTCAAACAACCGAACGTTTACGTCTTGCCTTCACAACATGCAAGCTCAACCAACATCAACGCCGTGCAGCGAGAGAGTGCGAACGATCGTGGTTTAGTGCACAGCTAACACGCAAGCACACAAACTAGTAGAAAAGAACCTCCATGTATGTACAGACATTGCGCGTAAACAATGCACCCCTTCACAGTAATGGTTTTAAATTCCCACACCTAAGCAGTCTCATGTGTCTCTACCGAATCCTTATTATGCACGGAGTACAGAGGCCCATCCATAAATTTGGAACCCGCTTCTGCCGTAACTCAACTCGCATTTCGAATGATTATAATATTGTGCAAGCCCGTTAGGGCGTTTAGTAATAGAAATACATGTTAATAGCGAACCCAAAAACGCAAGAACAACATATAGGTTCAAAACAAAAATATTAGTTGTGAATGGAATATATCGTTAAAGAATACTCAGAAGTGCAGGTTGTCACCAAGCTCTTGAACGAAAACAGCTAAATATTAAAAGAAAACGCGAAGATCGGAGAGTAAACATCGGATAAAACTGCTCAGTTATCTTTTAGATGTATCAGCTATTTTCAGTGAGATGATTTGTGATTAGATATAGACCAGATATGGTCAATGAAATGAAGGCTCCCGTTTTGTGGAAGCTGAGGTTAAAACAGAAAGTGTTGTTAAGTCACCTGGACATGCTGAAATGTTGCTCGACCGTAAAACGATGTCGCCTTGGGTTATGGAAATATGTAAGAAAGAGGTGAACTAGAGATACTGCGCTGCATGTCTGACTATTGGAGTAAAATATCACGTTTGATTGGTGTCATGCTCGAATGCAAGCTGGATTAACCGAGCATCCTCATTCCGGATTAGCTCTAGCAAGTAGGTTACATATGTTTTATAGAGTGGCCACTCAGGTCGTGCGACTTCTCGTTACACATTACCAGAAGCTAGTTTGTGGGCGTCATTTGAGAAATATCTTGATTCGCTGCGTAAGTCGCCTACATTTTGTATGTTTTGGCGCAAACGGTCTCAATGTGCGCCGATCAGGCTATGACATTGATTCCTATATTTAGTTAGGCCCCAGAGTCACCTTACCGTTCTCTCTAGTTCTCTACTGTTCTCTGACAGTGTATATGAAAGAACAAGATCCAGAGGTGTGAAGCTCGCTCGCAGCCAGAACCTAGGCTGTGCTGAGCTGCAGCCCCCTCTTACAGACTTCTCTGAATTTACTCTCATATGCGATCAAATGTTATTTCGCCCATTATTAGCATATATTTCAAAATACGGGAGTTCTAAAATCTCTTTTTGAGCAAACCTTATCATAAATAAATGAGTGAGGAATAGCTGCTACTTATAACTACACTTTTTTATATAACTTTGTTTTATGTCTATGGGTTATAACGTCCCAAAGTGACTCAGGCTATGAGGGGCGCCGTAGTGAAGGGCTCCGGAAATTTGGACCACTTGGGATTCTTTAATGCGCAGTGACATCGCACGATACACGGGCTTCTAGAATTTCGCCTCCATCGACCTTCGACAGCCGCGGCAGGGATCGAGCCCGCGTCTTTCGGGACGGCAGCCGAGTCCCATAACCACTGACCCACCGCAGCAGTACTATTTTATAAACTATATTGATATAAAAAAGTGAAACTGTAAACTTGAGGCCCAGACAGCCGGCATGCGCTCCAAATACACTTCTCCACACATGTAAGTCAGGGCAAGTTTAAGAGAAGAAAAAAAGGCTTATACAACCTATTTTGGATTGTCCATCAACAACGCCAAGAATAAAAGTCAGGCAAACATTTCTAAAACTCAAGAAAGGCGCTTGCCAGTAAGTGCTTTGCAATTTAGGCCCCAGATTTTTCTGCCGTCCTTTAAGACTTCCCTGCAACCACCATTCGACGCAAGCGCGTCCAAGCATCGACGCTGGGCCGCATTCGTCGCGTTACTTGATCCGGCCCGTTTCTTATATCGAGCCTGCAGCCGTCCAAGGCCCAATGATACGACTTTAATCTTAACACGCCCGAAAGAAAAGAGGATTGATCCAAATCAGTTGCGCTCACTTATCCGTGGCCGAGGTTCGCACGCACCGTTTATCGCAACATCCTAGGCACAGCAAACTTGACACTTACCTTATGACCCGCGTTCGATATCGCAACTTATCATGTCGTCGCAAAGGGCACAATTTGTACTTCATTTTGTTTCCCACGAAATCCCAAAGCCTGCTTCTCCTTCTCTCCGTTTCATCGTCCTTCTCGCCACCTCCAGGTATTTGATAAATGCAACTGCGTCAATACCGAGTCACGTGCATAAGATAAGCCACTCTATTTAACTTCCCTGCCCAGGGGTTCACCGTAGTCAAGCACAAGCTGCGAGCACTCCCTACTCACTAGCATCCTTAACCTCCTTGACATCCCAGCTTAAGATTGACGCCCCTGGCCGGGCCGTCCGAGTAGAGACTGCACCCGCACGCCACAGCGGCACTGGCATCTTTGGGGCTTGCGCTCGTCCTTGGAGAGTTCCGCCCCTGATCTTGATCCGCATAGTTCCCAAGGAGTCTTGTGAGTACCCAAGTGGACACAAAGTTATAATTACCACAGCGGTCTACCTTACATTGAAGACAAAATGGTGTACACGAAATAGTGATGAATTTGACTGCAGAAGAGAAATCATACTAATGTCTACCGTCCAGCTGCAGAATTCGAAAAAAGTGGTAGGCTTTTAACGTAGGTTAACCGAGTACATGTGCGAAAGCATGCGTTTAGTCTGGTTGGCTCATTGCTGGGTCCACTGCCCTTCTGGCGACGATATTAGACTCAGGTTAAGCACTGATCGAGGTTAAGCTGACCTGATCTGTTCGTGCCGCACATGGAAGTCGATGAAGACGACGATATGCAATGCACAGGGCGAGTGTGTTGCAATGTAGAACGATGTGTTATCGTAGTACTCTGATGCAATGGCCAGAGAAGTTGATCTTTGTGAAATGCCGCGGGTCGTAACACTGTCGCGTCAATATTTATTTTATTTCTGGTTTGGCCAAGTTCAACCTCAAGGTCTCCCTCCCATTGGCTAGACATGGAGCGACCCTCCCCAGAACTTTCCGAACTTCTTCCCATTTGCCGCAGCTCGCGGGGCGCTTCTCCGAATTAATCAGTTACTGCAAGGCTTCACACAAGATTCTTGGTTGGCGCCGTGTTATGTAGTGCTTTGGCAGCAAAATAATCTTCTCGTATCACTTGTAATCAAGCTTCCCGAGGAGCAAGTGGACTCAATTCTGAATAAGTTGTTTTCATTTGCTAATTGGGTAACATTTACCTCTATATATAGAGAAATGCGTACTCCTTACTTTCTGCTTGCTTTCTTTCACTCAACTGTATTTTTGAACCTGAGATTCATTAAAAGTCATTAGTGGAAAAAGGCTCTTAATACCTACGCTGTGTTTCGCTGTTATATATGCAATCTAAAAATTTACATTAAGCCGTAATGAGGTTGAGAGCGAATTAGAGATCAATTTATACTCATTGTCGAATGCTTACCAGTATTCCTCTGATAATCCAGTGCAGTAATCTCCAAGGACCAGACCATAGCTTAGCCCATAACGAGGGGAACAAGACTGGCTAAACAATTTCGTGATAACAAAGCAGTATATTCTAAATCTAATTGTTTTTTTTATTTAAATTGTTTTTTTGGCTGCCACAAGCCTCATTTTTGCACAGATAAATCTTTGCGAGGCGGTCTTTATGGCACGCCGACCAGATGTTGTGGTAAGAATTCGCCTTTTCGCCTTTCGTCCAGCGCTTCCTTTTCTCTCTCCCCATTTTGTTATCGCAGGTTGTTTGTAAACTCAGGCAGTGATAACCACGCAAAGCGGGTCACATTGATAGACATCCATGAGTGCTCATACAGGTACGTTCAGTGACACGTCTAAGAACCGGGGCTTCTGAGACCAAGGTTGTTTCTTCAAGGCAATCCGGAAAAGCACTTGATACCGGAAGCGTCGTATCCGGAGGGACAGCACTTGGACAGGCTGTCTAATTTGCACGTCCGTCTGCTGTTGTCTGAGTTTACTTAGCCACCTTCATTCTTGCTGAGTCATTGTTAGTCCGGCGTCTTTCTCCTCTCACCTACAACTGAAGAAGAGGAGACGAGAAGGTAAAGGTTAGCAGGTGGTTTGTGAGAATAGGCAAATACCTCTAAACACCATCTGCCACCCTTGGCAGGTGAAGACCTCACACAGGCTCAGACGCCGAAGAGTTTTCCCTTTCGTGACCAGCTTAGTGCTGCCGCATTAAAATCACCAATAGGTGGTCAAAGGATGGGATGCAGCACTCGGCGTTTGCGGTATTTCGCTTTTACGTGGATAACCTATACCTCGATCGCCTATCAACTGCATTCTTTGAACTTGATTTCGCTGTCTCTTTTTCACTAACATGCGGGGTAGGCTTCCGGAGAATGGATTTGGGTGGAGGGTGTATTGGAATGGGTGGGGGCTTGGTGACGCTTGGGAGAGCCGTGTGAAGAGTTGGGTGGGTGCTCCCACTCTTTTGCTGTGAGCTGTGAGGGGGAAGTGGGCGGAGGGTGCAGAAGGTGGGTGGATGGTGGGCGCTGCTTCCGAAGGAGGAATATAAATGCGTGGTGGCTGGCGCTTCAGCAGTGTTGAGCCTCTTCTCGCCCAAGGTACAAAATCTGTAAGCTCGTTTTTAAAAGCACACATATCCATTTTATCGCATGTTGGGCTTTCCTTCTGATTACAGTGTTAATCGAGCGCATTTTGGTTCGACTCCTCAATTTCAAGGCAGAGCTCAATTATTTTGGGCATGTTTTTGAGGAGCGACCTTGCGTGAATTATCGTGTTTCGTGAGCACTCCAGTCGCATCTATGCATTTATATATAGTTTTCGCAAGTGCAGTCAATCGGAGACCAGCGTGTTGTTAGGCTTCTGTTCACGTTTCCAGCCAGAAATCCTTCTTTGGGTCCGTTATTACCTATTGACAGTTTCAATCTATCAATAATTCTACACGGCGCCCACAACGAATGGACATATTGTGATCAGATTCGACTATGACTTTCTAGATGCAAAACCTCTCATGTATAGACGCGTGGACGTTTCTTCCCATAAGGAGCAAGAAAAGAGACAAAGTTCACGACAAGTCACTTGTGTGCTGTGGAAGGAAAGGCGAGTCTATATAGAACATAATTCAAGCCCCCCTCTCTTTTCCCATTACAGAGGGGAGGGGGGTTCTACCCACATGAGTGGTGCGCCCCGCAGGTACCTTCGCTAGAACCCAGACGCTCCAACCTCTAGCTATGCGATGGCAGGTAGTGTTCCAAAACTCTCGTCCTCCGCTCACTACTGTATTTGTCTTAGCGCTGCAGTCGCATTCGGCACGAAAAATATAATTTTCGGCTCCATACAAGTTACCGGTCAAAGCAATGCCTTCCGTGGTCATGAAAGCCTCTATCTCTCTTCCTCTGGCTGTGCAGGCAACAGAGTTTTCTTCGAGAACATGGCACCGACGGCGGAGACAGACTGCCGCTACACACTCACCGGATTCGGCGAGTTTCTCGAATGGCGCACCTTACGGTTCGTGGAGCCGATGCCCAAGATTCGAGTGTGCCGGCTTTGCGGAGTCGTCGCCTCGGTGGGGAAGCTGCTGCCCTGCACGCATGTCCTGTGCGAGACTTGCAAAGACCAGGCGGCCGACAGGGGACTCCAGTGTCCCATAGATGGCACCACGTTCGTCGCCGAAGACGTTCAGGAGATGCCGTTCACTCGGCGCGAGCTAGGCGAACGCCACGTGCACTGCCTCAACGACGCCGGGAGCGGCGCCGCCGGCTGCCCCTTCGTCGGAAAACTGTCCTCGCTGGAGGAGCACTTCATCGCCCACTGCGTCTACGGGACGGTGAGCTGCTCCAAGTGCCGGGGAAGTGTGCTCCGCAAGGACCTGGTCGAGCACTACGTTAATTGCACCGCCGATGAGAAGTCACGGTGAGATGACTGACTTTCCTTGCCCGCCTTTCAAGTTCTCCTACTCGTTTCTATTTGCGCATTTTTACCACGTTAGTGTAGCAACAACACAATACCTGTGGACGTCTAGTCAACATCCATGGTAGCTTGGAATATAAAAGCTCGCAGAGCACATTTTGTTGTAACCACATCGTTGTGTCATGAAAGGAATCTCACTTCTTAACGGGACACACAAAGGGGGTCTCAATAAAGGTGCGAAATCTCTGGGATGTTAAAAGACGACGGTTCATAATTATCTCCCCGCAAGAATTATTTTATTGCGTTCTGTGGAACCTCAGTTATATGCACACAAAATTTGAACTTCCGCATCTTCCCTCCTTTCCGTCTCCTCTCGCATGCAAAATAGGCGGCGCTCCTCCGCCGGCTCCCCTCACTCGGCCCCTACCCTACCTCCGAAGGCTGTGGAGCGCGCGGAGTGGCCGCGGCCGCGGTGGCGCGTGACGTCTGAAAGAATTTGGCGCTGTGAACCAATGATTACCCCCGGCTGCTGACGTCATTTGCAAGGCGTGACGTCGTCTGCCAAGTTTTCACGCATGCAAAAGCCCGGCACCGCGCGTCGCCGCGAGGTGCGAAAGCGGGTATATTTCTAAATTTGTTGTAAATTTCCCGCTCGCTTTTGATGTCTCGTACGCGGTATGAGCGCTCGGTGGTCTGTATTGTGCAAACATTTTAAAGCCAAGCTCAAACACCCTTTTCTGTGGCCCATTAATGACGAAATAGGGCAAGAGCGGGGATATAGCCACCATCTAATGTTTGCTTAATTAATAAAACAAAGCAAAAATATAAGCATTGTGGGAGTGTATTCCTATCGCAGGAACGTGTTAGTCATTAACAGCGTTCAAAAGAGGCGCTTCAGTTTCTATGCGTAGTCAAAAAAAAAATTGGAAGAAGCTTAAGCTTCGCTTTTAAGAGTGGAACGTGACACATCGTTCTCGACAAACCCGATGCCACGAACGCCAGCACAAATTCCGCGCCGAACGAACGGGCAGCAAGCCGCAAGCTTCGTGGTGAACGCGCTTTGGGTGGGCGCTGCGTTGTTCGCCGCTCACCGCGTGATTCCTGCGTTTCCGCACGGTCCCACTGCGCCCGAACGAGACGAGCGGGAGGCGCTGCCGTCGCGCGCTATCTGTTGGGGCAGGGGCTACATTTCGCGGAGGAGGAGGGGAGAGGACGATTTTTCGCTCACGGCCAACGCCGCCGAAGCCGATGCCGACACCGGCTTTTCTGCAACACGAGCTCTTTAACGCTGTCGCGTTAAAATGAGTTTTCGAGCCCAACCCCGGTATACCCGGTTTACACCGACTATATTAGCCTGTCGTCCTACTTCGCTGAAACACTTTTTTATGCCAGTAAGTTACATGTCTAGGGTACAGTATTAATGCACGCATGTTGTTCTGATTTTCTCTTAACAACTCTGCAGTCCCGCCGATTCTGCACCGAATGGCAAGGTGACTGTCGACGCTGCCGATGCCGGTCGCCTGGCCACAACGTTGAGGGACATTCAGCACGGCCTCAAAAACGCGGTGGAAGGCACCCCCAGGGTCGACATGAGGCTGGGCTCGCTGCAGAAAAAGGCCAGCTCGGTGGAAGACCTCCTCGAAGTGCTGGATCCGAAAGGAAGTTCACCTGAAGCGTCACAGCACAGCAGTAGGCGCAACTCGGCAGCAGGTGCGCACCCTTGCTCTTACGCGACATCAAAGCGTGCTATGACAAATGGCCAAAGTGGAGTTTTAGGGTTTATTACCCTCATGTAGATATGTCTAGAGCTTCGTGAAATATATTACAGGAGCTGTGACCAAGCTTAGCCTTTTTCAGCCAGTTTACCTGTCCGCCGCCTGCACTATTGACACCACGTAACTGGAAGGGAATATATTCATAAGTAATTATGAGTTAACTGGAGGGACCAGTAAGCCGCTGCGCCACCACGTTGATACCCAATGACTATTCATCCAACGCGCTCCAAGTTCTGACTTGTGAAGCGGTTCATGCGCTCACACTCCGTAGTTGTGACTGTTATAGTAAACCTACAGAGATACGCACTGAACACTCACAACTGCAGCGGCAATTTCGAAGTATCTTACGGAAACTAAACACATCTGTCCACTTATTTAGGATTCAAGCGTTCAGCTTGTTTTCGTTCTAACGTTTGCCACATGCTTGTAAGCTTCTCCTTTTGCGCGCTTTAGTGCACTACATGGTTTTACCGATACGTTCAGAAATACATATCTCAGAACAAAATTTCGCCCAAAACTGCACACCCCTGTCCTGCTGATTCCTGATGAATTTATTTCAAGCCAAACGGTCATTGTGATGCCAAAAATTTTGGCACGAAGCGACCTTGTACACTAACAGACTTAAGTGGCTCTGTTGAGGTCGTTACGCTTGCAAATTGTACACTTAAGCTCACAATCCGAGTGCAGCCGTGGATAGCAACCACACCTCAACCATATTCCACTTTAGTTTCCACTTATAGTCGCCTCTAACGATAAATCACAAAGTAATGTATCCGGAAGCGACTTATAAATTTCAGCTAGTCAGTATTCATTGGTAACGGAACAGCAACAATGTTCAGAGTGAACAGGCACAGGCGATAGGCAACAGCTTTCGTGTCGAGGTCTTTCAATACGCCTGTATCTCTTTGGGCTCTATGTTAGTGTCATATATATCTGAAAGACTGCAGCCTGATACTGCATGTGTCAAGTCTCAACCGTTTTCTAGCATGCGCCTTGTCAATTGGACCGCTGTTTGGATCCGTCTTAGACAATGCACAATCAAGGACACAAAGAACTTGCATTATCACGCCTGCACGGTGGTTAGGTTACCAGTCACTCCCTGCGTGTCGCTCGCCTACTGACAGCTCTATCCCGGGAATGACGTACAATGTACACGTATATCAATTGAAACGTTTTTTCCAGTCATTTCGGCTGCAAAGGACCAAGACGTTTAAGTGGAGAAATGACACTTACTTTAAAATAAAAAACTAGTCTCGCAAGACAAAATCGAGAAACTGTAGCTTTCATTCTTTGTATATTTATTGTTTCCATTTCATAGTCCAGGATTGAGGAGGTACAGGTAAGCAAGCGGCCGTAAACAAGCGGCTTCTCAGCCCTCAAACCCCGTCGACATAGGAACAGAGGCACATAGTCACATGATATACAAGTGAAACGCAAAATCAAATCAAAACGAAAACAATACACAAGTCACAAACCGGGTGGCGTGAACAGGATAAAACACATTACGAGAAAATATCATAAGCAAAAGAATTAGTAAATGGGAAAATAAAAATAAGAAATGCAGTAGAAAACCATGTATTTTAAATGTGCAGAAAAGTTCATATGTAGCGCTTGATACATTCGACGCAGACGATAGTCTAGAATATTTTGAAGCCAATATACTATTAGTGGGCAATGAGGTATGGTATGGTGTCAATACCTTCGTTATGGAGGGTGTTAAGCAGCCTTGGCAGTGTACTTTTTAACATTTGTGAACCACAGGGGGTCCGAGATTGAAGCATATCCAAAATCTCGATTATCTAGCGTGGTACCAGGAAATGTTTTCCTCTGAGGGTGTGTATTGGCTATATCTGGAGTAAGTTTTATTTCCTAAATAAATTAGCAATGTTGTCAGTGTACGGAACATTTGCTATTACGTGTATTATCTTTTTATTCATTAGAAGTAGCTAGCTTATTCAGGTTTGAATTCCTCGTTGTGCCACGAACAGGATGGTGATAATTCATCTTGGGAAAGAACAAAGCAATTAGGAATAACACCAGCTAAAGTTGTGTTCTTCCTTCATCCTTCTCGAAAAACTAGACTTACTTTGGTACGAAGCCTATAGTAATTGCCTTAAAATCCAGCCAAACATTAAGATTTGGCCCCAACAAACCATGAGCATGATTTGATTTATGAATTTGGTCGTGGCATTTCCTTTTTACAGCGTCCTCCAAGACCTTAATGTTTTGTGGTATTGACTCCATGCGCAAGAGCCAGGACAACCTGCTTCTACCCCTCGATGGGGCCTGCACACTCGCCAACTACACGTTCACGCTTCAATGCAAGTTCGAGAAGACCTGGTGCAAGCTGTCTGCTGTGTCGTTCCTGTTCACTTTATGCGTCGGTGATAGGGACGACTTCGTGGAGTGGCCGTTCGCCAAGCAGGTCCATATCAGCATCCTCCACCCGACAAAGGAAGGCCGGGACATCCAGGTACCCTTCAAGATATGTCCAGAGAAGAACGCGGTGTGCCTGAAGAGGCCCCAAAGTGGCGTGCTACAGAAAGGAATAATTTCGGAGAAGATCAGCTGGAAGTACATTGAGAAAAAAGAACTCTTCTCCAAGGACTCCCTCATTGTTTACGTGGAGCTCGAATGAGCCGCTGACTTCTTAGCACATGCTGCAAACGTTTCACCCCGTCCTCTGTCTCAACTGCATGGTTTCTGCTTATACTCTAGCTCCCTGCTTAGAGTAGACATTTAGACATAAAGATTAACGACGTTTTCTAATTTGTCCACCTTGTTATTCCCACTGATGCATCCTAATTAAATGCGTACAAGTTTTTCTGGAAGGATAAAGTCAAATGCTTCGAAGTTGGCTCGGGAGCACGGCATTCTATCCTCGGCATCTGATCAGATTCGCGACGATTTCAGTATGTGCACGTGTGTTCCCAGTTTTCTTGGGCCGGACTAGGACCAGCCATGACTGCCACTCCTTACAACCAATGTTGGAAGAGAGGTATAAGTTTTATTACTCATGGCGTGTTAATATTTTCATATATTTTACTCTTCCATCCGAAACAAGGCCGTTTTCTTCGGCTAATAACGACGAATTCTTGCTATGTTCATTCATCTGCTTGCCTGAAATAATTTTTTTTTTCGAATAAGCGCTCGTCCAGACCTTTTGCTTTTGCATCGGTTTTATTTCGTCCTATGTCTTATGATTTGCATCACAGCTTCGATATTGCAAGGCGCAATGACTTATTCTTGGACTAAGATTTAATAGTGAAGTGCTCTGCTCGGCTGCATCTATGCTTAGCTTGGACAGGAGCTCGATTTACTTTCAACAAGTCAGAAAGGTTGCAAATACTGCTACTGTTTGAAACAGGACTGAAATTTCTTGCTAATGTCACACAGAAAAGTCGCACCAGGCGTCATGCGTCTTATGTTACAGAAGCATGAACAGGTAAAAGATATAGGTGTGAACAAAAATGTACAGATCACTTCAAAGTTTTTATAACCTGAGGCAATAAACATCGCTTCAAAAAAAAAAAAAAGCGGACAGATCACATGCATTGAGCCCGTCATAGTCTTTATGCGAGACACTTTTGCTTAACAGAACTACGCGGCCAGAAGGCCAGAATATCACGGTGAGCACACTGGGCATATCTCAAAAAAGCTGCAGCGCTGTCAGACAGCGCTGACACTAGCGGTTTTCTTGATCCCTTCTCGTTAGAACTGATGATTGGGCGAGTTGAAGTGCCATTTCAAAAAGTACAGAGCACACACTTTGGTCAGGGACGAAAATAGAGACACACGAGGTCAGGCGCTGACTTGCAACCAACAAAATCTTTATTGCTGGGAACGAGGAAATATATTTGTGAGCCTCAAACCAACAAAAAGAAAAATATACTACCGATTCGTGCTGGTTCATAAACAAAAACAATCGAACACATGTACAAGGCAACACATCATCACTTCCCTGCGGCTAGAAACCCCAATTATTTTGCTGGCATTGACATGCAGGGGCTGCTATCACATACTTCTATAGGCCATGCATTGTGGGCGGCTTTAATGTTTCCACGCGTTAGCTTATTACTATGCCTTCTTAACACCTTTGTTGGTTGTGCGAACGAGTCGAGAAGCAGTAAGCCATTGCTTCCGCTTACGCCGTTGCATTGAAAGCTGGCAAACCTGTCGCGGTTATGTCATGCTATAAAAATGCGCTAAGCAAATCCTGTATTCACTCTATGCAAGATAGTTTCAGTCACCAAACCGGCCGGCTTGTGAAGGCGGGATATCTCAAGCAACTGCTCGTGTCTGCATCTGAAGCAGCCCAAAGTAGGTTAAGCACATACAACAAAGGAGGAACTGGCAGAACCAATCAAGAGAGATGAAAAGACAACAGCTGTTTAATACACTCGTCATTTCTCACACAGACTAAAAAAATTAGGCAACCAAGCTCACGTCAGAGTTGTTTTTTCGGCTCCCGAAAAGCTTGAAATGATGTATAGAAAAGTTATTACCGATCTCATTCCACAAGTTTTCGCCACAAAGCACCAGAATTAGTTCATTGCATCTCGGGAAGGTGTCGTCTATGCCATTTCATTATCCTGCGGCAAGCAATACGTGTGCCAAATAGGAAAGCAATACCTGTGAGATACTGTGAAAGGGCCTCTCGGCATGCATTGCAGAGATTTCTGAAGTAAGCCTGGCCACCCACGCTCCACAAAAACAAAGGTTTGAAGGAGGCACATTTAAGTAAGGCGTGAAATGACTAAAGCCGCATACATTGTATGGTACAAAAACTCATGTGTTAGCAGCCGCTCCACAGCACTGTCTGCAAAAGAACTAGAGTTTTTTTGCGGTGTGTTGTCTTGTACATGAGTTCGGTTGTTCCTCTGTATAAAGGAGCCTGAATCATCATTGTGTTTTTCTTCTTGTTGTTTGGCGCCTCACTTATGTATTTCCTCGTTCCAAGCTATAAAACTTTTGATGTAAGTCAGCGCCCGTTTATATGTGCACCTCTTTTTGTCGTTGTCCAAAGTACACGCAGTATTTTTTAAAATTTCTACTGGCTTTGTTCACTCCTGTACACTGAACCTTTACCTACTGAGGATGACGCTACGAAGGATCGCCGGTCATTTCGTATCTGGAGCGCCGAGTGGGTTGTGCCATGGTCACCAATCTCTACAGGGGAAGAATTTCATTCTCTGAAACGTCTGAGATCGTTAGAGAAGAGAAGTGAGAACAAGCTGCTCCAACCCGATTCTTAATAAAGGCAATCACATTTTCTCCTAGGTATAGGCTCTTTGGGAGACTGCAAGGTTACTAATCCTCCGCTCGTGATTCATGAAACGCATAGAAAACGAATCAAGAAGCACCGTTTACTGTGCCTTGAGTGCACTCCATCATTAGCCAGGCCTGCTCGTCAAGCCATATTGCAAGAAAAACAGAAATTATTTGATATAAACATCTTCAAGCATTTTGAAGTCATGGAGGCAGGCACCCTTGCCAGAATCTAAACTAACAGGTTGCTTTGAAGGTGTCTTCTTTTGCTTCGTACAGGAAGGTGCAGTCTTTCCCAGGCTCTGGAAAAATGTCTTGTGTCATGCGCCCTGACTGAGCATTATTTTCTTGTACAATTTCAGAGGCAAAGCGACCGACTTCAATTTATTGCCTGTTGCAAAACCCTTCTGTTCTGATAACGACGCGTATAAGAAAAAGACAACTAAATATTTCCACTTAAACAAAAATGTTTGCAAACGTGAAAAATATAGTCACGAGACCGGATATTATGGATGTCACTGCATGCATTTGTGGCAGCAGTACGCTCCATCAGGAAGTCCTTGATCTGCCAAATGCTACGACAAACCCTTGTAACTACATTACTGCGGTCCATAGCGGAGGCAAGAAATTTTCGCAGCTTTCTACACAGTGGAAATCGCTCATAACTTTTACTCGGTGTCATACGTCAGAAATTCACGCTCTCTGTGACGAATAATAGACCCCATGTGTGCAGCGTACAGCAGATTTACGTAGACTGGTTTTCGATTCGGGAAGTAAACGCTTGTGGCTTTCGAAGCACGCGTGCCCTTAAAGCACGTTTCCGGAAACTCAGGTTATGTCTGGCTAGCCCAGCAACCTTCATTAACTGACTGAAAGTCCTGTGCACACCAGCAGTGTCAAATGGAAAGGAGGAACCCAAGCAGCAGAGGTCACCGGCCCAATATTACAACAGGATGGTCCCATCCTGGTCCTTTGTAGGGCCAGCTTTGCCAATACAGTTCCTATGTTGGGCCAATTACTTGTGCTGCTTGGGAAGCGCCCTTCAACTTCAGAGGGCATGCCCTGGATCCAGAACCCTCTTTTCTTTTTCACTGGTAAGGTCAGTCAAAATCAAGAATCTTTTTTGAGATTTTGACAAAGCCTTAGCCCCGAAGTCAAGAAGAACTATCTGGGAAAAAAAGGGAATTTTGTTAATCGGAACTGCTTTGCTCGCCTTATCACGTGAACCACTGATGCGCACAGTCTATGCATCTCTTGGGCGCGAAAGTTTAGCGTTCATTGCGGTAAAAGCACCGTAAAAATGCATATAAATATCGAAAGTGTCATAAAGTTTCGCACGGAACTTTATCCGCTGTTTGTCTCAGATTTCATAAGAGAAGAGAAATGCATCAAACAGAAGGCCGATACAAAAGACAAAGAAGCTCATATTTCCCTCACGGGAGATCTATAAGTGTACGTGAAGTTGCAGACGGCAGTGAGATTTATAGAATTTTTCATGAAAGTAGAACAAAATGCATATATGGGCTGACCACTCCAAAGGATAAATATTCTGATAACAACCTCACGACACCTGTATGGTGTCTGCGAAGTTATAACCATAGCGTTATCTGAGATTTATTGCATATTTCGTCAAAACACAATGAAAATATTAAGCTAGCCACTGCAATTAAAACCACGGTGAGAACGCCCTAACGAGAGATGAAGGGCGTCTGGCCATGTAGTTAAAGCCGGCATTGTTCTCTGAGATTCATTGCGCGAGCAGAGATTGGGAATGCGAAAGTGTATAAGGCACAGCAAAGAGCATACGTGTTGATAACGCCCTCATGAGAGACAGATTGTATGTCTTAAGACCCGTCCAAGGTGTTAAGTGACATTTAACACGCGTCTTCCAGTAATAGAAGAGAAATGCATATATAAGCCGGACAATATGACAATAACGAACTCACGACAGACCGAACGTTTCTGCTATGTTGCGACTTGGACCTTATCGTAAAATATCTGTCTGAGTAGCCCTACTTGAACTCAAATTTCCGTGGCCAACACAGTTGCGTGACGAAACAATGAGGTGTGCGCTCGTTTGCAGACGGCACCTCGACGGAATTATCTCCGCCTGTTTGTCTTTTTCAGGTACTCTAGCTCTCCATGATCCCTGCTCTTCTTGATAATAATTGCATCAATAAAAGGACGGTGTTGCGAAAAGAGAAACGAGATATAATGGAATCCTTTTTACCGCGCGTCAGTGTGAAAGCGACGTGAGTCGCAAGTTTCTTCAGCTGAAGCGATCGAGCTTTGTACTGAAAAAACCCCACTCGGAAAATTTCAATTTATTTTTTGCGCCAGGTTTGTTGAAGCTAGGGACTTGAATTGTTGCTCTTTTGTGCAAATGTCGGCAACTGCTGTGTGTTAATCTAACATAAAAATAAAGCTCGTTTTACTTTTCATATTTTGTTCCTTCGCACTACATAAGCTGCCTGCGCGTGCGAACAGTCCTTTATTCAACTCCAAGCTGACAGCACCGTGCCCAATCATTGCATGGGCAGCCGAAACGTGCGCTGATATTCTAAATCCAGGAAAATGCCCGCCAATAGCCGCGTTTACATGAATGCAAGAAGTCGAAAAATTGAAATGAAAATAAAAATTGTTTTGGGGGGAAGGAAATGGCACAGCATCTGTCTCACTCTATCGGCGGACACCTGAACCGCACCGTAAGGGAAGGGATAAAGCAGGGAGTGAAAGAAGAACGGAAGAAAGAGGTGCCGTAGTGGAGGGCTCCGGAATAATTTTGACTGACATTGAACCGCACGCGGGCCCCTCAGCGTTTTGCCTCCATCGAAGCGCAGCCGCCGTCTCCAGTTCCTTTTTTGACGGGAGGTTCAATTACGTCGAGGAAGAGAGTACAGGACGACTAAAGCCT